>NW_026068000.1:1291373-1566176 GCF_014885135.2 Alexandromys fortis
CAAAGGAGCTAGCACCCTCCCGTTTGCCCTGCTGATTCGGATTCGGTCCTAGAGCCCGAACAGGCTGGGCTGGGAGATGTTATGTGGTCAGAGAGGGAAGGGGGTCAGACGGAGGGGGCGGAGAGGGTTGTGGATGCAAGCTGGGTGGGATAGGAAGAGAGAGGAAGTATCGGGCAGAGTAGCCCCTGAGGATGACCAGGAAGTGTAGGAGGGGTGTCTGAGTTCAAGATTTATTTTTTTTAATGCAATGAGTTCTTTCTGAGCAATCACTAAAATGCAACATCTATTCTAGCTGAAATTATAAACTGCAGTCTTCATGAAGAGACCATAAAACTTCCTATGGCTGTGGTGACATCTAAATTTGTTTCCTTTCCAAATATCTTAGTACTTACCTCCAGGCCACCCACCTTCCAGTGTGTTCTAGTGTCCTGCATTATTTTTTACCTTCAGATATTTTTATGATTCATAATTATCAATAAAACAAACATCAGCAAGAAAGAATGACATTCAAAACTACTCATAAATCTGGAACTAGGAATTAAAGAGGCCTAGTCCTAAAAAAAATCATAACAAAGAGTAGCAAAAATATAAAGAATGAAAAGGAA
The DNA here is from genome assembly GCF_014885135.2 of Alexandromys fortis. Lineage (NCBI taxonomy): Eukaryota > Metazoa > Chordata > Mammalia > Rodentia > Cricetidae > Alexandromys > Alexandromys fortis. The sequence goes on from NW_026068000.1 coordinate 1,291,979, forward strand.
AATGAAGAGAAAGAAATGAGGGAAACGAAGAGAAAGAAACAAAATGAAAAGAGACCTATTGTTTGAAGAAATTAACAAAGTTTTAAAATATTTTTATTAATTCACTGAGAATTTCATACATTATATTTTAAACATTTTCATCCCTCTCCCTCACCTTCATTAACATCAGCTCATCCCTCACTCCATGTCATAAAACCTAATGCCTTCATTTTTAACAAAACTATCAGTTCCCAAAATGTTGCCTATATATTTATATATGTGGCCATCCACTGAAACATTTTGGAGAAAACAGGGGCCACATCCTTTAAAAAATTATCACCTCCTTTTTAGTAGCTATCAATTATTAATGTTTTCTCCACTAGAAGCAGATCTTAATGTCCATTTCTCATTTCCATGGTGGGAATTTTGACTGGCTTGAGATTGCATGGGTCTTGTGCTCTGAGTTCATATATGTAACTGGCCTATTTTATTCACTATTTCCTTGAAGCCACCCACTGCTTCTGACTCTTAAGTCTTTCTATCCCATCTTTCTCAATGACTTCTGACACTTGCGAAGAGACATAGATGCTCCATTTACTGCTGAGCACTCATAAATCTCTTGTTCTCTGTACCTTAAACACACATCTCTGTGTTAATTGCCAGGTACTGCATAAAGAAGTCCTCTATTGAATGATGCATTGATTTATTCTTTTAATTTTTTATTTAAAATTTTTTTCCATTTTACATATCAACCCCAGTTCCTCCTCCCTTCCCTTCTCCTGCTCTCCCCACCTTTCTCCCAACGAACCCACCATCTACTCCTCAGAAAGATTAATTTAACAAAGTCTAGCATATCAAATTGAGGCAGGACCAAGCCCTTCCCCCCTGTATTTAGGTATCCCTCCAAAGGGCTCTAAAACACCAGTTCAGGACATATACTAATTTATAGGTACAATACAAAACTGCTGAGATTTTTCTTAATGTTACTTTATGTCCCATCAATAAAATTAAAATAGTATGTTCTCACTTGCAGTGATATTTCATTTATATTTTAATAAATAAAGCTTTCCTAAAGTTCAAAGAGTAAAACAGCTGCTGTGATCAGTCTTCACAGACCAGGCAGTGGTAACACAGACCATTAATCCCAGTAGCCACACTAATTTGGCATAGAAACCGGATGGTAGCTGTGCATGCCTTTAATCCCTGCACTAGAGACAGGAGGAGACAGCTCTCATTCAGTCTCATTCTGAGATTCCTAGTGGCAGAATTGCCATTTCGGACGAGGTGCAGGTAAGAGCCAGTGGTTGGCTGTTTTGGTTGAACCCTAATTTCTGTCTCAGATATTCATGCTGCACTCCCTGGAGTTTAAGAGCTGCCTAGGCACGGTTCTTTATCTCAATAACCTTACCACGCACATGCTGCAGATTGTAGAGTAGGCCATTCACAAAGTGGTTGACTACTCCCATCACTTTTGTGCCACGGTTACAACAGGCATATCCAGAAAGAGCATTATTATAGCTAGTACTTATATTTCATCAATAAAGTCGTTCTTTAAAGTATTTTTCTACAAATATTTCTAAGGGACAGGAACCAGTAAAATAGATGATAGAAAATAACAAATTTCATGACATAAACCCTCTTTAAATAGCATGAGGATTTGATCACAAATGTTTAGAAATGCAAGTATTTAGTACAGAGTTTATTAAATATAATGGAAAAATATAATGGGAGAGTGTTAATAGTAATAAAAATTAAATAAATTATGCTATTTCAAAGTGATTTGTGTAGGCATGACAGCTTTGAGAAATAAGATTGTGTTTGAGCTGGAAAACATCTTGTAATAATATGTGGAATTTTTCTAGCTTGAAAAAAATAATTTAAAAATAAAACATTGTAAAGCTAGCACTCATATATCTTTAGTCTTAGCACTTGGAAAGCTGAGGAAGAGCAATGACATAATTTTGAAGAAAACCTGGGTTACAAAATAAGTACTAGAATAGCTAAAGGTAAGTAACAATGTGGTATCTCAAAAAAAGAGAAAGAAAAGGTAGAGGAGAGGAAGGGAGGGAGCGAAGAAGGGAGGGTGGAAGAGGGGAAGGAAGTAAAAGAGAAAGGAGGGAAGAACATTCAAGGAAAATAAAACAAAACTTGGGAAATGAGAGGAAAAGAGGAGAGTATACATACTTATAGTAAAATGTCTTGATGAAACCCATCACTATGCACAATGAATATACTGCAATAAAAATAATTTAAATAAGAACTTGTCTTTTAGCTAAATGGATTGTAAAACATAGACTACAGTAGTCAATTTTAATAACACTGGTATAACTAATGACTTGTTGATACCAACTTGAATGAGATAAAAATCATTTTCATAAATAAATATTCTTCTTAAATTACCTTCTTAGATATTGGAGTACAAACACTTGTGTGGATATATATTTCAGTCTATCCTGGACACAGCCTTAAGGATGAAATGGCTAAGTCTTATGGTCTGATTAACTTCATCAGAAATGGTCCAGTTAAGAGTGTTCTTACTTATTCTCACTAGCAAGACACATTCCAATTTCTGTAACAGTCTCCCTAACATTTCCGGTTGTCTGTCATTTTGATTTTAGTGATTCTCCCAGGCTATATTTTCACAGTTGCTTGCCTACAGAATATTGCTACTGTTACTGTATACAGCTTCCCATTTTGTAAACACAAAATGTTAGGGCTATTCTGAATGCATTCCACCATTCTATTTTGCATTGATAAAGGCGGTTATAATATAATGACTTTTAAAAGGTCCTCAGATCGTAAGAACCCTTTTTGAAACCTCCTGGATTTGAGCAGCCTATTAAACACAGATCCTGGACTCGTGTTAGATTAAGTAATTGGTTGAAACTTGAGTCCTTTGCCTGGGGTTAGAATAAACTAGCTTCTGTGGGAATAAGGGTATGTTGGGAAGACTGAATGGCCAATCAGCAGATTGTGACAATCTTTGGGTTTCTATTACATTATATTTTTGCTTTTGAGAAATTCATTCCTTTTGTTTAACAAGAGCATGCAGCTGTTCGCTATAGCTGTTACTTTACAGCCTAACTTACACCCATTTCCTGTAATAAGTATTGTTTACTTATTATACTTAAACACATTAAGACAACATTTTCAAAGGACCACCAAAAGGAATTTATTAGTATTATATGATGTCTATAAGAATGAACCATTAAATTATTTGTATGACCCTGCTTGAAATAACTTTAATACATACAAAAGATAATTGTTTTACTAACAATATCCAACAAATTCTATAGACAATTCTCCATTCAATTTTTCTGTAAAGTAATCATATCACTTTAGTAATACTGTATTTGATAAATGTGGATATTGGTCAGGTTTATATTCGTGATAACCACCACATCAATAAGGACCTCGTAGAAGCAACTTTAAACTTCTTATAGAAGTGTATATATGCATCCTTAGCATCATAGTTACACATATTAGGACATGTGTTTATATATATTAGAGTGGAATTTTTCTGAAATCTAGAAAAAATTAGCAGGAAAAGTAACAATATCTGACAATATAGCTGAAGCTTCAGATAAACAGTTTTTAGAAAAGAGATAGTTAAATGGGTTCACAAAAGCAAGCCTAGCTAATGATGTAATATGCTTTCATCTGCAGAACACGGCAAAGGAATATTATGCCATGTTTCAATTAAATACAGAAATCATGAAACTAATAGTCAATATTAACACTAAGAAACAGTAAGTAGATTTAGATGAATAACAGAGAAATTGGCAGGATGGCACCTCACAGTAAAGATATTATATACATATATATGTATATGATATGATATACATATATATATATGATATTCAACATACAAGCCTGAGAAACTGAGCTCCATGACTGCAAAATACTGGAAGATTCAAACAAGTGATATGGACTCATTCCTAAACAAATGACACATATACTTGAAAAAAATTAATATACTATTTTTAATTATATAAGATAACAGTTAAGATTAGAAGTTCACAAAAATTCAGTTATATAGAATAAATATTTTGCAAAGCCATAATCTTCATTAAGAAGCAAAAAGTCTCATGTTTTACACATAGCATTTTCTAAGGCTCTTTGGACCCAAATGCAGTATAGATATGTGTGGTAATTTCAGTCCAATGAAAGCAACTGTTTCATGAACAAAGAAAATAACGTAGCTCTGCAAAGTTGTTAAACTATTATGGTCCACGGGTCAAGATCTGCTTTCTGAGACGTCACACTGCATTTATTCATTTGAAGCAACTCTAGATGGGATGTGAAGGGCATTCCTAAAACTATTGTGTGGTAAATAATTCAAAACCCAAGAGTTGTGATCAAATGGATCTGCAGACATACGTGACTACCACGGAGGCAAAAGTGACAACTAAGGCAATTAGGCAGGAAATGAAAGCCTGGATGTAATCAAGGAGAGAAGAGGCTGTGGACCCTCACCTCTGCTCCGTTTATTGCTGAGGCTGGGTGTCACAACAAACAACTCATTTCTGCAAGGCACTCATAAATTAAACGAGAACCTATAGAATGTGATTCCATGCTCAGAAGTTAAGCTGATTTTTATTAATATTTCTGGCCAGTAATGAAAATTAATAACAAAGATATTTAACTAAAGTCTAGAAATCCCAGTACAAGGTTGGGAGACCAGGGAAGGAGGAGTTATAGTCTCTTTGTAAGGGTTAATGTGGAGTTGAAGGTCACTTTTTCTTCTACCGAGATATTAACATCACACATTTAGGGAAGGATACTTGGCATTCTGTTCACTAACTAGTTGTGGTTTGGAGGAACATAATGAATGTTTCAGGGTGAGCCCATCATGGGCGTGTTCTTTTTAGAATGCATGTAATACCAGTGGGTAAAAATTAACATCTTAACAGAAAGTATTCTTGTATTCATTTGGATCATCAGGGAAGAACTGTAAATTTCTCATGGATAGAATTCTGTTTATCTAAAAACTAAACTAAAAAAGTCTACTTAGGTTTAAACTAAGTAGCTAAAAAAACTTTACAAAATGCATTAGTGCACTTTATAGTCCTGCTAAACACTGTATGCTATAGCTAATTTAATATCATTTTTATGATTGATGGCTCTGCAGTGCGTTAGGGTAGGAATGGATTGTAATAAGCCACAGTGTGTTGAACTCTGAATCTGCACTGACCAGATACTGCTTTATCTCACTGGACTTTGCTTCTTTAGTCCTAACACGATACAGGAGATGATACCATGGTGTTATGATTCCAGTAGAGATAGTTCGTGTATATATGTGTCAACTATCGTGAGTTTTTAATACAAGTAAAACATCAAAAACTTCCAATAGTCAGACTACATGGTCTTGCACAGACACTTCCCATACCCTGCTGCTGGTTATGGAAAACTGCTGCCAGCCCAAGTCAATTTACAGATACCTTCATGACTTCATATCCTTGAAAATTGCCTTGATTCTAATCAGGAAAGAAATATGCACAAATGTAATTGGGCTGTCAGTGTTGCAAGGACTTTGTGGTCAAATTGGCAAGCCTGAAAATTGTACTCTGAATTCTGATCTTTTAATAAAGAGATAATAATAATAATTTACTGTTAAATTGTGCCCTCAACAGAAAACCCTAGTCCTTGCAAACGGTGCTGCCCAAATGTAATCTGGAGGCATCCGGGTCTTCATCCAGAGCTTCTCCTTCAGAAGGGCAGGGAGGGGGCCATCATTCTGTTTGTTTCTGTCTCTTGACCTCTTCACTTTGTACAGATAAAGAAATCACAGCTCAAATAAGTAGAAAATATGGGAACAAAATAAGGGAACAGTATAACAGGCCTCAGTCCTCCTAATAGTAATATTTCCAAGAGGCAAAGGGCCTGTTCTGGGACTGTAGATGCCCACAGGGAATTTAAAGACTGCTGCCTGGTGATGGTGGCGTGAGATGGTACAGGTTATTGTCCACATTCCTGTGACTTCTATAACCTAAGTCTCAAAGCTCTTGGGTTTTTCATTTTGCTAAAATTTTGTAACAGCATGAGATGTGCAACATAGGAGAATTTCAGAAAAATTCTTATTTAAATGAATAAGCAATAAGTTGATGATTTATAGTATCAAGATATGGGATATGTGAACTGTATGGTAGGAAATAAGAGTGGCATCTACTGAGCATCTACACTGTAAAGACAGTTGGACAAAAACTTTTTGTGAATCAATCGTGTCAAACTCTTTTTACTCCTGTAATAAATCAAAATTAGCTTCACTTATAGATGAAACTGATGTTAATCATATTAATTGATCTGTCCCTTGACACTATAATTAGCGATAGTTGCTATGCATGCAAAGCCCAGCTTTGTTCTCTATCCTTCACATGTTTCGTTTCATTGACTCTTCACCAAACAACATAGGGTAATCACTTCTATAGAAACAGGGACTAAAGCTCACAACATTCTGTGTAATTCTGAGCATCAAAACAAAAGTTCCTGGGAAGAAAAACCAAGACTGAGGCTAGAACCTATTATTTCCATATGGTCAGGTTAAATCATATCTCTATGATGGCCTCCATGAACATTGTATATCTGTACAAAATCTATTGTGCTACGTGCTGAGTGAAAAATTTTACCCATAAATGTAGAAATAGCACTCTAGGAATACGTTAGGGTCAAATTCAGCATTGCAAGGAAAAGCGTTTCTCGGGAGATGTGGCCCAGCAGCTAGAGCCCATGTGCTTAATGCTCCTGCAGAGAACCCTAGTTCAGGTCCCAGAACCCACTGGGACTGCAACTCCAGCTCTAGGGGAGCAATGCTCTCTTCTGGCCTCAGTGGGCACCCACATGTATGTGCTGTACATATATACATGGACACATATATTACAAATAAAAATAAAATATTTTTTAAAGACAGGAATCAGTACATGCAGTAGGATCAAAAACCCATTGCCATTGTTCTTGAGTTCTCAGTAGTCCTCATTGTCCGCTATGTTTAGTGAGTCCGGTTTTATCCCAGGCTTTTTCAGACCCAGGCCAGCTGGCCTTGGTGAGTTCCCGATAGAACATCCCCATTGTCTCAGTGTGTGGGTGCCCCCCTCGCGGTCCTGAGTTCAGACGCTCACCTTACTAGAGCTGGATGGAGGTAGGTGGTCCTTGGACTTCCCACAGGACAGGGAACCCTGATCACTCTTTGGGCTGACGAGGGAGGGGGACTTGATTGGGAGAGGGGGAGAGAAATGGGAGGCGGCGGCGGGGAAGAGACAGAAATCTTTAATAAATAAGTAAATTTAAAAAAAGACAGGAATCAGGATGCATCCAGTATAGGCTTTCTTGTAGGATTTCATGATTCATAAATTTTTTGAGAAAAAAAGTAGACTGGCAGTTTCCAGCCCCTATCAAGTGACTTTCAGTAATAGCAGCTATTTGTGAATACTTGTGAGGTGAGACACTTGGACTAGAGATCTGTGTATACTAACTTCATGGTTAGAGAGGAAAGTGATGTCTTTACTGTCCATCTTGTGTAAGAAATATAATTCTCTATAATAAAATCAGCAGAGTTTTTCTAAAGGTAAAAGGCCCTACTTATTCTAGACAAAAGAGGAAAGTCTTTAGACAGGGTAAGAGAAGAAGTAGGACTGTGGTGATGCTTCCAAACAGTATGACATAACAACACAGCCTCTGTCAATTTAGATACTTATTTAAGCCCTTTGGTATTGGTGGAAAATTACATAATAGAAACTTGCTATCCTTCCATATGAATGGATAATAACAAGAAAGCAATGAGTAGTTTAGATAGAAAGCACTTACATTATGTAAGTAGTATTATGGAAATGGACACATAAATAAATATTTATGTAAGGAATCCAGTGAAAAATTAGTCAAAATTCAGATTAATATTTAGATTTTAAAGAAATTTCGTTTCATATGAAAAGAACCTTGAGAAAAATTCAACTCAATGTTAACATGGCTATAAAAGAGATAGGAGGAAGGAAGTATATAAAATGAGGTTATATTAAAATTTATTTTGTTTTTTAATTACCCAGAGACACAGGTACCAGTTTGCAGTCAGAAAAACATCAAAACTCAAGAGTGACTTTATTCTCAGAAAAAGTAATTGTTTCTTTTTCTTCCTTGATAAGCAGCATATATTTCTCTAGTGAAAATGAACCAAGGTAAGAAGCATTTTTTAAAACTTGAGCCCCACAAAAGAGAATAAATTTTAAGTTAATTTGTACATCAACTTGTAAAAATGTGCTGGTCCTACCTTAATGAGAGGAAAAGTGACATATAAAATGAGCTCATATGTCACAGATAATGCTTGGTACCACTTTCAAAGGGAATGGAAGTTGCAGAAGCTCACAAATGCTAATATAATGGTCTTTCTGGGGAACAAACTATCTTAAAGCAGGTTGTTTGCTTGGTTCAATTTGTTTATCATGTCTCTTTTAGTTATAGTGATGTTTAGAGCTATATTTTCTTTCCCATCAGGATCCAACTTTCTTAAACTGTGGATGATCATATAGTTAGCCTGCATTAAAGTCACAGTGATTTTCCCTTGTACATGGTTGTAGCTTAGAAATGCTCCACTGGATTTAAGTTTTCCTTTTTAATTCAATCATATGTTCTCACATAAGACTATGATATGGAGAAATAGAAAAGCTTAGAAGCTGGAGGGATGGCTCTGTGGATAAATGGCTTGATGAACAAGTGTGAGAACAGAGGTTTGGATTCTGAAGACCCATAAAAATGGTGACAGCAGACCCTGAGTATAGACAGAGCATGATGTCTATAGACATTACAGTGACCTCACTGGATACACGCACCGTCTTCCTTAGTTAATGCCCATGGACGAGAACGGTTAGACTCCAAACTTACACTAACACAACTGATTTGGTTAACAATGAGATCTCACTAATACATCATCTGCCTGATCATTACTACGAAATCTAGCACTGTTATAAGGAGACACCTACTCTGTCCCTCATGTTTCCTTCCTACAGCTCAAACCAAAAGAAATATGGCAGGCATCTCTAAAATAGGTGAGAGAATTTGCTATTATGAAAACAAAGACCACAGACTTGAAGAGATTTCCTCAAATTCCCACAACGCTATGTGTGTGCATGTAAAATCAACTGCCTCTATTTTGATTTCTAGCTTGGTATTAATAACATTGGCCTGCCTGTTTGGTAACTTCTTGCAATTTTTAAAAATATACAACCAACCTTATTTTTCATTAATCTAAGAAATATTTATTTGTTACATATCTTTTCAAGCACTGTGTTATATTGTATCATATGGTTTAAAAGATGTTTTGAATTATTACATTAGCTATACATATATTAGGAGCATTAGTACTATAAATTGGATCATTATAGGATATCATATTATAGATTGCAAACGTGTTTCAGTGTTCCTTGTCCTGAGATGTAGGAAAGAAATAAGAAGTCATAAGAATTTGATTTTTTATTATATCAAATGAACCTTTTCGACTTATTACAAATATCAAAGACTTTGTCTTCTTATTTAATTTAAATAACAATGTTTATCTCTTCATTTTGTGTTATTGCCCTTTCTCAGTGGCTATGACAGTTGAAAGTTTCCGAGATAAGACAATCACTCTTTTCTGAGGATGTGTCCCCTGATACAACACCCACTTTTCAGTGCATGGCCCAACACCCATGGACAAAACTAACTGGATTTGGTGGTTTATAAAACTAATTCTGAAAACAAAACATGAACCTGAGAATCACAATGCTATATGTAGAGTTGAAGCAGTTATACAGAGGGGTAGATACAATCATATTCATTATATACATGTAAAACATTCAAGATTAAAGAAAGTTAAAAATAATAAAATAGATATATTTCTAAAAGTCCTGCTCCATTGAATTTCTCTTGCATGTTGTCACTGTGCACAAAATTCTATTCTCTGTTTCTTTAATCACTGTACTCAGTCAAGACATGTTTTCATTGTTTTTTTCTATGACAAAATTATATGAGCAAAAATCAATTTTACAATGAATGTTTTAGGCTGTGGTAGTGCTTGTTTTGTGTGAGTTTGAAACAAGACCGTTTCATCAACATCTGCTGTATATGATATAAAGCTAAACTATATAAACACCTATAATATATCTTTTCTGTACCAAGTTATAAAAATATTTCAGGCTGTGCCAAAAAGGCTCATGATGCTGCCAGCACCTACCAAAGTTCCTGTGGTCCCTGAAACCCAGTGACTTCCTCATTTCAACCCTCACTAATCCAGGTGGATGGATCCTTTTGCCAGCTGAACTCCAGGTTAGACTTTTCCAACAGGAAGTATTTATGAGGCATTCAAAAGCCAGAAAAGAGAAAGCAGAATGTATATCACTGCACTTACATCAATGTGCAGGTTAGGGATTTTGCAGTGACCTCTGAATGCTTTTCTGTGAATAATATTTCAGTTCTATAGACAGTGTGGCTAGTGGTGACAGTTTTCTGAGGCACTGGGGATTCCCTCTCCAACTTGTTTCTGGCTCTATGTTCACTGGCCTTTAGTTAGGTGGGACATCCTAGCAGCTAGAAAAGCAAGCAAATACCTTGTACTAAATTCTCTCATGTCTGAAATAGTTTGAATCATGGCTTTCTTCTGAAATAGTTGTTGACACTGCAAGTGATCCCAAGAAACAAATTTTGAAATCATTTACATGAAGAAATTTGCAATAGCTTATCTGCCTTGTTAGGTTTAGAGATTAAAGTTAATAATGCTAATGTTAGTAAAGAATGAGTTATTTGTGATCTGTACTATAACTGGAAAAGCATGTTAAAGCTGTTTTAGGTGTAGTGCCTAAATGAAGTGTCTGCTAAAATACCAAGATTTGGAAGACAACGAGGATGCTGTGACTAAGCATTCAGTTGTAGATGATGCTTGCAGAGTTACTGCAGTGGCTCTGTCCTCACTGAACCACTGCATACCCGGACCAAACAGTGCATGTTTTAAATTTTAAATTCAAGGCATAATCTAAAGCAAACAGCTCTTTAAGTTTGTCTCATTCTTGCAGGTAAATACAGGGACAATGTATTTGAACACTGACCCCTATGCTAGAGTTGTATTGAAAAATTAGAAAGCACATTGAAGCCATGGACTTATTTAGTATCTTAGATGAAAACTGAGGCCTTATTTGTGAACAATGTGGACTCTTGGGTGAATCCCAATGGCTCTAAACCTCCAAATTCTACTTCACTTTCATGGGTCAGAAGGAGCCAGAGAACTGCCATTGAAGATTTACCTTGCAAGGGGCTCCTGGCTTTCCACAGGATGGACCCACCACTTTGCTGCTTCCCACTCAGTACTAGAGTCAGGCACAAAATGACAGATAAGAAAATAGACATAGATAGCTCACACAGAAAAATTGGAAGTTTCTGCTAACTTTGGTTGTCAGAACACTTGGCAAGAATTCTATAAATAAATTTTCAGGGTTCTCGACCAAGGAGAGAGAAGAGATTATATAAAGGAACACTCATTCACAACATTGTATTTCCTACACAATCCATATATAAGATATTTGGTGTTCAAGAGTAGCATATAGGTCAGGCGTAGAAACTCTAACCTTTAATCCCAGGACACCAGAGGGAGGGGCAGATGGATCTCTGAGTTTGAGGCCGGTTTGGTCTACAGAGACAATTCCAGGCTACAAAGAGAAATCCTGTCTCAACATCCACCCACAAAGAAAACAATATGTTTTACTAGATCAGTGTGTCAATGAACTCAAATTTGGATGCAATAGTGGTCAAGGCTGAATATAATTCAGTGTCAAACCATCTGTGGTACAATGTCAATGGAGATATCCAAAGACAGATTTATTTTTGATGTGTTAAGTGTACCTGGTTCTTTATCAGATCACTATTATCACCAGAAAAGACTCAAAAGGCAACTTTTCACCAAAGTGCAAAGACATACATTGTTGAAGACAAGAATGATTACAGCTAGTAACTCCATTGAAATGTGTTTCTGAAATCTGTTATGTAACATGAGGTTCTGCTTGTTGCCCCGGCCACCCGGCTAGCTTATCCCTGAAATAATCACACAGAAAGTCTGCATTAATTATAAACTGATTGATTGGCCCATTGGCTCAGGCTTTGTGTTAGCTCTTATAACTTATATTCTTATCCATGTTAGCCACATGGCTCAGTACGTTTTTCAGCGGGGAAAGTCACATCCTATTTCTTGGTGATCTGGGCAGGACTGGGAGAAATTCTAGAAAGAATTTCTCCTTCCTAGAATTCTCCTGTTCTCATCGCCCCACCTCTACTTCCTGTCCTGTTGACCGGCCTATCCTTCCTGCCTGTCCAATCAGCTTTATTTAAAATGTAATTGACAAAATACAGACAATTCTCCCACACCACTCCATTAAGGGTAATATAATCCTCAAAAGTAACAGAGGCCAAGTGGCCCGACTAAGTATGAAGGCCCAAGACAAAGCATACATAATCCTCAAGGCAGAAAACAGCTGAGGCAAAGCTCAAAGTGGCAAAAGCACAGAGACACTGGATTGGCTGATACATCATGATGCCCATTGAGCTAGCTGCATACCAGCTACTTGATACTCATAACTTCATACATTAATGCTGATATGGAGAATGATAGCCTCTCATCTGATCTCCAGACTCAGCTCCTCAGAAATGAAGAGAATGCTAGATTCTCTTTGTCATTGTCAAAGCAGTAAACTGTAAATATCCCTAGTGGTTCTTCTATAGGTCTCACAGGCAACAACACTGCTAGAAACTCTATAAAGTGAAGCAATTTCCTCCATTTCTAAAGCCATGGTGGACAAAACACCCTGCTTATGCCAAATACCAACACTGGTGTTTTGACCTTTGGCATTTTAGAAAAGGATAATTCTTAGCCTTTGGAATGAATTCGTCTTGCCAAATAATAAATTAAATTGGGAGTGGCACAGATTCATTCCACTAAGGAAGACCAGATACTAGATGTATCAGATATAGGATTCCAATCATGTCCATTTTACTATGTGACCATGGCCAAAAATAAATGGCCTTGGAGAAAGGCAGGGAATTAGTGCAAACATAATCAGGAAATAATTCCAATTGCAGCTGCTATTCCAGATGTGCCCGTTTCCTTTTCAAAGTAAATTAACATGCCACTGAGAACTGTTACCCAGCTATTGATCAAGAAAATATCTTTTCTCTGTGTTGTGAGGAAAACAAACACAGCCAAGGGAGTTGGTTTTCCCTAACATGGACAGAAGTGCACCTTTTCTTCATGGGAGCTCAACAATGTGACCTTCTGCTGTTATTTTATGCACACAGTTTGACCACTTAGCCTTCATAAAGCACAATTTGCAGGTCTTCTCCCTAAGTGATGAAGTGATTGCACTTTTCCGAAATACAAGATGGTTTATGTAGGTACGTCGCAACCTGTGAGGCTTTCTACCCAAAACACTTGACTCTTTGGCTCAAAAAATAAATAATGATATACTGAGATGGGAATTTTTGAAATATAAGATTCTGGGTAAATAAGACAAAGTAAGCTAAATTCCTCTACTCTTTTTTTAAAAAATCAATTTTCCATTTTCTTTTTAAGTTTAATAGAGAAAAATTCCAAGGAGGCCCCTGTACTTGGGGGACAGTTGTGTTCCCTGCCCCCCCCAAAAAAAAGAAAGAAAAAAATCTTTATAGAAAGGACAGGAGTTAGCTGTGGGGTAGAGGACAGGGCCCTCAGGAGATGGGCAGTTCCCATGAAAAGAACTTCTGTGGGTTAAATATTATGATGTCTGACACAGAGATGAGTGAAGTTTTCCCACTTTCATCCACCTCATCTACTATCTGTGATTTGGAAAACTTTCCACAATGATACAAATCACAATATCAAAAACTTTTTTAAGCTTAGTGCCCCATACAAAAGCTCAAACACTATCCAGAACATACCAAAGTGCCCAGTAGGAGAGAAAATGAAAAATCAAGTAAACTACAGCTCTTTTGGAAATGTCTGTGGGTATTTGGTCTGTGCCTAGGATGACCTGAGAGCAATGAAAAATGTTGGGTGCACAGAGGCAACAAGTTGATGTCAGGGAGCAAAAATCCATGACTCAGAATTCCGGGAAAGATGCTTAGAACACATCAAATCCTCAGATACAAGTGATCTGAATAAGCTATTGCCGCCCACCTCATTGGTTACTTGCAGTGGAGACTCACGTCAGAGAATGACTGACTTTGAGATGCTGTAGGGTATGTGGAGAGTGCAGAACACACAAGACATTCATTTCAACTAAATCTCATGAATGTGTGCTCAGCTTTGTGAATGGTATAAATTATTGACATAAATCTTGTCAGTACTAGGAAAATGTAAAAAGCAAGTACTCACAGTCTAATTTCAGAGCAAACCGTTACAGAGTTGAAGAGGCAAAACCTACAGGATACCTAAATGAAAGTGTCACCTAATAAGGGGCGGGGTCTTATACTTTATCCTGAATCCCTGGAGGAAAGAATCCCACCTATGAATGTCACTTGCTATGGGTACATGAAGCTCCTGAGAAAGTTGTGAATGGGGCAGTCTGCTCAAGCAAAGCCCAGATGGAGAATTCGGAACCTGGGAGCAGTGTTCTGAAGCGCACAGATGTTCTGTATTCCTGTAGCTCTCAGAAGGGCTGTCTACGCAGACACATTTCTATTTTCCTGCTATCTGTGGAGACCCAGGGGGTAAGTCACAGACCAGACTCCTGGGTTACAGAAACCCCTTATTTTCATGTAGCTTTAGAGGTAAAATGTTGCCCTGTGGTGCTTCACTATTGAACTAGAAACACCCTTCTGGCTGTTCCATTGCCAGGAGTCCTAACTGTTCATTTAAATTAACTGTGGGGTTTGCATTAAATATTACAAGCTGGGTACCAACTTTCACAGTGATGAAATGTGTTTCTGCAAATGATAAACTCTTTTTATTTCTCTGCGACTGGTGTCGACTCAGAGCCCGCAAGCTTTGTTTTCCGATGTTGCTGATTTTTCTCTTGGAAATCAAAGTGTCCCACATTCAGAAAATTAGGGATTCTTTAATAATTCAAAATGTGATGTGAGTCTCTCTTGTCCAGTTTTTCTCAGTCTCTCAGAGTGTGTGCCCTCTACTTTCGTTTAGCTCCAGAATGAGCTTCTCTGAGTAAACACATGAAGTCGGGTTAGAAAGCAAGTTGCATATACCATCTTCCAAGGTTCTGGAGCTTTTACAATTGTATTCCCCATTCAATAGCATTAGTGTCCTGCAGGAACCTTCCAGAAATTCACCTCTCATGCCCCAGTATAGAACCACTGGCCAAAAAACTCAAAGGCCAGGAATCTTTTAATAAAGTTGTGGTGTGGTTGTGATATCATTGAGAAGAACTGGTCTGGAGTTGTCAGCACCTTCCCACTTTGGTTTCTGACATGACATATGAGCATCACTAAGCTTCCACACAGTTCACATCCAGGATTCTGCTCACTGACCACCTGACCGCCATGCTTCCTTCTCCTGACTAGAGTCTGACTTTCCCTTCTAGTTCAGAACTGGTAATTCTGTAGGATAGTCTTGTCTTGAGATCACAGGTTCCATCTTCAACAGAAAAATCTCTGGTAAGGCAAGGGGAGGGTGAGGAGTGTTTCCCTACCATACTTTTGAACCTCAAAATGAATCTTTTCTCATATATTCAACACCATGAGTGATGCTTCTGTGTCTCCACTTCTCAGGAATTGACAGTAGATGTAGGCAGATGGATGGTCCAGCTCTCCCTTGAATATTGCTTGTTTCTCTCTCTCCTCTTTGCTTCATTTATCTTCTTCCATGCCATAAAGATATTGCTTTGTTTTTGTTTGGTGTACTTATTTTTGTCTATGCATACAGAATATATTTAGGCACAATAATTTTATACCTACCATTCTTGAAGGAAACCTTGTCTGTTCTCTGTGCACATGCATACATGTGTGAGTGTGCACATGTTTACTGGCATGTGGGGGGGGTACCAGTGCACACATTACACAGTGCTTACTCCTAAAGACATCAAAAGAAAGCTCTCAGGAGTCTCTCCTCCTCTTCCAGCTTGTTGAAACAGTTCTGAGTTGGTGGCTCTTCTGTGCTAGATACTCCACAATAGATGGCTTAGAACCTTTGGAGTCGTTTTCCTGTGTCCGCTTCCCATCTTGCTTTACGAGCGTGTGATTACAAATACACACCTCCACATCTGACTTGATTTATTCATTTGTTCATTTATTTGTTTGTTTGTTTGTTTGTTTGTTTGTTTAATGTAGGCATCATGTCATCGTGTATGCTTGGAAATCACAGAACATCTTTTGGGAGTCAATCTTTCTTTCCACTCTGTGGGTTCTAGAGATCGTACTGAGGTCCACAACTTTAGCAGAGAATGCTTCTATTTGAGGACCATCTCCTCCTGACCCAAAGGACCACTGTGTAGCGAGCTGCATGGTGTCACACCTGATGGAGATGTATAATCAATTCCTGAGATGGCTAAGGCCTGACCTATGCTATGACCACACAATGATCATCAGCTTCTTGCATATGCGTGGGCCTATGGACAGTGCCCACCTGGCAATCCGGGATTGGCAGCCCATGCCTTTTTAAGGGCTGGGAGAGGTTTGCCCGGGGGGGGGGGCGAGAGAGAGAGAGAGAGAGAGAGGGAGGGAGAGAGAGGAGGGCAGCAGTGCGCACACAGGAAATACACCAATGCAGTGAAAACTGTGATAAGTTCCAGGCTTNATCAAACAAAACAACATTACTTAACTGAAAAGACGGCCAATTTGGTCTACAGAGCAAGTTTCAGGACAGGCAAAATGAGAGAGTGTGTGTGTGGGAGAGAGAGAGAGAGAGAGAGAGAGAGAGAGAGAGAGAGAGAGAGAGAGAGAGAGAGAAAGAGGAGAGAGGGGAAGAGAGAGAGAAAGTGAATTAAGTCCTGGAATAAACTGCAGTGAGAAGAGCTCCGAACGAGGGCTGAACGTGACACCACTGTTCAGTATCCAAACCATTTTCTTCCCTATCATTTGTTCTTGTCTGGAAAGCTCTAACTTACATGACAATTGGTTCTTCCTAAGTTTTAATATCAGTTTTCCATTGCAGAAACTTGTCACTGATAGATTCTTAGTTTTCTTCCCTTAACTTTCTTTAGGACCTCAGAGGGACTAGAGCAGTAGCTCTCAACCTGTGGGTCATGACCCCTTTGAGATCAAATGACCTGTCCAAGGGGTTCCAAACCAGATATCCTACATAATCAGATATGCATATTATAACTAATAGAGGCAAAAATTACAGATATGAAGTAGCAACAAAAAAATTGTATTGTTCAAGGTCACAGTAGCATGAGGAATTGTATTAAAGGGTTGCAGCATTAGGAAGGTTGAGAACCATTGTAGCAGAGGGAAAAGCATAAGGCTATGTGGTAAAACAAACATATTAATTCAAACTTTAAAACAGATGCTAGAGAGATGATTAGGTCACTAGAAAA
The DNA here is from genome assembly GCF_014885135.2 of Alexandromys fortis. Taxonomy (NCBI): domain Eukaryota; kingdom Metazoa; phylum Chordata; class Mammalia; order Rodentia; family Cricetidae; genus Alexandromys; species Alexandromys fortis. Next base: position 1,309,426 of record NW_026068000.1, read on the forward strand.
CTGGCTGTGGGCTGGACAGATGGCTCAGAGGTTACGAGAACTGACTGCTGTTCCGAAGGTCCTGAGTTCAATTCCCAGCAACCACATGGTGGTTCACACCCATCTATAATGAGATCTCGTGCCCAGAACACTAATACATAATAAATAAATTTAAAAAGAAAGGAAAAGAAAACTGGATGTTCATGCACAGGACCCAAAGTCTGTTCCCAGCACATACATGGCAACTGAGAATGCCCTGTAAGCCCCATTCCAGGGAATCCAGTGTCCTCTTTTGGTCTCTGTGGATATCTTCACACACGAGGCATACATACACAGAAACACACACACACATGAATAACAACAAAACTTCAAAGTATTGTCACAAGCCAGCTATCGCTTAGAAACATGGGAATAGTTTTCTAGTCATGTACCCTGGTTTAATCTTCCACCACCACTAAAATCCTTCTCTCCAAACTAATTTTCAGAAGATAAAATTTAACTTATAATTATCTTATTTTTCAATTTTTATTATTTTTTATATGAGTGAGTTTTTTACCTACGTTTGTCCAGTGCTTGTCCAAGCCCTAACAGGACATGAAATCTCCTGGATCTGGAGTTGTATGTGGTAGTGAGCTGCCATGTCAGTACTGGGAGTTGAACTCTCAACCTCCGGAAGAGCAGCAAGTGTTAACTATTGGACCATCGCTCCAGTCTCCATAATACTCTCTCTTTTGGTTTGTTTATTTTGTTTGAATATTTTTTTCTTTCCAACTCCATTTATAGATCATTATTTATTATAAAATTTGCATATTGAAGAACAAATAAAATGCTTGGAGAATGAATTTAAAAGCCCAGGTCATGCTTTTGCTCCTTAGATGATTATGACCTTCGAGCTTGTCTGCTACCATCGTATTCATCCTAACATATACCAAAGAGCTTCCATGTTTAAAACATAAAGTTACTACTAGAGAGTATTCTACCTTCAAGGACTGTGTTCTCCATAGATTCCTCTGTGGCTCAGGCTGACTCAGTTCTAACCCCGTGGGCCCTAGATTGGTGTTACAGCAGGGATTCTGTCTTTGCCCCAGAACCACAGCTCACCATAGTTATTGTTTGTCTGTTTTTCATCCTTTTTAATGAAAATTCAACAATCATATTGAATAATCAGTGATATTGTTTTTATTCATTGAGATTTCTATTCCTTTGCCTTAACACTATGAAAACATTTTCATTGTCATTTGTAGACTCAGTGTTTCCTCTGTTTTTGAAGTGTGACTGTTCTGATATGATCCAGGATGTGTTCCAGTTGTCAGGATTTCACAGGGCTGGAAGATTGAGCCCTTTTTAAAAATTTATTCCAACACCTTGGATTCAATTAAATAGTCATATCTAAATTTAGAGTAACTATTCATTTATACACTTGTATAGTATAATATTTGTTGAAAAGGATTTTCATTAACTGTGATCTATGAGGCTGTGATGACAGTTCCTATTTTCATTTCTAATTTTCCAGAGTTCAGATTTCATTGCTACATGAAATTCTGTTATGAGGTGGCAAAGCAATAAAAATGCTTAAAAATTTCAATTCCTTCCAGCAGACTTAGTCTGACTTCCACAGGCCGGGTGCTCTTTCTGACGACGAAATCCTTTCCACCTGTGGCACAAGGTGTCATAGTCCACTGTAGGGACATCCTAGCTCTGTGCTGTCCCACTACCTCAATACACTTCTGTTGAGAACTGCAGAGGACATTGGCGCTTCATGCCTTCTTTGTGGCTCCCTGGGACTCCTTCTAAAACTCTCTTCTTCTTGCTCCCACTCCATCCTGGCAGCCTTTCAGTTTGGAGAAAGATCCACTTGTTCATAATTGCTCACATAGCCATGCGTTGAATTAGTTACAGAGAAAGGATCTCTGTTAAAAGCGAAGGAGTCCATGATAACCATGCACTGGCCTCTCAGCAAGCCTCGTGAAAAGGAAAGGCAAAGACTAACTAACACTGTCTTAATATTTCTTAATAATTTCATCCATAAAGTGATGAAATGAGATTCTACTATACTCGAGTTAATTCTGACAAGGGTAGTTTTAAAACTCTGCAATAAGCCTATTGATTGCCTAAATGTTACATTGTTTTTACCACTCTGATCTAATGTCACAGCATAGCCATTTTTGAGATTGCATGTAGTTTTTAGTGTGCATTCATTAAGTATGAAAAAGAATAACGTCATATTTAAGGTATTTAAAAGATGCTCCATAGGGAAAAGTTAATGTTAGTTCATTTTTAATTGACAATGATCTTTACATCCAAACAATAGGCTTTTGAATAACAGAACTATTGAAATTAGCACAGTTGTAATGAAGGTAATTCTTCTTAGGCGTGTGTTTATAGTTTGAAATATTTCTAAGTATCCAACATTTTTGTCATCATTGTAGCACTATTAAAAAATACCTGCATATACCTGAATCTTTAGGCTAATCCTCTATTTAGGAAACTATGAATAATAACTTCTCTGATAAATTTTAAGGCTTTAGCAGTATATAATTAATATTGTGACAAGAACTTTTGAAGGAATTTGTTCTTTTTGTTTGTAAAATGAAAAGCATAATTGCAATTCTTTTATGTCACCAGAAACCATTACATTAGCTAAATTTCTGTCTGCAGTTAGAGCAGCCTTCTGACCCCAGAGCTTTTGTGTTTATTTAATATTTCAGATTCAAGGATAAGAAAAAGATACTTACACAGAACTCACTTAAATTGAAAAGCAGCAACCAACAGTCAATAGATTGATCCATTCCAGAAAAATAAAGCTTAATGATGTTAATCATAATTCCATTTTATATATAACTTTATTACTAGATCATAGACTAATGGGCTGACTTTTAAATGCTTTCTCTATAATGTTAAAGTATTTCCCCATTCCTTAAGTATAAAGTTATTACATGTAAGTTATTCATAGGCTTTAAAAATAGAGACGGTATATTAATAGTGTTAAATGGAAATATAAAAACGCAAAAGTAGACTTTGAAAAGACTATGGCACTTTATATTAAAACTACTTAAATCTTTGAACTGTCAATAGAAGCAAACAGACAGCCTGCCCGACTGAAGTAAAGCACTCCTCATCCTCCGTTGGCTAAAAAGCTGGGGTGTTTTTAGCCCTGTTGCTCAGGAATTGAGTTAGCAGAGGCTTGGAATGAGAAGCGCAGAAGGAGAGTGTGTTGAGGGTGTAGCAGGGGCTCCAACACAATGCTTATGTCCCTGACTCTCAGAACTCCCTCTGCACCCTGGCACCCGTACATCACAGGCCAGGGCTGTGTCTTAACCCAGGCATGTCCTGGGAAGGAGGAAATTACCAGGAGCCAGAATAGGAGATGAGGAAAGAATGAGGGTGATAATGTGGCCGTTCCATGAGCTTTTAATTGGGGAATTAGCATGCAATTCAGGCATCAAAAATAAATCCTTGCGGGCCCTCTAAAAGAGCAACTCTGTTAAGTATATGCAAGAGCATCTCATTTCACCCCAAATGTTTAGCATCCTGTGAAAAGCTGTTGATCAAAGGTCTAAAATTATCTTTAAATCAGAAAAGAGCGAACCATTTGAGTTTAGTATGTTCCTGAAAGAAAAGAGTGGCTAAAAATCATATCACCTACCCCACCCCTCCATCTTTTCCCTTTGGCATGATGCACACTTAAATAGAAGACAGAACAGTGATGAAAACAATTAGTCTGGTGATCATTTCTCTGTTTCTATATTCTTAAAAGGCACATCGAATCTTTTTATCATATTAGAGTCTAAAATTTATTATTATTTTCTAGCTATTAAACACGGTTCCCTGTTTAATCTATTAAAGTCATGCTTATCACCATGAGGCCCTCCTTTACTGCAAAGAGACTTTATGAGCAAAGACTGCATGGGGAGACTAATATTATTCCCTAAAGACCCCCGGCAGCTTTGCTCTACCGATTTCTGCCTGTGCATGAAGTATATGTCCTCTGGGCAGCATAGCTGCACAGCACCATGTCCCAGATGTCAGACTGCAGAGTAAAACCCTTTGTGGCGAATTTTTTGCTCATTTGCAAACTGTTTATTTCTGGAAGGGACTTGAGTGGACATCAACTGGTACATATCTGTGGCTTTGACCACCAGGGACATGCAAAGACTGGTGGTCAAGGAGTTTGGTGGAGGCTTGCCTCCAGGCAGTTCTAAAATTTCTCGATACCTCCTTCCACATGGATTATCTGATTTCTGGGCTTTAAGTTTATCCAGCATTACTCAGAGGTTCCCTTTGAGCACGATACTGGCCAAGGCTGTAAGCAATGCAACAGTGGGGGTGGAGGTTGGGTTGATGGAAGGCTTGTCAAAGCCTAGCAGAATAGACAGCAGGATGCCACTGGCCAGAGCACCAGACCTTATGTGGGTTCCTAATCTGATGGGACTGGTGGCTAGAATAAAAGGATCTAGAGGAGACAGAGAGGTGGTGGGGAGACAAATCCATCTGTACCCATATGCTGCAGAACGCCTTTGTAAGCATCCAGAAGAGGCTAAAGGCCGTATACATTAACTGAGAACTCTTCCTGGCTTTGAGCCCTAGTGGGTACCTGAGAATGCTACCACCTTAATATCAGAACTTAACACCCCAAAACTGTGAGAAAAAGGAGTTTTGGAGCCAGGTCCAGTGGCACAGGCCTATAATCCCAGCTAATCAGAAAACAGAGGCAGGAGGATTGAGAGTTTAAATCCTGACTAGGCAACTTAGAGTGACCTTGTCTCAAATGAAGGAAAAGCAGGACCTGTGGTCTTCGATGGCACGGTGCTTATCTGACAAGTGTGAAGCCTTGGGTTGAACAGTCCCCAGCACTAAAAACAAGCACAGGAAAAACTTTAATCTAAACTGGGAAAAAAATATTCTCTAGAAGTCAAAAGCATATCGCACTCTATTTGGGCAATCAGAGTGTGTTTCAGCTATTTTAAAAATTGTATGCACTAGACCAGTGGGGTCTCAACCTTCCTAATTCTGTTGTGAGGACCCCAACCGTAAAATTATTTTGCTACTGTCATGAATCAGAATGTAATTATCTGTGTTTTCTGATGGTCTTAGACACCCGTGAAAGGGTCATCCAGTGTCCCCATCCCCCTCTGAGAGGGGTCACAGCCCACAGGTTAAGAACCATTGTACTAGAATACATAGGTTTGAGACTGGTATCAGAGATGTGAGGAAGGAGGAAAAAGCACAGAAGAAAGCAGGGGATATAATCAGCTCCTCCTGCAGCAGGCTCTTCCAGTAGGGTGGGGAGCAGCTTATCTCCAGAGTTTTTGGAACCATGTCATAAATGTCAGCATCAACAGTCATCATCTTTTGTGGTAGTAGTTTCTTGTCATGTGCCAGCCCACAAATAATGACATGAAGACTTACTATTAATAATAAAAGCTTAGCCTTGGCGTAGGCTTGTTCCTAAGTAGTTCTTATAACTTAAATAACCCATCTCTTTAATCTATGCTTTTCTGCGTGGCTCAGTTACTTTACTCTGCACTGCCCATCTTGCTTGCTTTGTGTCTTTCTTCCCAGAATTCTCTGTTTGGAAGTCCCACCTATCTCTCCTGGCTAACTATTGGCCGTTCAGTTTTTATTAAACCAATCACAGCAATACATCTTCACACAGTGTACAAATGTCTCACAATAACTCCTCCTTCATCTTCTGGCATTCTGTTGCCAGGCACAGAAGGGTCAATGTCTTTCTCTTGAGCTCAGAACCCCCACAAATCTGGTTCACTTCCATTTTGATTTTAAGGTACAAGAAAACGGGAAAGCTTAGGACTATTTCTGTCCTCTTAGGATTCTGTGACAGGAATAGTCCAACATCCCTTACAAAATCTGATTACAAAGCCAGTAGTGGTAATACGTGCTTTTCATCCTGATACCTGAGAGGCAATAGCAGGAGGTGATGCCAAGTTCAAGGCCAGTCTGGGCTGCTTAGCAGGATCATGACCAGCCTGGGGTATAGAGTGAAACCCTTCCTCCAACCACCATTAAATTAACCCAAGTACAAAATCCTAAAAATACTAATTTGTTGAAAAAAGTATAAGGAGATATACTGGTTTTAAATGTATACAAATCATTAAAGATTGGAAAGGATGAAATTAGGGGAAGGAAGCAAAATTAATACACAAGAGTTACTCTTGTCATTTTAATAATTGCTATTCTAAATAAAAATTATTTTGAATGCATTTTAAAAATTGCAAGAAACAAACAAAAATTGAGCAGGGTGCATACTTTTCAGAACAATAAAAGTACAAAAGTAAAAGAAAAAAGCTACAAAAGAGGCTAAAGGGAGCAAAAGAGAGAGAGAAAAAAGGGAGAGAGGGAGGGAAGAAGGAAGAGAAAGAGAGAGAGAAAAAAAAGAGAGAGAGACCAAGAACAATATACAGCTAAGGCCAAAAAAAAAAAAAAACCTAAAAAAGTATCTAAAGCAAAATAGTTTTTAAAAATAGACAGTTATTAAATCTTAGGGACTAACTTTTAAAACAGCTCTCATAATTTATATACCCACTCTCCGTCTATCACCCACCATTTTTAAATGGACTGAAAGAAATTTCTAATGAATATCAAATAAGAAATAAAATTTAAAAGGGTAAACACAGTGTAACAATGCTTTTAGGCATATGCCAAGTAGAAAATTTTGTCAGGGAGATAAGTTAAAAGAAAATTTGCCAATATCTCGAAGTTAATATGTGTTTTTAATATAAAATAACATTTTAGATATTCAATTTAATATTATACAGGAAAGCAAAGGATGGTGTTCTTTTAATAACCCAAAAGGAAACAGTATTATATAATTTATTGATATATAAAATTATTAATTCAATTAAGAAATACATGATCATTGAAAGTTTTGATATGTAAATTGAATAAAATTCACATAATTATTACTGAAATCAGCACAAACTATGCTATAAATGTGATTAACAGTTACAAAAAAGATTGGAAGAGAGAGAGAAAGAGGGAGAGAGACAAAGAGGAGAGATAACATGGAGAGAAGGGAGAGGGAACGAGAAAGCGCATGCACACACACAGTCAGTGAGCAGAGAGGACAGGGAGGAGTTGGGTGGAGTAGGGGGAGCGAGATGAATGTGATTGATGTCTTGAGTGAAATTCTCAGTTTTTGAAAACTGTCATAATTATAAATTTCAAATGGTAAAATCCAGAGGAGACTACTACCAAATTTGAAAATGCAGTAATTGTATGAAATTGTAGGATTATGTTTCACCCAGTGTCCTCAGAGTTGAGATTAAAGTGAAGAGCTGAGGGACACTACCCATTTAGCTCCCCTGCAAACTGCGTCTGAAGAAAATGAAAAACATTACTCTATGGAAAATGTATGAAAATTATTTTATTTATTACAAGTGCAAAAACATAAAACACAATGTATGAGCCGGGCGGTGGTGGCGCACGCCTTTAATCCCAGCACTCGGGAGGGAGAGGCAGGTGGATTTCTGTGAGTTCGAGGCCAGCCTGGTCTACAAGAGCTAGTTCCAGGACAGGAACCAAAAGCTACGGAGTAACCCTGTCTCGAAAATTCAAAAGAGAAAAGTTTGTATGCCTACAAACAGGTAACCTCAAGTGTGGAAATAGAGTCATATAAAGAATTATTTCTGTTATGCCAAAAATGTAACGTCTCAAGTAAGTTTCCACATGAACATCCCTAATATATTTTGATTTACTAATGAAAGTCCAAATATGTTTGAGATATCAAGAGCACTTATAAGTCAAATAATATTTTATACATTTCAATTTTTACCAAGTTAATTTTTTTGTTTAATGATGATTCAAACAAAAATCCAATGTTTTGATTAAGGTGTCTCAACAAAGTAATATTTATAATTTTCCTGGAAAAATAATCAGGTGAAAATAGCAGAACTTTGAATAATAATTATTATAATAGTAGATGCTTTGCATCTAGCAAGTGTGTTGCAAAACTATAACAAATAAATAACAAATAAAAATTTCCTAAAATAGATTCTAAAGTATGACGACACTCCAATTCTCGGGGTAAGATTTTAATGGTTCAGTGGCCCCTTTGCATGCTGTACTCCCTAACAAGTGATGGCGTTATGTAATTGACCTATTTTTTTGTTTTCTCATCTTTTCAAACGAATAATCTGCAATAATAGCGGCCCTGCTAGAGTGAAGCCTTCCTTACTGTAAGACATGTACAGGAATAAGTTTAAAAATAACACACACTAATCTTTCTGAACTGGCGAGCATGCTCCAAAACAACTTTTCCAGCAAGATTTTATGCTAACCTTTTCGCGTAGATTCTAAATACCTTTACTTTATAGGGAAGTAACTGCGAGTTTCAGTGTCTTATGGATCTAGGATGCGATTTCCCAGGTTACCAGTAGGTGTCACCCTCTCCACTGCTCAGTACAGACTGAACGCCGCATTTGTCCGCACCTAGGACTTCAGGCTTACTGTGAGCTGGGTGCAAAAGATGTCAGAAAAAGATGAAATGGTCTCATTTACTAGGAATGAACCTTAAGCAATCACAACTTAAAAAAATATGTCCCTTCCTATTTTTCTCAGTTGTACAATATTAGAATATTATGCATAAGTTTCTTTAAGTATGGAATAAAAGTAGTTTCCAGCCTCAGTCAGTCTTTGTCACTTTGAACTTGGCAGTTGACACAATGTGATTGAAGAGATTATTATGTCAGTTAGCTAATTAAAATAGAGCATTTCATAGTTGTAGGATTCATACGAAATCCATGGCCTCCGATTTCTCACGTACATAGGCCACCAAAATCCTTTATTTGCTCCAACTGTGGCTTTAGGAACCTGTGAAAACCAGTCAAGGATAGGGTCTAGTGTCCTTCTGTTGTTTTCCCTCCATCGGCATTCACACTGAGATAAACATTAGTTTCTAGTTTGGCTCTTGTCATAGCAAACAAAATATGGTGGGACTAGAAGATAATTACCCGTCTGACTGTGTCTATCTAGCACATAGTTGTGAGTCTGCCAGGTGAAAGACGGCTGTACCCTGTGGGCATATTCAAAACATAAATGAGCCCTTCTGTTTAACACGATTAGGTAAAACCCTTGGGGGTATCTGTGAAGACCCCTGCCCTACAGCAATTAATATCTCCTCTCTGTCCTTGGTGCAGAATATCCCAGAAGCTTTTCCTTCCTGGATACATGTTTGTCTCTGAACCTGCTCTGTTTTTCAGAGGGCTTTTGGTATTCTCTGACGATGGATGCCACGGAAACATTTGGGTGTTTTTGGACTAATTGGATAGCTTCGCTTCCCAGAGCTGTCAGCTTCTCAATTTTTATAAGTGGTAAACTCAAGTGGAATGAAATTTCTAAAATTAAAAATAAACCCTTACAAGACATAAAAACTCAACCACAAGGAGCCATGACGGTTTGAAAAGTTTGTCCCAAACTAGGAGCTCCTCCTGATGGCTGCTTCACAGAGCGGCTCTCCACCCTCCACACAAGAGGCTGACAGGGAAGCAGGCTTTCTCAGAGAAGTCATCAGTGCACAGAAATACCTTTTTGTTCCTTCCTGTCAAGTGCTCCCTTCTTACAATTTCCTTACTTGCTTTTACAGATACTGTAATGTGACTCAGCATAAACAGAATTTTTCACTATTCCTTCTATCACAGATCATGAATACTATCTTAACTCTAGTTAAAAGCCAGGAAGACATGCATTGGTGCAGAATGGTGCCAAATCCTGGTATCTCAAAACGAAAGTAAAAGATGAAAAATCCTAACTAGATTTAACATGTCATTTTCATGTTCAAGATTCTGAAAGTAAAAGCAAGAATTTGCCAGGACCTGGTGGTACTGGTAAGCAGTCTCAGTGATGGAAGCAGGATTAAAGTTCCAAAACCAGCCCGTTCTGTGGAGGGAGTTCTAGGCCAGGCTGGGCAGAGACCTCGCGTTAATACGATAGGTTGAGCCAGGTCCCAGGCCCATAGCTGTGGCTCAACAGTAGAGCTATAGTCCAGCATGCAGTCGGCCTCAGGCTGAATCTCTCTGGCGCCACAGAGCTCATTCATTTGTGGGGAAATAATAAAAATGCTTTTGGTTATTTAAATATTTAGGGTGACCATGTTTGTTCAATAGACGATAAAGATTATTAAAATCTGAATTGTTTAAATGATCTCCTCGAGAAGGTGTAAAAGAGAAAACGTTTTGTTTTCTGTGTTGGTGATCTAGTTCTGGTGTATTGACGCTGCTGGTGGAGGATAAGCCGCAGAACTCAGGGAGCTCCTGCGGGTCTGCAGTGCACACGTGACCAGACTGATTTCGAAACAAATACAGCACGTTCCACTGGGGACCACCTTTAAGACCTTTGCCTAAGGCTTGGGTTAGATTTCTTAGGTTTGCCTGGCCGACCTGGGAGGTTTCTTCCTCACTCAGTCTGAGGATGTTTTTTCTTCCAAGCAGAAGTCATGAGAACTCGCTATTTCTTCACTACTTTCAGGCACATCAAGTTTATAAATCCTATTGAAGCCATCAGGTATCTCTGCTCTCGTTCTCTCGCTAGCACCAGGCTTCCTTCCCCACAATCCCGGCAGCTGCTCCAAGGCAGATGTCCTCTAGTTAGCTAAGGGTAAAAAGAAGCAGAAGTATGATCTGGGCCTCACTGTTGGTTCTCAACTCCAGCTAAGTGTTTCAGTGTGGACGTAAACATGAAAGAGCAAGTAGGCAAGCAAACAAGACCTAAGAACCTCTTCTTAAGAAAATATATTTTTATAGAAGCTAAAATTGCCTTTTCTCTCCTGTAAGCTACTTTTTAATAGCCAGGTTACCACTGTAGGGCAAAGTAGGATGTCCATGACTCATGTCTTAAAACTGATTGTTTGGAATGCAACGTCTAGTGAAATTTTGACTGATCTCTCTGGGTTTATAAAATAGATCTGAATAACTCAGTCCCAACATCTTAACTCAAAGCGTGGAGTCATCATGTGGTAAAATCATACCTCTAAGGTGAAGTAATGCCATGAGGATAGCAACTTCACAAGGCTTTGAGTGAATAAAGGAAGGTTTAAAGTATTACAATACAGAACAAATAATTGCTTAATTGCAATTCTTTTTTAAGATTTTATCTATTTATTATGTATACAGTGTTCTGCCTCCATGTATGCCTGCATGCCAGAAGAGGGCACCAGATTTCCTTGTAGATGGTTGTGAGCCACCATATGGTTGCTGGGAATTGAACTCAGGACCTCAGGAAGAGCAGCCAATGTTCTTAACTTCTGAGCCATCTCTCCAGCCCTTAATAGTAATTCTTAATATCAAGAATGTTGCAGGGAGGGCTGGAGAGATGGCTCAGTGGTTAAGAGCATTGCCTGCTCTTCCAAAGGTTCTGAGTTCAATTCCCAGCAACCACATGGTGGCTCACAACCATCTGTAATGAAGTCTGGTGCCCTCTTCTGGCCTGGAGACACACACGCAGACAGAATATTGTATACATAATAAATAAATATTTTTTAAAAAAAGAATGTTGCAGGGATAAGAGATATCTGGGACAATGTATAGCAAAAACACCTACTGATCCATATTAGTCAGAGAGATTCTCACTGTGTTGTAGTTTCTTCTTAACAAAAATGTTCCATGTGGAGGAGTGGCTTTGGTCTCCTAAGGCTTGGGAGTCTTAGGAGACCATTTCTTGCTCTTCTATAAACAGTCAACACCTCTTCAGGAATAGGTGAATCTTCATGGGAGGGGCTACCTGAAAGTTGCATAAGCAATTCCAAAGATGCTGTTTTTGGGAGACATCTTACAGGTGACCTGGGTCATTTTGTGATGCAGCTGCCTAAATCATCCACTCTTACAAGTTAGCTCTCAGTCCTAGTCCTCCCTAAGCAGTCCCAATAAAGCTCACTGGACAGATGAATGTCTCCTCTAGGGTGAATAGGATCCTCTTACTTAATTATTAATAGAATAATACACATACTAGGTTCCAGGTAAATAATTTCTAGGACATACAAACATGGACAGTCTAATATACATGGTCTAACATACACGGTCTAGCATACACGGTCTAACATACACGGTCTAGCATACACGGTCTAGCACACACAGTCTAACATACACGGTCTAGCATACACGGTCTAGCATACACGGTCTAACACACGAACAGAAACCTGAAGATCATCACACCTGATGCTTTAGTCACCAAGCATTTCTTTCCCTTGTACTATGGATTTCAGGTTTGGACCAGAATATTAGCTTGAACTACTAATATTCTAAGCGTCCAGTTCTTACTGTCTCCTGGAAACACAAACCTCTTCATGTTATGCAGACAAGTACTTTATTCAGGACTGATTTAGTTAGAACAAACTCAAGTGGAACTCATTAAGGTGAATGTACCTCCTTGGATTGCTTCAACATATCTAATACATTGGAAATGGTTTCCATAAGTACTATGGTAAAGAGAAGACATTAAAATTCTTTTTCAAAAGATGAAAACTGGAGGGACTAGAGCAATGATCTTGGGGACAGGCAATCAGTGGGGAAGATACTATTTTTGAGTAAGTGAGGCTTGAGCCTACACTGAGGCACCCCTTCCTGTACGTGCATTTGCAGAGCTAGCCCCAGAGACAGACAGACAGACAGTGGGCATGACTGATAGCTTCTTTCCCATGAGAATGGGAGGGGCCAGAAATAGTTGGGGAGCAGGAAACTTGTAAAATCTTGAGTGTAAGGCTCTGGATTCATTATTCCAATAAGTTGATCAGATAGTATCTTGCTGAAAGCTGGGGTACGAAGTGAAATCCTTTCTATAACTCACCAGAAATGTCTTTATTTTTTTTGAGATTTATTTACTTTTACTTTATGAGTTTGGGTGCTTGCCTATGTGTATGTGTGTGTTCCCTATGTGAATGCCTGGTATCCACATAGGTCAGGAGAGGGTGTCAGACACCACGGAACTGAAATTACAGATAGTTGTGAGCTGGCATGTGAGTGCTGTGAATTGAGTGTGCTTCTCTGGGAGAATACCCAGTGATTTAAACTTATGAGCCATCTCTCCAGCCCCAAGAATGCTTTAAACATAAAATACCACAGTGTGAGGAAAGCATCATAGAAGATGCTAAGGAAAAGCAGGAGGCAAGAAAACAAAACAACAAAAAATTGTTCTGAATAATATAAAGACTCAAGGAGCTCTATACTAATAATACAAAAGCAATGTCTATAGAGAAATCATAAGTGAGCCACGGAAGAGTCTTGGAAATGAAGACCATTCACATATCTACAATAAAATGCCTGAAAGGCAGAATGAAGGAATCTTCAGAATAGTATCATGAAAGAAAGGGACTACAAGAGCTAGTTCCAGAACAGGCTCCAAAGCTACAGAGAAACCCTGTCTCAAAAAACCAAAAAAAAAAAAAAAAAAAAAAAAAAAAAAAAAAANAAAAAAAACCAAAAAAAGAAAAGTATCAATAATCTAGAAATATCTACAGAAAAAAATGGAATTCAAAGAAAGAGAAGTATTATGAATCCAAATTATATCTGTTTCCATTAATGCGTGCATTTGTGTCCACTTCTGAGCGACCAAACAGCTACAGGATAAGACACAACCCATCCTTAGGAGAGAGCAGTGCTAGACTGCTGGAAGCTTGAGCAGGCAGTCACCGCTTCCTTGAGCCATTGTTCTGGATCAGAGAATGGCATATTGAATGCATAGCAGCAGGCGTCTGGTGAGAAACTTTCTTTCTGTTTGTGACTTGCCCTTATCAAGCAACATGCAAATACTGGGAAAGGACAGGCCGAATTCCACTGCATATCAGTGGCCCTGTACTGTAGACCTTTTATCAGCTCTGAAAGGCTCCCCACGCTGCTGTCCAAATTCCACGTCCTATTTTCCCTTGTGACTCATTCTGAATACTGGGCAAATATTTTTTGAGCAGTCTCTAAGATAAGGAGTTCATCAGCATCCTGAGGCTTGGCCATGGGCTTCATGAGCCCCTTCTGTTTTGGAAAGCACCCGCTAGGACTGCTGTCATTGTTGGGCAGTTGTACCCAAATGCCCTTGACTCTGCCCCTCCCGTTCATTCACTGATGAATGACACAAATGACCCGACACTTCAAAAGCCTCTTTCTATAAGCTGAGTTCTTGCCTGTTTCCAAGAATCTCTAAAAAGATTTACATTTCATCTAGTTTTAATAAATTAACTTTCAATGCAAACATGTTTATTATTGGCTGTCAAAACAAGTTTAAAAATGAGAATATTCCCATTTCTTGCAAACATGTTTGTGAAAAAAAAAACTGAAAAACAACAATAACAGAACTCCCAAAGATGATGTTTCTCTGTGAAAATCACTCAACACTTCTGGGCTGCTATATAAAGAATGGATCACATAGCATACATTCCAGTCTGTGATTACAGGGAATACTATTGAGAAAAACAGACAGCAGAGTCTGAGAGAGCCATAGGCAGAAAAAGTCAAACCCAGAGAGACATACAGACCCTGAGAGAGCTAGAGTCAGGGGGAGATGGAGCAGAGAGGTAGACAAGCCCTGAGAGAAACAGAAATAGAGAGAGAAAGAGACAAAGAGACAGACAAACCCTGAGAGAAAGAGGAAGAGAGACAGACCCCAAGAGAGAGACAGAGGCAATACTAGGCCACGTAGATGTGTGTGCAGGACAGATGTTGACACGTAGGTGTCTTTTTCAATTACGTTTCCACCTTATATTTTTTATTTTTTAAACCAACATACAACACGTTAAACATCATTATGACTTTTTTTTTTAACAAGTGTGATTTGTGTTTATTCTAACCTGCCCATCTTTCTGCTAAGTCTTTTCTCCCGGTGTTCTCCCTCCACACACATTTGGTCTCTTTCAAGTCCTTTTGCACAGCCTCCATCCACCCTATTTTTTGAGACAGGGTTTCACATTCAACCTGAAGCTCACTGATTTGGACAAGACTGATTGACCCTCAGGACCTGTCTGTTTCTGTGTCCTAAACCTGGGGTTTACAGATGTGAGTCACCATGTCTGCCTTTCACCCGGGTGCTGGCAACGGGAGCTCAGTCCTCTTCCTTACATAGCAAATGCTTTATGCCCGTAGAACCATCTCACCAGTTCCCTTTCTTATGTTTTTTTTTTTTTAAATTTTTTACAGCCACCATTTTAAAGAAAAATCCCTATCAAGACATCCCATTTTAAAGGCTATCCCTACCAAGGTTGTGCTAGAATATAAGGAAGAAGAAAGATAATATGGGAATGAATAGATTACAATTAATGATGGATTTTCTCATCTATCTGTGAATGCTACTTTTACAGTTGGAAAGGCAAATATGTTATTTTAAACATTTGTGGATAAAAGAATGATTTAACAAGAACTCCTTGGTTTGATGATAACCCATCATTAAATTGTGACTTGAATTTAGTTTTGAGAGAATTACTCCTCTTACAGTTAAATCCACAGCCTTAAAGAATACCACAGCCTTATCTAGCCCTTCCCTCTAAAGAACTAAATGGGCTTTACTGACATTTTCTTACTGCTCTCAGTGTTCCCTAAGGGAAAGGGAGCATTGTTTCCATGGGGTAGATAAGAAAATGCGGAGAAATTAAATAGAATGCTTAAGATAATTCAACCAGCTATAGTTTTGGGAAGACAAATCTGGTCTCCAGAGCCTACACCAATACTTTAAGCAACTATGTCCCCTTTCACTGGAGGAAAGGGCATAGTGGTGTTAAATCCAGACACTAAATGTCTTCCTAGCCTCCACACAAGGACAGCTGGACTTCTGATCTTTCCTGAAGGCAGGTATTTGCCTTTAAGAGGGCACAAGGACAAAAGTTTCACCCAACTAACCCTTATCAAAGAGTTAAGAGTTATTTGTTTTATTTCCCCCAGTTTCAGTGTCTTGAGAAATAGCCCTCTGGTTGTAGAGCACCCTGTCTGCTGGGGCCATCCCATAAAAAGTACCATGCTTGCAGTACAGACGGTAGGTGTTTTAGGGTATCACAGACATCCCATTTTCTTAAATGTAGCTCATCTTTAAGTGGACTCTAGAGATCATGTTTGGATTTGCTCTTGAGGTCCACTAAAGAAAGGGTCTCAGCAAAACAAGTCTTGGTGCTGGCCTGTTACTTATCAATTGTTGCAGTAATTTTAAAATGAATTAATTTTTAAACATATAAGTCAATCATAGGTAATGAATTTGTTGTTTCAAAAGAATCTTTTGATGTAGCCAGTCTTGTGTTTCTGTGTGTCTATACAAAACCACGAAAGTTTTCAATTTTCTCTGGGTCTACAGATTATTTACTCGTCATTGCTTTTGATATTACAGATTTTGTTGTTCAATAAAGCTCGGACAAACTAAATAAAATTATTGTGTGTGTGCAGTCATGTGACAGGTGTACATGTGTGTGTTGGGGGCAAGTGCCTGTAGGCGGCAGAAGATAATCTCATACTATTCACCTTTTGTTTGAGTGAGTGTTGCTAAAATTCCTCCCCTGGAGGGAGACATAAAACAAAGTTTACCCTTCCTCTTAAGGCACCAGTGGCAAAGTTCAGCCCCAAGGACCAGCGGAACTCATCAGGCTTACTGACCAAACAATGGGTATGGAGTTATGGTCTAGAACCTTAAAGCAGCCATGCTGAAAAGTCTACACCCTTGTATAAACGAGGAGTCCCCCATGGATTTATACAAGGCTACATAGCTGTCCTTGGAAACGGAGCTCACCGCCCTTCCAAGCATAGACACTTGTAGCCCTTCCCTGGAATCAAGTGCAGTTGGAT
Source organism: Alexandromys fortis (assembly GCF_014885135.2). Lineage (NCBI taxonomy): Eukaryota > Metazoa > Chordata > Mammalia > Rodentia > Cricetidae > Alexandromys > Alexandromys fortis. The sequence continues at coordinate 1,326,162 of NW_026068000.1, forward strand.
CAGTACTGCATAGAACTGGTTGGGTCTGTAGCTGGATGTCTGAGTGAGGTTCCTCTCACCTTTGCTGCTCCTTCTTCAGGGGAGGAAAGTTAGTGGTCACCCCTGCTGGGGTGATCTTCTGCAAGTGGGCACACATAAAAGACAGGGGCAGTCTTGCCAACCAGCCTAGTACTTGGCCAGCACATTCTGGTTTCTGTCTACTGTCTCTCTGCAGCTGGGATGATGGTTTCCTCACAGCTTGCATGGAATCTAGCGCTGTAGCTCTCGTCCCTATGATTTGGAGGCACAGGCTTTACCAGCTGAACCATGTCTCCACCTTTAGTTTTCTTTTTAAATCTTAAAAAAAAAAAAAAAACACAGAAGAGAAAAGCACTGGAGACAGAGTTGAGGACATGGGAAGAGAGCCTGAGTAACTACCCTCAGGATCCTCCATGGAAGCCATCATATTTAATATACATGTATCAAATATATACATATATTCTCTGTACTCATATATTCCACAAGCAATACTGTAATTCTTCTCAAGTTCGAAATAAGGAAATAAAAGAGCCCTTGCGCTGTTAGAAGGCACACTCAAAGTTAGCATGCTCTTGATGTAAAGTCTCCTCTGTGTTTCACCTTCCACTTCTTATAAGGCAGTTCACTGTCATTCAGGGGCTGCTTGCAAGTTACTCTGCTCTGCTCAACTGCTCATCAAATTTTCACAACTCACTTGACCATACATTCTTCAAATTCCTTTGTTACATTTTCCATGTGGATAACTGGTTTGTATTTGCAAACACTGAAGGGGAATAATAATAAACTTTAACAGGAACGTTTGTTATTTTTTTTAAGTCATGTTTCCGTTCTGGTATCTGCTATGTCTGAACCCCTGGTATGTGCTTGGGAGGCAGGTTCTATCGAAGAGATAGATACTTGATTGCTAAAATCACACTAAATCAGGCAAGGCGATCGTGCAAGAGAGCTGAGATGGGAGCAGGGGACAAGACACAGAGATCTAGTCCTAATTTCACACATATTTTGAAAACAAAATGATTGTCCTATACAGTGGGACTTTCTAAAGGGGATTCCCAGAATAAAGAATATCAGAGGTTTCAAATGGTAGTGAGAGGATATGGCTGCCATTCTGGATGCTCAGTCTTTACGAGGTAGTCTCCTACACCATGCTGCTCCTCTAGGGTTGCCCAAACCAGGTCTAAAGTTCCACACATAACATTCTGTGACTTCACAAAAGAAATATAGCCCAAGGAAGTCCAGCTTTACAGCAGACGGACCTTAACTGGGGAGAAAAGTACAGTCTGAGGCCACTTTGTAAGGGAGAAGGGCTAACCTACTTTCCCTTGGGGCCAGGGAGGACAGGAAAAGATTCTATTCAACATTCGGGAAGAACTCAGCTGGGCAGCACTGACTGCCCTAAAGGCATGTCTGCAGAGGATGTATGAAGGACAGGAAGCTACAGACTAGACTACTACTATTTGACATTTGTTTTCAAAGCAAGAACCTTTTACAAAAAAGCAGGCATTTGTACATTTAGTGTCTACTGTCTGAGAAAACACAAAGCAAATTTTGTCGTTATTGTGCTTTGAAATTGTGTTTGCGAATGAATCATGTGGATATCTACATCCTCTGAAGACTGAGTAGTCACTGGTTCGGTCCGTCAACAATGCTAAGCATACATACACATTTGACATCCTCTTGTATTAAGTAAGCGATAGACCGTTAGATCGAGCTAAGACAGATTTGATCTACAAGCCCCAGTCTTCATTTACACATTTTTTTTTCTAATCTTCCTCTATCCCAGCAAAATTCATCCTGCTCAGTTGTTTCTCTAGGTCACTGGCAAGCCCCTTGAACCCCTGAATTTCAATAAAACAAAGAGAGGAAAGCCAGCCTTTTAGACAGATAATATTCTGAGCAGGGAAAGGCTGTCTGGGGTGGGGCCATCACTGGTATGGAGAAAGAAATACACCTGTTGGGATGAGCCTGAGTACAGTGTGAGGGAGGAAATGCTGTGTGGATATAACAGTCAACATGAGAATGACTTTATGAGCATCATAAGGATGAATGCAATCTTCAAAAACACAGTATTAGATCAGGCTAGTCCTGCTTGCTATAAAAGAAGGATTAAAATAGTTTAGTTGATCAGGTGATCAAATTAAAGTCAGGCAAGAATCCAATCCAATTCACAACTACTGAGAAGTGACAAGCACGCAAATTAGATTTTAGAGTGCTTAAATGATTAAAAAAAATGAAATAAAACAAAGCAGTTGTGCCCAGAGAAAGGGCCCAACACAACAGCTACTCAAAAGTAAGTTTGAGAGTCTTAAAAAAGCTTAAATTATGGGGCCTGTGATGTTTAAAGTTTTATTCAAATGATAATACCAAGCAAAAATTATTCAAGCCAAAGTCCATTGTAACTTTAATCATGGCAATGGACACCAAGAGGCACTGCTGAGAAGACAGTGCAGCAAAGCCACCATGGCCACTATCCAGCTTGATCCTTAGGTGTAGAGACGGGAGTTATGCTCCCAGACTGATGGCTTCTGTTATGAGAGACTCCCTGAAAACGGGATTTATAAACATGATGTTGTGAAGATAACGCTACTGCTATTAGCAGTCATGTGGCAAGAACATTTAGAAGAATGAGGAAAAGGACAAGCCAGTCTGATTACTATATTAGTCCAAGCCGTTCATCTCATCTTTGAAATTTAATTGACATGACCTTTCTCATTTTTTGAGAAAAAAAGGCATGAAAAAAATCTAGTATCATAAAGCATGGCTTGCAATATTATGTTTTAATTAAAATTGAATAAGTCTTCCAATTAATATTAAAAATGTAAAAGCCTAACTAGCAACCATACATTATTAAACGCTGCATCAGTTATGTCAAAGAAATTAGTATTTGATTTGTCCAGGTTCATTGTCAAATTCTCAAATGATCAGTGTCTTGAAAATCAGATTCAAATGTTAATATTTCAGTTACTCAAAGCTGAAGAGAGTGCATTGGAGGCAGAATATATTCATTTACTGCAAATAAGCTAATTGACCTCAAAGGTGTTGCAATGCTAATATAAAACAGATTGCTGTATTCAAATCTAAAGCAAACACCCCCTCCCATATCTCCACAGAACCAAGGTGTGTGTGTGTGTGTGTGTGTGTGTGTGTGTGTGTGTGTGGAGGGGGGACGGACAAAAAAAAAAAGCTGTTTTATTACCTTGCAGGAATCAAGCGCTCCGCTCCCTGCCCCACCATTCCACAAAATGTGACCCAAACTTGTAAAGTTTCACACTTTCAAGCTCCTGTCTCAAAGGAAACAAAAATCCTTAATCTGGTGTGAATTCTGCAGCGGTCATTTTATCTTTCCGATCCTATTTTCACTGTGCTTCCCTCTGTTTATTTTATTTTTAATTGCTGCGGAGTGCTGCAGGAGGGAGTATCAAAGTCCTTGTAAATGTTTGCCTAGAAATGTGACTATGGTCAGGATCCGGTAAAAATATAAAAGCAGGTATTTCGAATAAAATTGCACGCACTCTCAAATTCTCAGAATGCGGGGGAAGGAGGGGGAGAAAATAAAACAAGAACACAGAAACTTGAGTCATTCCAGTACATCCGCAATGATGGGGGGCTGGAGAGGTGCGAACACCAAAGAGGAGCCTGGCCTGGGCTCCCCTGCCGGCAGGATGCTCAGACAACAATGGCTAGGATGGGCTCTGCTTGTGTTGCTACTTTGCTGTGTCTGGCAGTGCCAGGAAAAATAATCTATCGCGAAAGAATGACAAAACAAAACGCATGCTTTAGGCTACCAAGGAGATAGCCTTCCCTTCCTCCCTCCGATTCTCAGTCGCCACCGATTCCCCTCGGCGGACCTAACACAGGGCCGCCGCTTAGCAAGTTCCTGCGCAAGTAGTTTTATTTCCCGCAGCCCTCCACCTGCTGGGCGGCGCTCGGCGTACCCCAGCCACCCCTCGGGCGACCCCCGCGGGCTGCAGCAGAAGGAAAACCGAGCGCTGGGCAGGGCGGGGGCGGGCGGCTGCCGTGGATCCGGCCCGCTACCGCCGCAGTTCGGTGGCCTCCCATTGGCCGCGACGCGGGCGGGAGGCTCGGGAGGAGGGAGGCGGGGGCGAGGGCGGCGGCGGCGGGAGGGGACCGGGAGGCCCGGGCGGCGCGTGCGGCCAGGCGGGAGAGCGGCTGCAGCTCGCCCGGGTCGCGCCAACGGAGACCCTTCGCGGTGCGTGCGCGCGAGTGGCGAGGACTAGGTGGCCGGTGCCGACGCGCGCGAGCGGCGAGGGGCACGGCCATCGCGACAGCGGCTGAGCATCTCCCCCCCCCCTCTGTGACCCCCCCCCCCCAACGCGGCCGCAGCGGGAGAACAGAGTCTCTAAGTGGCCAGGGAGCAGGAAAGGCGACGCCGCGGAGGCCTGGCCAGCGGGACCGTCGCCCTTTGTGGGCGCAACGCGCACGGCCGAGAGCGCCCTTTCCCCGAGGCGCTCTACCCCCGGAAGCTTTGTCGCACCGCTCGGCCCCGGAGAGGACGCCCAGAGAAGGGAAAAGCCGGGGTTCGAAAGCTCTCGTGGCGGAGCTCCTGAGAGCGCCACCCGCTCGGCTTCCACCTCCGTATCCTGCATCAGCCGCGGTCCCCGTGCCGCCGCATCTCTGGGGCTGCCGCCGCACTCCGGCCGTAGCCCAGCTGCCTGCGCAGCGGCCCGCACACACGCACAGGCGTGCACATACACACACGCACACACACACACACACACACACACACACACACACACACACACACACACTGCTCGGCGCGCACGCACGCCCGCCCTTCTCCCCGCCCCCTCCCCAGCTCCTTGATCTCCCGTCTGTTTTATTACTCCTGGTGCGAGTCCGGCGGACTCCGAGGCCCGCTATTTGTTACCAGCTCGCTCTCATTGGCGGGGAGCGCAGAGCAACGGAGAAGGGGGTGGGGAGGGGAGGGGAAGGGAAGGGGTGGCCACTGCCCGGAGCCGTCTCCGCGCCGCTGTTGGTGCTCCGCTGCTGCTGCTGCTGCCGCCACCGCCGCCTCCGGCTCCTCGCTTGGCCCCTCTCCGCCTCCATGTGCCGGATAGCGGGAGCGCCGCGGACCCTGCTGCCGCTGCTGGCGGCCCTGCTTCAGGTACGCAGAGGTCCCGGGTGGGTCGGGCTGCAAGCGGGGTGGGGCGTGCGGCGCCGGGTCCCTTTGTTCCCCGCGCTGCTGCGGGGCCGGGCTGAGCACCCAGGAAGGGAGGTGCCACACCGTGAGGCCAAGAAACTGAACACGCATGAAGCCCCGGCCGGACTCCGGGGCCAGGCTCCCTGACCAGCTGGTCTACCGCCCCTTCTTCCGCGAGCCTTGGTCACAGGGTCTCCTTGGCTTCGCTTTTGGGCCAAGGCGAGCTCGAGGATGTCCCCAGGCAGAAGAAGGGTGAGGCAAGATAACTCCTAGGTTTTGTAGTTTTCTATGCTTTTTGTCCCCTCGCTTTGTACTTTAATTTTATTTTTTGTTTGTTTTGTTTATTTCTTCGGGGAGGGGTCGCGAGTTTGCACTAGGAATTCTCACTCTGGTGTCTTAGTTACAGGACTTGCCTCCACCCCACCCCGCTCCAGCACCCGCGCGCCTCCTGGTGCGCAAGGGCTCCTATGTCCTATTGTCTTCATCCCAGCTCAGAGTTGCCTTCTGGCCTTTGGATTCTCTTGACCTGGCAATATTCATTGTCGGCCCCACTTGGAAAGCGAATCTGGTCCCCTGCCACAATGAGTGTTTGCCGGCAGGCGCTTCAGAATGCTTCTGGCCCCGCATCCTTGGTACCAGACCAGGCGAGAAGTCCTCATTACTTGGCCATTTTTTAAATGTGCATTCCTTTCTCCATACTGTTGCCTCTGCCCTGCGTGGGTCTTGGGCACCCAGTTGCCTGAAGCTACCCTCACTTTTCCCACTCTCGTGGAGAGCGCCAGCGAGACTCTACTTTGAGACTTGGCGGCAGCTGGAAGCACCTGCTCCAGGCAGTTCCTGAGTTCTCCGCGACACAGGCCCCCAGCCCAACTTTCACGGGGCATCTCTCCCAAGAATACCCCTACCCCGGTCCCGATCTCTAGCAGGTCCTACTGGCCACACCATGTACCCTTGGATATGGCCCTCGCGCTGGGCGGGGTCTAAGTGGGGGTCCCAAGTCTGTGCCCATGTGCGGTGGGGTCCTATAGAGGTAGCAGGAGAGAGGTGTGTCCACTCTCACTGTGTGGCACGGACACTCACCCCGGAGCCCCGTGCAACCCCCACCCGGAGGAGAGGGTGGGTAGCAATATGGTAGCCCCAAGTGCGGGCAAGACTCGGAAGTGCCACTCCGCGGGCGTTGGGGGCGAAAAATGGGCACAGATTGCTGTTCTCTCCCTTCCTATGTCAGGGCCTAGTTCATTCGGGCAGCCGGGCTGGAGATTGCTGCGGTCACCGAAGCGGGACAGAGCCGGCCCTGGCCACTCGCTCTTTTCTTCCTCCGTCCTCTAGAGGGGTGTGGGCCGCGCCCGTGCTGAGCCCTGTCCATGGTGCGCCGCGCTGCAGAGTGTGGCCCTGCCCTGTTTGCTCCCTTGCTCCCGGGGTCCTGCTCTCCCCTGCGCACACTCCTAGGCCTCTGGGGTACTCTGGTTCCCTTCCCCTGTCTTGGATTTCTCCTTTTGTTCTTTCTTCTCCTGCTGGTCTTTCTTTTCCCCTTCCCCCACTCACTGGTTCTCCACCCTCCCCCAAAGCTTTCCTGACTCTGGGATTTCAGAACTATTAGACTAGACATTTTTGGCCTCTGCAGTTTTGGAGAGTGGATGGAATTCTTTCTAACTTGGAGGAGACCTGCCAGTCACTTGCTAACAAAATCCCTCCTGTTATAAAACCGCCCTTTATTCTCCCTGCGCTCTCCTCATTCCATCACCTCCTGTCACTTCATTTATTGTTTCTTCTTTTTAAAACGGTTTTTTTCTTTCTTTCTTTTTTTTTTTTTTTTGAAAGAGGTTAGACCGCAGGGGGAGAAAGAAAAGAGTTTTCTGCTTGCAGTGTTTGAAGTTAAGGGAAAGACAAGACAAACTTAAGAAACCCTGGGTACATTTTGTTTTCTTTCTCTTTATTAACAAAGGAGACACGGTAAATCAAAAGAGCTCACTTTTCAAAGCAGGATTTTTACATTTCACTTATTGCTCTTGCTTCATTACCAGCTATAGATGATTATTTTATTAGTAACTTTTTAATAGAATGTAATTTCTAATCGAATATATTGATCACTGAAGTTAGGACATGTGTTGGTCATTCCTTCATGGAGAATCTCTTTTTCTCTTTTACCTATCTCTCTTGAAGTCCGGTGTGAATTCGAAGTTTGGAGGTCCTTTTTTTTCTTTAAGCATTAAAAATACTGTTTATAGACAGTAGGTATAAGTTTATTATGCCCCGTGCATGCTTTCTCCTTGTGTCTGTGCTAATGCTGACTGCAATAAACCGTCATGAAAGGGGATGTTATAACTTTGCCATCGGATATGGAGCAGCCTTCCGTGAGTGCAATCTCACTGAGGGATTGTGCAAGGCCACTGGGACCAGACATTCCAGCTTTACCTCATGGGTTTTAGGGTTAACTGCACCATGTGGATTGCACAACTGAGATTAGCAATGACTTTGAGCTAAAGGTCTGCTCTGCACTCCAGAGCAACAAAGATCTGTCTGCAAGGTGAGCGTGGCTCCTCTGCAGTCATCTGCTATTAAAAGTCTCTAGTTGCTGCGTGTTTTTTTTTTTTTTTCTACCAGTGCAGACTAAGCAGCAAGGGTTTTGGAGAAGAGAGTGGACAGACTATTAGTGTGAATCTGAGCAACCTTATCTCTTCAGACCAGTTACATAGCAATGACTGTAGAACACGCTATACCTTTGATTCCTAACAGAACAGTCCATGTGCCTTGCTTTGCCTGCTTGGGTTTTACTTAATTATGCTTCTACCTAGATTTATGTAATTCTGATTAATTTTATATAACAAGATAGTCACCTTCCAAGGTTTTCTTTTCTCCTTCATTACAGTTGAAGATGTCAGCATTGTGTTTTACATAAAACGAATTTGAACATGCAACTTGCGTGACTTAGGGGTAAAGCATTAAGCCACAAAGTTATGATTAACATCCTTTGTAAAGTATTTATGTAGCTTTCAAACCATTACATAGACTTATTGTTAGGGGAAAAAATCAATTTTACTGTTATTGCCAACCTGGTAATTAATAGATTAAAAACCTGTTTTGTTTTCCTAGCTCACAATTTAATTGCACAGCCTGTTGTTCTAATTTAAATACACTTGATTGTATTATGTAGAATCAGGGCCAGTACCTTAATGTTGGGAGAAAAATGTAGAATCTTACTTTGATCCCACATGGTTTCCGCCCTGGGTGAGGATTTTGAAGAAAATGCCCACACTGTGGACATTTCTCATCCGCTTAGTAGGCATTGATTTTGCCAAGGTTAATATTCAACATTTAAAACACACAACACCTGAACTTTGCAGGAAACTAGGATTTCATGACCGTTTTATGTCCAAACAGCATTTCTTCTCAGGGTTTGGTTTTTTGTGACCTTGTCTGCTGCGTTCCTGAGAAAGTAGCACTCTGCCTAGTTGGCTTCCACATCAGGCTTCAATACTGAGCAGGACTTTGTCTCTTTTGCTAGGGAGGGGCGTCAGAGTCTTGCCGAGAGGTGGTCCATTAACAGTGTCCAAGAATGACCATTTCTCTCTCTGAAAACGTTTATGGTTGTAATTTTAAGAAGACACATTCACAGATTTAGGCTCCCGTTTCAAGTTCCAATTGTGTTTAGAGAGTACGATGTTTGACTCCCATGTCTTTATAGAAGTCTGCTCTAGGAATCTTTGAGAGGAAATGTTCTTTCATTAGTTTCCTTTCTTTGCAAGCAGAGACCAGAGCTTTCCTGGAGCAGATTATATGGGTGACGGCATATTACACTAAAGTTCTGTGATTGTTTTTTCATTAAAAAAATTGCAATCCACAAATCTGTATTGCCTCCTTAAGGTTTGGGGTTAGTAACTGGGGAATGTTGAGACCTAAAGAAACATTTAATCTCGTTTTCAAATGCTGCTGCTACTGCTGCTTTTTTCTAACCCTCAGTGGCTCAGACCCCACCCCGATTTCAAGGGGGAGCTTCTCAAGTGCGAAGTGGTTTTCAGGGGGAAATCAGGGCTGTTATTTAAGAAGTGGAGTGTTTATGTATACACTTCACAATTTTGCCCAAGTTAACATTATTCAAATTTGTTCTTTTGGCTCAAATACAAAAAGTAATCAAGTTTAAGAACTTCTCAGACTTGGCAGTGAATTTTATCAACCATTTAAAAATATGATAGATTTCGAATTTGGATTTGTTTGAATAAGTATTTTCTGTCTGCTATCAGAACATCTAGCACCGAAGCACTTCCCAAGTTGGGTAAAGAACTATGAGTTGAAGTATAATCTGAACCAACTTATTATCTGCGCCTTGTAGCTCTCTGTTTTTCCTACTAGAATTTTAATTTGTTTTAAGTTTTTGGAAAAGTATATCAGTTAATTTACACAAAAGCTGGGCTTAATATTCAACTAAATAATATCGTGCATTTGATTGTACTGGGGAAGAAGTATGCATAGGTTTATATGCTGAAGGGAGCTCTATCTTAGAACATAAAAGTGATCACTTTAAAGCAGGCAGAAAAGAGCACATTTGAAAGCTAAATGAGATCTTCTGAAAGATATGGGTTTAAACATTATGAATTATATTGTAATGGGGTTTCTTAAAGGAAGAATTTCGATTAGACACAAGTCCCACTCAGTTCCTTATTTATTGCTAGTCATTCCTTATTACTAAGAATATTTTCTCGTGTCAGCTTTAAGATGTACTTGCAGCATGTACTTGCTGTGCATGTGCACATATACACATAGAGATACAGACATGTAGCATACATCTATATGTGTACACATGTAGAACACATGTAGAGATCTGATATCTAGAAAGGTATTCCCTTCTGCATTCAATACAGTTTGACATCAAGTGACAATCAGTAGATGATTCCTTACTTCCTGTAAGAACTGACTTGAAGCATCGTGAGAATAATCGTCCTGTGTACACATGAGCTACTCTTGTGTAGTGTCACAGGCAAGAGCTCCTGTGGGGGTCAGGAAGTCTGGGGATCTAATCCGCTCCAGCTGGAGTCTGTTCTCTGTAGTCTCGGCGATACTGTTTACCTCAACATTGCTGTTCTCGTACAGGTTGGGTTAATTGATTGCTAAGGACTTTGCCAGTTCTGTGATTTTTGGGATTACTTAAAAAACTAATTCAACCATGCTTTATTTTTAATTTTTTTTGGAATAGCTTTAAATTACACCTAAAATGTAAAACTTTTCAGAGACTCCGAGAGGCAAATGCAGTTTTGAGGACTGACGACCAACAGTGCCCTCCACAATAGCGTAGCAGGCACTCATGTTTCTACCCCTGCCTTGAGCACTTGAAATACCTTACATTGACTGTGGTACTACAGCCAGTAGACATGGACCATTTATGAGAGGAAATTAAATTTAAAGAAAAAATATGACTAATGTTGCAGAGATTACTTTTATATCCCCATTTGCTTGAGAGAACACAGTGTCCATGAAAACCATTGAATTGAGTGATAACTCTGCCATTAAAAATGCAGCCCTTTGACCAGAAAGCCGTCAAGTTATTTTTCTGCAAGTTATTCTTGTATCTACGACTTATTCATCCTGTGTATAATGCTTGAAGATAGTTATTTAAACATTGCTTGTTAGAAATTGTTGGATTATAGTTTAGTCTCTCAATAGAATAGCCCCCAGTAAGTAATGCTTTAATAATTTGTGGTATAATATAGGGAAGCTTTGAGAATTCCTGCTATAGTGGAACAAAACATTTTAGTTTTACGTCTTTGGAATTGTTAAAGTAGTCCATGGACCTGGAATAACTACAGACGATCCTGTCAGAATAATCAGTAAGGTAACAGTCTTCTGAGGATCAAGTAGGTAATCAGGTGAAATAGAAGGCTAGAGAATTAAACAGAGTAGGTAAATTGAAGTTGACCTAAGCTAATGCTAGAGAATTAAACAGGATAAAATGATATGATGAGGACAACGAAGAGCTTGTCATAGTTAGGTTTGCCAGTTTGTCACAAATCCTGGAAACAGAGCACCTCAGTCATGCAACTGCCTCCATCAGATTGGCCTGAAGTCATGTCTGTAGGGGCATTTCTCGGTTAATGATTGACTTGGGAGAACCCATGTCCTCTATCTGCGCAGTGCCATCTCTGGCCAGGTGGTCTCCTGTCCGAAGGGAACAAACTGAGCAGGCCAGGAGGAGCAGGCCCAAGAGCATTTCCCCACAGCCTCTGCTTCAGTTCCTGCTTCCACATTCCTGCCCTGAAATCCTACCCTGATTTGTAAGCCAAATCAACCCATTCCTGCCCGGGTTGGCTTTGGTCAGTGTTTTATTGGAGCAGCAGGGAGAAACTGGTTCAGAGCTTAAAACAAAGTTAACCATCCATGTTGACCTCATGATAGGACCAAATTGTGTCGAGTTGTCCGGGCCTGAGAGGTTATGCTTGCAGTGACCACTGTGATATTTCTCACATTCTCCTCACTGCTTGAGTGTTGAAGTATTCGTCTGTTCTGTTGGTGGAGGTGTAGTCTAAAATGAGTTTTAAGTCTGGAAACCTGGCTACTTAAGTTAGATAAGTGATTCAGTTTGGGTTTTTGCAAGTCCAGGTGGGAAAGTTTGTTATGTGATGTTTGTAAAACATCTTGACCTACTTTAAAAGAAGGCACTATCATAAATATGAGACGCTGGGACAGACTAACTCAGATTCCCAGTGCTCTCTTCTTAAGGGTTTTTTTTCTCTGTTTTTAATTGTGTGTTCCTGTGTGTGTGTGTGTGTGTGTGTGTGTGTGTGTGTGTGCATTCCTGTGTAGAATATGTATGTCTGGGGTTTGAGGAGGCCAGAAGGGGGCACCAAATCTTAGAACTAAAATTACAGACCATTGAGAACCATGCTGTCTGTGCTGGGGGTCAAACCAAGATCCTCTGGGAGAGCAGTGCTGGCTAGGAACTACCGAGCCATCTCTCCAGCTCTCTACGACCCACTCAACCAAATATGCCTATGTGTGCTATTAAATAAGAAACGAAGGGAGGTCGGAGTAATAGCATGGGAAAGGAAGAGGCCATGTATTAGCTCCCTGGTACTGTATACTGTAAATATAATTTCAAAAAAAAATCTTGTGTGAAAGTTTTATTTTTTATATTATTTTTGGTTTTTTAAGAGAGGGTTTCTTTCTGTAGTCTATGTCATTCTGACAGTCCATCTGTAGACAAAGCTGGCCCAGAACTCAAAGACTGGCCTGACTCTGCCTCCCAAGTGCAGAAATTAAAAGCGTGCGCCCCCACTACCAGGCTTCTTCTGTGAATTTTTAAAATAATTATGAGTCTATTGCAATTTAAAGCATGCATTCCTACGTGTGCCCCTGGCTGATAGTCCTTCTACTCCTATGTCCTCTCCTGAAAAATTCTTTAGTGCTTCGATGAAGTAAAGAATTGTTTCTAAGAGATAGTAAATTGAAATATTTATTGTTTGAAATTTTACTATACCTGAAAATTTGGAACTCCATTGGAATTGCCAGCCAATGATTTTTTTTTAAGCATTGAACCTAAATTTTTTTTCTCAACTTCCTTCTATTACACTGAGTTTTGTACATTTTTTGCTTTTTCTATTTGTGGTGGGAGTCATTATGGTTGCTATTTAGTTTTCTCCCACACTGAGAGTTTTTAGGGTTTTTTTTTTTTTTAGTGTGTTTTAGGCCTTAGAATGGACAGTAAGTCACTCTAATAAGCCATAGGAGCTCAGATTCCATAGAAAATCATTGACACTTAGATGTTTGCAGCCACTTACAAAGATCTTTATTTTTCTTTTTTAAATATCTAATGGTATATTTAAAAATCTTAAAAGTGAGATACTTTATATCAGAGGCTGGGACAATTGTGTGAAATATTTATGCAACTGTGCAGGATAAATGATATTATTCTCATTTTAGAGGTAAACTCAGACAGGCTGAGTATTTTTCAGCAGCCAAATTAAAATCGTGTCTATTATAGAAAGTTCAATTTAACTTAAGCTGGACCCCTTTTTACATAGTGCTAGAGAATGAATATCACATCAGAGTATTTCAATTCTAATATATGGGATTGATATTCTTCCTGTAATTAACCCATGTGTTTGTGTGTGTGTGTGTGTGTGTGTGTGTGTGTGTGAGAGAGAGAGAGAGAGAGAGAGAGAGAGAGAGAGAGAGAGAGAGAGAGAGAGAGAGCCTACTTATAACCACGGTACCTGGAGGACTGTCCTAGCTATTTTCTTCTGTGATATCCACCTTATTTTTTGAGATAAGGATTGTCATTAATTCTAGGGCTTGCTGATTTGACTTGTCTGCCTGTGCAGTAAGGCCCAAGGTCACCCTGGCTCCCTCTACAGCTCTAGGATTACAGGGATACAACACATGGCCTTCTTCTGTGGGTTCTGGGGAAATCCAGCCCTCCGTGTTTGAATGGCAAGCACTTTATTGACTGAGTCATCTCCCATCTCTAGTTAACTCCTGTATTACACCCTCTATTTAATCTTAGCCTTAAATATTTTGCTCTTCTTTGGCATTTGAAGCCAAAATGTGATGCTTAATTAAGATTTTCATTCTTTTTATATACTGTTTCTTGTAGTAAGAAGAAATTCTAGCCAAGTGTCTCATCAGTTATAAAAAGTTTTTCAGACTGTTGCTCTTCAACAAATAAGATGTCAACAAATACACAAAACGTGGTTTTGAGCCAACTTTGGAACTCAACATAGTTTCGAAAAGCCTATAAATATACATTTCCTAGAAACTGCTTTTCCTCCACATTTCCGCGTTGTGACCGTAAATGCCAAAGATCCCATCACCTAAAATTGAGAATGTTTTAATTTCTAATGGCTTTCTTTCCATGTTTGAATATTTTAAATACTTTTTCCTCTCACAGATGAAGTTATTTGGAAACTTGTAAAGTATATGTGCAGGAATCTCAACAGTGCGACTCAAACAAGTCCGTGGGAACATTTTGTGTGAATATGTTATTGGCTATTGAGAGGGCCTATAAATATTTTACCTGTAACTTGACTCTTTGTGGATGAGCGGATACAGCTGACTTGTTTGTAATTTTGCAAAAAAGAGATAAAAAAAATTGGATTTCTTGGTGGGAAATCTATTAATAGAGACCTGAGATAAATGACTGCCAGGCCATTGATTTTATTAAGTACTAGGGAGAAACTACCCACTCATATTTGAGTGTGGCCACTTTATTTATTTTTTACTTAGGTAGTTTCTTAGTTGATTACTTTTGTTTTGTGTTGGCTTAAGTGGATAATACAAAAGTCTTATGCTCATTCTTGGTTGTTTTCTGGCCCAGGAAATAAAGAAAAGTGCGTTTTGTGCAGGAGAATGGTGGTCTGTGGTCGTCCCCATTAACACTGCTCCTGGCCTATGGCAGTCCCCGTGGCTGTACTCTGGGAGAGGGTACCTGATACCAGCACTTCCAAGATTACCTTTTGATGGCTTGCTTCCTTTTGTGGTAGGGAGTTTGAAATTCAGTTTACTTTCTTACACACACCTACATTCACGAACATTTAGTGTAGGGAAGCATTAACTGTGTGTCTGCGTAATTGCTGTTAAGTCTTCCTAGCTGGTGGTACTGGTTAGAGAGTACTGGGTGAAGACACAGTCTCAGCACCCTAGTAGCAGCCCCTTCAAATCTAACTGTCCCCAGGGGTAACCATTTGCTCGATGGGTAAGAACATAGACGCCTTTTACTTTCTTGTATCTTTTTAGATAAGCAGATGTGTTCCTTTTCGGGTCTGTTGTCTCCATGTATTTGTGTTATCTGCATTTATAATCACAGAAATATGGCAGACTCACAGAAATGGCTCTGGACATAGCTTGAGGACGATGAGAATGAGAGCCAGATTGTTCCATTGCAGCTAAAGGCTGTGTGAACCGTTGTGGTGTCCGTCACTGAACACCTTTTGTGCTTCTTCCCCTTTGGAGCACCTGCGAGGTCCTGGCTTAGGCGCTGTTGCTGCAGCGGGGCGGGAGAAACGCTTGCCTACTGTCCTTCTTGTCTCTGTCCTAGTCCCCTTTAAAAATGGATATAGAACCAAATGATACTCTTTCTGAGCATAAATTTTCTGCAGAAATAGATTCTAATACTTGTAGCAATGGTTCTTAACACCTTCTCTGAGCTCACCGGTGACCTACTTTCCAACAGGGTCCTCTGCCCAGTTCTCATGTTCATTTTTCATTTGGAAAGAGGCTGACATAGAGTGCTTTGTCATGCTCTACACCTTCGTTTTCAGCTGTCCAGTGGTCCAGTGTGTGTTCAGGTAGATTTGCACTCCTGTGTTTATGGTTGACTTGAGCATGAGAACTGTACTTCTCTCTCTGTCTCTCTGTCTCTCTCTGTCTCTGTCTCTCTCAGTCTCTGTCTCTCTCTGTCTCTGTCTCTCTCAGTCTCTGTCTCTCTCTGTCTCTGTCTCTCTGTCTCTCTCTGTCTCTCTCTCTGTTTCTCTCTCTGTCTCTGTTTCTCTCTGTCTCTCTCTCTGTCTCTGTCTCTCTCTGTCTCTCTCTCTCTCTCTCTCTCTCTCTCTCTCTCTCTCTCTCTCTCTCTCTCTCTCTCTCTCTCTCTCTCTCTCTCTCTCTCTCTCTCTCTCTCTCAGTTCATGATGTCTGTACAGTTTTTCAGTTTCAAGTCTCCACTCCCTGAGACCAAGTTCTTAGGTGACTCCACAATCAGGTTTTTTGTTTTAATTCTATTTTGGTTAGGAAAACTCTATTTTTGCTCTTAGAGGTGGATACATGAATGGTGAACGTGCATGTGTAACTGTGTGCAGGTGTGCCTAGGTGTGCAAGCCAGAGGATAACATCGGACATCACTACTCAGGCAGCCTACCTCGTTATTTTAGGCAGGTTCTCTCTTCGGCCTTCAACTCCCGAAGTGCTCAGAGGCTGGCCAGTGCACTCCTGGGATCTGCCTGTCTCATCTCCTCAGTGGATACGAAGGCGTTTCTAATGTCCAGCTTTTGTACATAAGTTCTGGGTTCAAACGCAGCCCCGTGCTTACTCAGCAATGCCTTGACTGATGGAGAAATCTAAGCAGCTCTGGAATTGGTTTCAGTGTATTGAAAGGACTGTGCTCTTTGTGTCACCTTAGCTCATTGATTGAATTTTTCCTCAGCTTTTCGTTGCTTCTACACATTTTTTAGCCATAAAAATAATTATTCATGCAGTGTTTGTGTTTTTAATCTTAAATTTTATTTATAGTTCTGTCTTCTTTGACAGGTAAATAGGAACTTTAGGAAAGGGTGCCATAACAATTGATTTAATTTATATACCAATTTAAAATTAATCTCCTGTATATGAAGCTATGATTGAGTTTATGGATTTTATTGTTTAGAAGCCTTCTTGGTGGATCTGTATTTTAAAGGAAGACAGTGCCATACTTAAATGTAAGTACAGTGGATCACTCGAGAGATTGCTTGTTGCTGAGTGGTGGTGGTGCACGCCTTTAATCTTAGCAGGTGGATCTCAGTGAGTTCGAGGCCAGCATGGTCTACAAAGTGAATTCCAGGACAGCCAGGGTTTCACAGAGAAACCCTGTCTCGAAAAGAGAGATTGCTTGTAACATTTTAGGGTGGTAACTAACAGCGTTTTGGAATATTGTGAGTTTATCTTTAGTGAATCATTTGCATTCATAATGAATAGTTGCAAGATTTCAATTTCTTATCTCCCCATGTCTTGATGATTCGTAATTAAAACATATACACATATAAATGATGTGTATCTCTTTGTTTGCTGAGCCAAGATATAGACTGACAACTTTCTCAATATCATTCATACCACACTAGAGTTTATATTCAATTGTAGTGTGAAGTAGTGTGTGTTATTTCCCCTAGATTATCTGTCTCTCTGTGTCTGTCTGAAACATGCATGCACATGCTAATACATTTTTTTTCATTTGTCGAACCCTCTAGGTTGAAATGCTTTGTTTGATAATATAGCCTTTCTACAGATTTTTGGCCTGCTTTCATCTTTTGCTAAGGTACACTGAGCTAGTAGCCTTGAATGGCATCGTGGAATAGTGGTTAAGCATGCTCTCCATATGCAACTGAAACTGAAACGGGACTGTTTCCTATGGCTACCCCTCTGAAGGGAGTGATGGCTCCAACTCCAGGGACTCTGTCTTTATGTCATCAAGGTGGGGCGGGGCCTCATGAGCCCTTCCCCCTTTCCTGAAGGGATGTTGGAAACACTAGTCCTCCGGTGAACTGCGGTGAGAGAGAGCATGTGAGTGTGTAGACAGTGTGCCCTTCAGAAGACACTTGGTCAGCGTTCTCCATCAACCTCTGGCTCTTTGCCCTGCCCCTTCTCTAAGTCCCCTAAGTGAGATGTCATCTGTAAGGTCTAGTACGCCAGCCACTTGTTTTTTGAAGTTTGGCCAGTTTTGAGTCTTAATTAAGTATCATTTATGACAAAAAGAAGCTTCTCTGATGGGGGCTGAGGACTGAACTACTCTGAGAGTAAAGATAAGTATACTTATCTTGGAAGGAAGTTTACTATCATGCCCATTTAGCAAAACTCTAGTAGTAGGATCTGCCCAGGGCCATCTTTCTTGCCGAGGTTTTCTGGGTGGGTTCACAGTATTAGGTGTGAGTTCCCTTCTACATATCAAGCCTTAAGTCCGTCAAGAAAACTGGAGGTTCCCCCCACTACTGTTGTGTGAGCAGTTGTCACACCGTGCCAGGCTGATTGCCATTTTAGCTGAAATGGTCTGTAGTTGGATAAGACTGCTGATGTACCTCAGTCTGGCCACAGCCTAGGTTCAGGTCCTGAGACAGGAAAGGGGCGTCGACACGAAGAAATGAATTTTCTGAACCCCAGATTAATTTTGCACAAGTGGCCAGCTTCAGCCATATTATTTATACATCAAGACAAGCATGTTTTCCCATAATAACAAACAAGTTTTTCCCATCCTCCAAAGTTAACCTCTGGCAAACCCAAAATATGTCAAATATATTTTTTTCAACTTTTATATCAAAACATCTTTAATCCCAAACCAACACTTTTCATTTTGCCAGCTTGGCCAAATACCAAACCAGGTACAGCATGTCTTTACAAAACTAATGGTGATAAACATAGGCACACATTTTCAAGAACAACAATGCTATTCAAAACATACTTACAGAGCTAGGGATGAACTGCCTCTGATCCTGTCAGCACTGACTTAGAACAGCTCCCGGGGTCTGAAGTGATACTTGGCATCCTCAGGCAAGAAACCTGAGAAACATCACTCCCAAAGAATTTTAGGGGAAAATATTTGAGAAAAAAATGGGGTTTCCAGGAATGATCACATCTGTCCCATGCATGATTGACAAAATGACATAAAACCATTGTAGAATCATGAATATTATGAGAGTGAAGAGAGCATGCCAGCCACATGGGTCCAGCAGTGTTCTGCGCTGTCCTGAAGTCCCCTGGTTCTTGCTGAGTGAGACTGTCCCTGTGGGCTTTAACTCACCTGGAGACCCATTAGAGGAGACACTCATATACTGCTCAGAAACTAGACTGCATAGCTCCCAACACTGTGACTTGTGCTCTTCCTCCAGCAGCCTGCATGGTGCCTTGCAGTCCGGTGAAAGCCAGCCAGCAAAGAGAAATCCTCTAGTCATTTCTAGCTTGATTCCTCTATGTTCTGGAATCACAGTAAGCTGTGTCTTCAGCAGTAGGGTGAAACTTACCATTCAATTTAGCCAGACAATAGAGAGCAGTTACAGTGGACCTCACTGGGGAAAATTCCAGGGCATCTCTGACCAGCAGCTTGCACAGCCATATCTCTTGCCTGCTACTGGGATTGTTCTTTAGCAATCTGTGGCTTCCAGGAAGAGAAGTGCATTGTCCCTTCCATGTTGAATACTTATGTTCAAGCTCTTTACTATTGTTGTTGTTGTTTGTATTTTCAAATAAGAGTCTAGGTTTTCCTACGGCTCCTCCTCCATGTGCTCGGCGTTACCACCTCCACTCCCTTCACTGCCTTTCCTCCCACTCTTTTCTACCCTCCTATCCACGTTCTACCCCACTCTCCCTCATGAAATCCATCTCCCCTCTCCACAGCTCTTCTCTAGTTTCCTGCCTTCTACAGGTATAACAAGTTAAACACCAAAGTCTAAAGACTTGAGGCGATAATCTACATGAGAGAAAACAGACAACCATTATTAAACTCAGTCACACACACACACACACACACACACACACACAGAGAAAGAGAAAGACAAGCTGGGCGGTGGTGGTACACGCCTTTAATCCCAGTACTTTGGAGGCAGAGGCAGGCGGATCTCTGGGAGTTCGAGGCCAGCCTGGTCTACAAGAGCTAGTTCCAGGACAGGCACCAAAGCTACAGAGAAACCCTGTCTCGAAAAACCAAAAGAGAGAGAGAGAGAGAGAGAGAGAGAGAGAGAGAGAGAGAGAGAGAGAGAGACAGGGGAAGAGTAAGAGAGAACATGAAAGAAAGAGAGAGAGAGAGAACATGAAAGTAAGAGGGAGACCTTTGAAAAGAAGAAAAATTACAATAGGAAAGAAGGGGTGACATTAAGTACTGGGAGGTGGAAATGAATAAAATGTGTCATAAACGTGTATAACACTGCAGCTGGTCAGTCCATATCTGTGCCCTGGCTCTGACCCTTGGTCGAGAGAGTGGATGTGGGTAGCTTACAGGAGATTTCTATTTGTCAATATGTCCATATCTAAAGTGGGGGGAGGGTAATACATGCTATTCATTGTAAGCTTACTATGAAGAGCATATGTGTGAATGAAGTTAAGTGCCTTCATGGAGATTTTAGATTCTTGACTGAAGATTTTGCATCCTAGTCATTATTATGTTACATAAGCAAAATTAGTCAAGAAAAATGTAATTATTTGAGTAAGTCTGAATATTTAATTTGTGCATGTCTATGATCTATAGTATGATAGCTAGTTAATTTATGGCTGTACATGGACAGCCTCCCACCAGCACGCCTAAGACTGCACTTGGAAATCAGAATCAAGGCATATCTCTTAATCATCTTTAAATTTTAGCAGATGTTGACTAGGCTGACAGATTTCCACCACCATTATAATTAGAAGGCACGCAAATAGAGGATGATTTTGTGATTGGACCCAAAGGCGATCAGGCAGGAGTCATTCTGGGGTCTCAGACCATGTTTTCTTTCTTTGAATTGGCCCATGCAATAAAACATGCACGTATATGCACATGCATGTTTCTATCCAGCTAGCCTGGCACAGGACATACTCATCTTTTGAGTACTTTTAACATGAGACCCCAATAGAGGAGATGGTTGAACACCACATTATAATGCTGTTTGATGTCAGCACCGTTCCTGCGAAGAGTAAGGTGGGTTGTTCTCATTATCTGCCCATGGTTTATTGACAGTTAGATGCAAGGCAGCTTGCTTTAAACCTTAGTGCTATCATGTCATAACTGTATCTTGTTATTTTTCAATAATTACCATGTCCTACCTAGGCACTAATCAGAGGGAATCATGTCATAATTGTAGCTTGATATTTTTCAGTAATTGTTATGTCCTACCTAGACACTAATCAGAGGAAATATATTAACTATATTAATTCATTGAATTGTCAGAAAAGTCACAAATTCTATATTAGAACACTAATACATGGAAAATTAAATGACATTGACACCTATCCCTTTTTTTAAAAAAAGTATTTGATGATCGTCTCTTTTTAAAGATTGTTTTGCTAGCAAGTATGGCATGGCAAATAGGAATATATAACTACTACATATGTACTTTATATTTTATTTTTGTGGGGTTGTGGGGGTGTAGGGGTGCCAGCTTCTACGACATGCGTGTGAGAAGTCAGAGGACAACTTGGGAGAGTATTTTCTCTCCTTCCACGATGTGGATTCATGTGATTAAACTGAAGATCTTAGACTTGATGGACAGCAAGTGCCTTTTTCTGCGGAGCCATTTTGCCAGTCTTACTTTTAGAAATAAAGTTTATAAATATTTCAGTATAACTACTAGCCAGGCTAAGGGAGAATAGCTTCATTATTTCTTAGAATTATGGTCCCATTCCCTTCTTTTTTTCCAAAATATAAAGCCCATCCTGATTTTTCTAATATTTATTTATTGCTTTTTTATAAGTTTATCCTCTACATATTCATTTGTTGATTATGCTATGTAGTGTCTGTATATTTATATACATCATTCAGCAGATATATAGATGCATTATGCACTATATATGATGTAGTTTTCTGTGATTTGGTTTTCTGCTTATTATGTCAGCAAGATTCATTCACAGTTGAGTTTTGTAGCTATAATTTGTTCATTTTCACTAATGTAGATCATTACATTACATGCTATGAATACGGTACAATTTACTTATTTGGTTTGTGCCTGATGGGCCAGAGTATAGTTTCTGATTTTTTTTTTTAGCCGCTGTCAGCACTCTTATTTATGCCACCACCTGGGCATGAATACCAGAGATTCCCTAGGACTGTGTTTCCCCAACCTCAACTTACGTAAGAAGCATTGGAAAGTTTGCTACAACGAACCCTACCCTTCTGATTCTGCAAGTCCTCAGCAGACCCTGAGGATTTGTATGTCTCGGAAGCTCTTGGGTGCTAGGCTGATGTTCTGCTCTGGAATTTGCATCTTGGAGTAGGGTTGCTGGGATGCAAGTGGCATGCATTCTCATTCTACCAGCTGCCTCAGGAGTGTTTTCCCGATGGCTCCAACAAGCCATCTACACACATTTTCCCCATCCTTCGTTTTAGGTCAATGTTAACATTTTAAGATCTGATTACTTGGGTATTGGTAACTCCTTTTGGTTTAAATTTGAGTGTTTCTGGTTATGGTTGAGTTTCAGACTGTTCAACAATGGAGGAAGTTCAAAATGTCCCTCATTTGCTTGGCCTTGTTACTTGTCACCTAGGGCTTGTAAGAAAATGTACTTGAGACTTTATTGAAAGTGAAGTCATGTGATTAAATCTAATGTTTGTAGAGTACTTACTGTGTGTCAGATGAAGTACATCACCTGTGCTGATTCCTGTTATCCTTGTATCAATTCTCCCACAACCAGTACGCATTGTTATCATCTGTCTTACAAACTTCAAACAGATCCTTGGTTTAACCTGTGGACCCGAAGACCTTACTGCTGTGAGGTGGTGGGTGGGGCTTGAATGGAGCTGTGACTGCTTGGTAGCCACTTCAGGAGCGCCAAGGACACAGGCAATGCAGTAGACATAGTGGGATCAAGGTAAGTCTCTTGTGGACTTTGGAGACTTACCACCTGGAGGGGGATTTGAACTTTAGAATGAGGATTTAAGGGATTTTGTTTTCAAGGAGCAAGTTTTGGCCTTTTAGATGGGAAGATCTAAAAGACTGAGACAGACACAGGTTAGGTGACTTTTGAAAGAGATATTTGTCACTAGCCAAGTTGCTCTTGGTCGCATCTTAAATAAATGTTAGTATTGGATGAGGGGCTGGCTGTCCTTTCTGTAAATTGTTGGTTTTTCTTTTCTTCTGACATTCTCCTGGCTTAGCCTCAAACTGAACTCACACAGTAACCTGGGGGCATTGTAGCTTTCTGTTGCTAGTACTTGATTGCCCCAATAAATTGCTCAGTCCTGACTGCCTTCTCTCAAGTCTTCAGCTTCACACCACCTCCTGAGAGTGTGGATGTGATCATGATGATGATACAGTGATTTTATGCAAGCCCACTGCCACTTTACAGTGCTGGGCTTGAACCATGCTCCCTGTACACTGAGTTACATCCTCAACCAAAAATAACCTTTAGATGGCTACCCTTGATCTTTGAGCATTTGTCAAGATTATAGGCAATTCTGTTGTCCTTAGACATAAAAAATACTTCTCATCTATCTAAAAACCAAGTAAGACAAAGGAATCAGTAACTGAAGAAAAAAGATACAACTTTTGTTACTGACAAACACTAGTTTGGGGAAGGTGAGTTAAACGTTTCAAATTAGCTGTCATCCATCTCCTCCCACCTTTGACAACATAGAATGAAGTTGACCTGCACACTGGGTGATCCGCCCTGTAAGTTAGGATAATGGTACTGGCTCTGACCAATTACAGTCTTTCTCACAGAGAAGTGCTGACGAAGGGACTGGAAGCTGGGATTCGTGTGCCCAGTTGATTAATCCAAACTTGCCAGAGAAGTAGCGAGAACCCATAAATGTTATTGCAGGCAAAACTTCACTCCATCCAAGAGAATACAGGTTCTATGAAAATGGTTTCTGAGCCTGTATTGATCATTGAGCCCGTGTCCGTAGCTATCCAGTGTGTGTTCGTGCAGAAGCATGGTGAGCCCCTGGGGCAAGTGGACATCAGTCAGTAGGCTCTTGCTCCCAGCTCTATTATGTCTCAGCAGGTCTATAGTTTCACTTTTTAGAGTCCCAAGCGGGGCATGTAGGATGATTAATACAATCATCTTAGCAGCCTACAGTGGTAGAAAGCAAAGGAGGCCCCGATCTTGGAAGAGTTATGCCAGGCAGAACTGTTCCCCAGAGCCGGGCTCTGTATTTCAAAGGCCACAGCAGTGAATTTGTGATGCATGGAAGTGGGCTGAGGAGAAGGTTCAGGTTTGAGTTTTCTTTATGGATGTGAGTCTCTCTGAGCTGAGCCTCTGATCTGGACTCCACAATCCTTGAACCAAACAGTGCATAGGTGGAGATGCAGACTCCATGGTATCGAACATACTAGATGAGAAGGAAAAACCAGTGTAAAGTGGGGCCGCTGGGCAATTCAGAACCTTCGGTGAAGGCGGCCAGATATCAAATGCCAGTGTTCTGAAGGAAAACCCGGTATGCATGGGTAAGTCCCCTCCCCCCTCCATGGCCCAATTGCTAATCTTAACCTCCCAGAGGGAATGGCTCCCAGGGGAGTTTCACTTTATAACTAGTGTAACCAAAGGTCCTTTCCCTTTGAATTCCTGGATTGTGACGCTAGTGCTGGCACCAGTCCGGGCTCCGTCTGGTGGTGAACAAGTTACCCAGGGACCAGGGGCTCACAGCTTCCCGCCACAAAGTCACCCGCCACACTATGCCACTCATGCTATTGGTTTGGCCACAACAGGCCACCTGCAAGGGTAGATTTTCCTTTCATTTGAAAAGGCCATTCAGATCATGTGGTTGGCACTGACCCTTGAGCCTTTGGCCAAACCTTTAGAATCCAGGGTGTGCCCTCTGTGCCCCTGAATGTGGAGGGGAATTTGAGGCAAAGGCGGCCAATTCTTTGTAGCGTTCCTTGGGCTGTCATGAATCATTTAAAGTGAGATCCTTGCTAGGACTCTTGAGGTCACTGTCGTTTAAAAATAGCGAATATTGTACTGCTTGCTAGACTTCAGGCAGACAATACTGAAATGATCCCATCTTTGGTCCCTCTGTGGCTCCTCCTTGCTCAGGCTGAGGCTCATGGGAACCTCTGGAAACCCCACACTGTCTCCTATCATTGCCAAAGCCAAATGGTAACAGTCTTTCCCCTAAGTGTGCAGTGCTGGTTAAGGTCACCGCGCATTCTGGTTCCTTTCTGAGTCCCTTGGCCTGGTGCCATCTCCTGAGGTCAGCTGTTATTTCTTCTGTAAGCCCTCCGTCTCTCACAGCCACTTTGATGGACCATGTTGTGGTCACATATCAAGATCAAAACGTCGTGTGGTTTATGAATTAAAGCTTCCTGTGTTGAAAGCCACCTGCTCAAGTACACAACCAGGCGCGGCATAATACAACCTGAAGACCACCACGTTTAAATGTGTGCAGGGCTGGAAAAACGGACCTTTTACAGAAGGCCAGGCTCTTCATGGGTGTTTTATTCCCTAACATTGACTGTTTTGGAGGGGTCGGTGTCCCAGTGTAGTTTACCAAATGCTTGAAGTCTTTGAAGTTGCCCAATAAATAGGACCTCTTCTCCCTGCTGGATCATGAACCGTGTTAAATGGAAGCCTGAGGAAAAGCAGCGGGGCCCATAAGTGTAGAGTCAGAGGGCATGACCCTGACCCCTGGGCATATCTTCCTGCTAGAACTGACTCCCACAATCCCACAACTGCAGACACACTCCTCCCCTACGTCCTGCAGGGGATCTCTGAGCTCCCAGCATGGAAAATGAGATCACTCTGCTTGTTTTCTGAGAGCTGGTGACTCCCAGGCGGGAGGGGTAGCAGGACAGGTTGGGCACCAGCTGCTCAGATTGTTCGTGCATATGCAGCCTTCAGGCGACCTCAGTTTGTCCCTCTCTCCCCTGCAGCATCAGTAGACACAGTGTTTCTTTTCAGGATTCTGAGACACTTCAGGATCACTGTGTACTCCGGTGAGCTTTTATCATGCGGGTAGTGCATACCAGTGTTTGCTTTTGAGAAATTAACCCCAGAAAATTGGATGCTATATATTAATCCATTAAAAATGTTCAACTATGTGTCTATGTAACATAAGTAATAATAATATGAAAAGGTACCTCCATTTTCCAAATTAGAAAAAAAGAAAAAACTCATACCTCTATGGTTTTTTTTTCCCCTGTCACTTTAACGCCTGGCTTAGTGATGAGATGGCTCTGCCTTGTCTGTTTGTGTACACCTACATTTGCGCTGTCATGCATCCTCTGAGGAAAGCCATCTGACTCTTAGGAGAAACTGGGAGTGATAATGACCAGTGAAGTTGTGACGTCACAAAAGCCCTTAGGGTCCTGTGATCCCAGGAAAGGATCTCAGAAGGTCCTCAGTGTCTCCAATCACTCGTCCAGGACCACACTTTGATATTGTCAAGCAGGTCAAACTGACTTGTGGAGTGGGCAGAGCTGATGGCTGAGTTCCAAGAGTTTCTAGAAAAACAGCAAACCATCTCTAGACTCTTTGCACTGAAACCACCAAATGCCAGGCTCACATCCTTTCTGACACCCGTGGGTGGAATCTCACACTGGATTCTTGAGTTGAAAGTGGAGCTGGGCAGCTTAGCTGGACGACATTTCCACCTGCAGACCCTGGCATTCTCCCCTTTGCAGTGTGATAGCGTAGAACTCTGGGCAGGAGGCTGCTTCCAGAGCAGGTAAGAAAGAGCTTTGCACTCTGTGGTTGCTGATGGTCCCCCTTTTCAGCTGCTCCATTTCCCTGGAAGCTGTGCCTTGAAAGTTATTTTCATATAAGAATAATGTTATAGTAATATGTTTATCTTATCAAGAATATAGAATTAGGTAAACCAACACTATTGTCAGCTATTCAAATTAAATAAGAGCTAGGGGGATTGTAAATATGTGTGACCATCTTAAAAAGTGCCGCTGTGGTGCAGGCTTTGTGGATTGTGCAGGAGGAGAAGGGACCCTGGAGGGCAGAAAGAGCAGGGATTAGTAGAGACTGTCATTTCCTTCTCATGGGCATCACCACTGGAGATCACAGAAACCATGGCAGGACTGCGCTAATAATTTTCTCTGTGTGCCTTTTATTCCCCACAAATGTTTGGAAGTAAGTAGAGCTTTGGTTTTGAAAGATGATTTTTTTTAAACTTTTGGGGTAATCTTTTTCTCCTTTTGTTTCCTGGTGAATAGAAGCATGGAAGCAGTTTTCTTGTTGTGTATCTTATACATACTATGTGAGCATTGCATCTTTTGTCGCATGTCCTGTTAGTTCACATATCCTACATGAGCAACATACCTTATTATCAATGCCCCATAATGAAACGTATCATAAGTGAGGGCCATATTTTAGAAACTGTTAGTTATGGGAGTAGGCGTAGTTCTTGGTCTAAGTTGATAAGGGTTTTAAAGGGTTTTATTTAAGGACTTATTAATTTTATTTTAAGTGTATGAATGTTTGGCCTACATGTGTACATATGTACACCATATGCCTCCCCGGTACCCCTGCATGTCAGAAGATGGCATAGGCTCCCTTGAAACTAGAGTTACAGATAGTTGTGAAAGGTCATGTGTGTTCTGGGAATCAAACCCAGGTCTTCGGGAAGAGCACTAAAAGCTCTTAACTGCTGAGCTATTTTCTGCCCCAGCCAGTTAAATTCGTGTTTCAGCATGTGTCACCATTACTTAGTGGATGCTTTGGGGGTTGGGAAATGGTGAAAAGCGATGCCCAAACTCTTTGGTGTTGCTGTGATTAGCATCCCTATGCTAACTGATTAAATTGCAGAGGAAACTTCATCTCAGTTTCCTTGCTGAGAAATACTACTACCAGTACCTACCCCACTACATTGTTTTGTGGCCTTAGTTAAGGTCTCAGGCTTGTAAGACATAATAGCCCACTTCCTGCCCCATGGTAAGCACTGAGTGGATATTGGCCTTCATTGATATTCAGTGTAGTTAGTTGAATGAATTCCCAAGTTGATTATAAATTCAATCCAATGCCAAGTGCTATGCTGTTTGACATTTTAAACATTATATATAAGCATGTTGCTGTCTCTGGTGAGTGTAATGAGTTGATAGGGCAGAATCAATCTAAGCTGGGATTGACCATCTTTTCTGGAATTGCCTTAGGCACTTCTGAAACTCTTAATGGCAGCTTAATTCAACAGCAGCCTGTGCCACCATCTGATGATACGTTGAACTTTTACAGAAGCTGGCTAAATCTATAGGTGCATTGTTGTTACCCATTCTATTAGCTGTGCCGTACGCTTAATGCTAAGCTCCAGCCTGGAGGCCCGTGGAGCCTTTTTCTGGGACTGCACAGATCCACTAGAATAATATCTGAGGTATCATATCTGCATCTTGTCCCAAGCCATGAAAAGCTCAGCTCTTGGCATGGTGACATAGTAAAAGCACATTTTGGTACGGTGAACCCAGACTTTCCTGGATTAAGCTCTTAGAGGGTAATGCTGACTACTGGTTGATAGCTCATTTTCTGTAGGGCTTGCAGCTTCCCGTGCCGATGCCAAAGTTGCTGTTCGATTCCACATTGTCCTTTTGTGATTAAAAGGAAGACATCAGGAGAAGACAGGCAGCAGTAGCAGAGGTTTTCAAAGATGTGTCTTAATAATAAACTGTAGCAATGTAGGACGCGAGGAAATGGGCACAGGAGGCCATGGACAGATGTTCCCCGCACCTGAGCTGCTGGAGAGCACCATGAAGGAAAAGAAAGAATAAATAATCACAAGATTCCTAGGGAGATAACTCAGTCCCTAAGGTTTTGGTATACAAACACGAGGACACGAGTCTGATCTCTGGAACCCACATGAAAGCCTCAGCATGGTAGTGCACACTTGGTACACACTTGTCTTCCCGGTGCTGGGAGGTAGAGACAGGAGGATCCCTGAGCTTGCCGGCCAGCCAGCATAACCTATTATGCAAGCCCTGGTCCCATAGAAGAGACTATCTCAAAAAGCAAGTTGGACAATTGTTATGGAATGTTTGTTTACATAGAAAAGATGTGTCTTTGACAGTGTGCCTTCTGATTGGTTTAAAAAAGAGCTGAATGACCAATATCTAGGTAGGAGGTATAGGTGGGACTTCCAGGTAGAGAGAGAGAGAGAGAGGGAGAGAGGGAGAGAGAGAGGAGAATTCTACTAAATGAGAATTGTGAGTCACTAATTCTCAAGCGTCTAGTGCAGAGGCTNGGGAGGGAGAAAACTCAGGTTTGCAAGAGAGGCCAGGAATCATGGAGAGGAAACAGGAGGTGCAAGACTGAAGAGAGGTAGGGCCACATGATAGAACATAAATTAACATTAATTGGTTAATTTTAGTTATAAGAGCTTGTTAAGTACAAGCCTAAACATTAGGCCAAGCTTTCATAATTAGCAAGAAGTCTCCATGTCATTATTTGTGAGCTAGTGGCCCAAAGAAAAATTCAACTCCAGACAAGGTGCTAAGAACAGCTCTTGAGGTTGGTTGACCTCTGACCTTACACACAAATGCATCAGCACACACGAGAACTTGTGTAACACACACAAAGGGAACCTATGCAAAATGCTGGATGCTTCCTCAAAAATAGAACAGGGCAAAGCAAAAGCACTGACGTTGTTCAGCCACACATTTTAAACCTGGTTCTAGAGAAAGGAAATCCGAAGTGGCATCAGCGGCATTGCTGACACGGGAGTATAAAGAGCGTCAAGCACCCTTGCTTTTGAATAATCATCTTTACAAAGCTCCCAACACCATGGATGAAATCCATGAAATATAAGGAATTTGGCAAATGCATTTGTATTCACATAAATTGGATTAACAAATAACAAAAACTCAGTCATCCAGAATTTGTCTTTTAACAGTTCCATTATTGTATTATGCATCTATCGAATCACCTTAACGCAGCATTCATTAATTGCTTATATTTGCTTGCATAATTTGGAAGCTGCATAATGCAAGTATTACCATAGTCATGACCCCACTCTCCGGTACCTCTCCCCACCTTTTAACCCACGAACCCCACACTGCAAACTATGTTTCCTTTGTCCTTTTTGTGAATTAAATCTTGGTTTTAGTCCCTTTGATTTCTCTACAGTCTTTCTGTCTACTTTTTTATTTTGTTTTGTTGCTGGGGTGGAACCCTCAGCATTGTGCGTATCAAGCCAGTGCTGTACCTACGGAACCTACCCCAGACCATGTAGTTTGCTTTTAAACTGTCTTAAAGTCTCAGTTGACCACCTCTGTTTGCCCATAAGGCTTCCAGTGGAGGGACTGGGTTGCTTTCAGTTGAGTTGTTGTCTAATGGGGGTCACATGGAAATCCCTAAACAAATCTCTAAGGCTGTTCCTAAGACAAGGGTTGCTCTCCAAAAACCAACCACGGGGCACCATTGCTGATGACTGTACCCATATGATTCACTGAAAATGAAGAAGTCAAGCTGCTGCCTACATGTATCCGTCACCCCTACATTTTCTAGTCTTTTCAGTGCAGGAAGCCACTCTGCAGGCTACTAAAAGAGAAACATGAACACTAACCCAGCCACAAAACCTTTGACCTGTAATCTGTCCTGTCTGCAAGATGTTCTGGGAATATGATGGCACAGAGCTTGTGTGAGTAGCTGAACAATGTCCAAGTTGATTTAAGGCCCACTCCACAAGAAGGAGTCCATATCCAACACTGCTTAAGTAATCTAACCGGAGACTAGATAGCCCAGAGACCTAGGGTAACACCAAACACTACTGGTCTAAGAAAATAAATCAATAACTTTATCCCTAATAATATTTTGCCACACTCATAGATAGTGCCTAATGCAGTTGTAGTGGTTTGAATAGGAAGGGCCCCATTGACTCAAGTCTATGACTTGGCTCATTGGGACTGACACTAATAGGAGGTGTGGCCTTGTTGGAGGAAGAGTATCCCTGTTAGGGTGGCCTTTGAGATGTCATATTCTAAAGCTGTGCTTAGTGTGTTATACAGTTGTTTCTGTTGCCTGTAATTCAAGATGTAGAACTCCCAGCCCTTCTCCAGCACAGTGAAGATAATGGACCAAACCTCTGCAATTGTAAGCCACCCCATTATATGTTTTCTTTTATATGAATTGCTATGGTCATCGTGTCTCTTCACAGCAATAGGAACCCTAAAATACCAGTTGTCATCAGAGAGGGTTCCTTGGTAGCAGATGGGAACAGATACAGAGACCCACAGTCAGATATGGAGAGAGAGAGAAAGTTAAAATGGGAGGCCTCTATCAAATCTCTCCCCTCAGAGCTCGGGGAATCCTGAGAACTAATGTAAACCCCAGAAGAAACAGAGTGCACCAGTAAAACGGGTCCCTGGGAATCAACTAAGCGAGCAGCGTATGACGTCACTGAGACTAAAGCAGCAGTGAGGGTCTCTGTGAGTCTACGCCAGGTCCTCTGTGTGTATACGACAGCTGTTAGCTTAATATTTATATGTGGCTCCTGCCTGTGAGAACAAGTGGGCCCCAGACTCATATCTACTCCTGGGAGTCCTTTCATCCTCTTGGGTTGCTGTGCCTGACTTTGATATGATAGTTTTTGCTTTACATATTATATTTTATTTTATCATGTTTGGTTGTTACCTCCTCGAATCCCTTTCTTTTGTCATGAGACAGAAAGGAGGTAGATTCCAAGGGGAAGTAGAGAGGAACTGGGATGTATAGAGGGAGGGTAAACTATAATCAGGATATATTGTTTGTGAAAAAAAATCTATTTTCAAGCAAAGGAAAAAGTAAAATATTTCTCAATTTATAGACATTTTATAGAACATATTTCATACAACAAAGAGACCAAGTCTTCACAGCACAAAAAATAGTAACAACATAACATTAGTTAACGTTGGCTTTGTAATATGCAATTATCTTTAATCAGTTTGTTGTTTTCTACTACGCTCTTATAAAGGGCAAAAGTTTAACTATTATTATTTCTATTGCAGAGGAGGAAGCAGAATCATAGATGACCCTATATAGCTGAACCACACTGGGAAATTGGAGGGTAGGGCTGAATTTCAGCCTTTGCAGGTTTGATACAGCCCTTCAGTCCACGCTAGGCACGTGACTGCTCTTCACTCTGTACAGGGCAGAGCAGGGGATCACCTGTGCTTTCAGGAAGTGTCAGCTCACCCTCATGTGGTGACCTGCACGGTTTCCCGAATGGATTAGAATCACAGCAACCTGGTGGGCCGAGAAGGAAAATCATCGCAAAGTATCCAGTTGATAAGGACTTATGATAACACACACTAGCTGTCTTCTTAGTTGGAGAGAAAATGTAGAGATCCTTCACGGTATTGGCTTGCGTTCAGGTGTGAAACTTTGAGGCAGTCGTGATAAATGATTGAGAATAAGACAGAGATGAGGTGACTGGAGAGTCAGTTCGCCGTGTCTGCACAGAATATTTAAAAGCTTAGACTCAAGAGTGACGTGGGCAAAATTAGAAAGCAGGTCCAGTGACCCCACGGAGAGTAAAAACTGATCAGAACAGAAACTGGAAGCAGATTCGCGCTTTAAAGCTCATGGTATGGAGACAGGGGAGAAATTTAACAAGGTCGAAAAGCCACTGTGCTGCGAGTTCAGGATCAGACGGGAGAGACTGATGGTAGCAGGCCAGCCGAGGTCCTCCACGCCTCTTACACTCCCGCCATTACAGACGAGGAGGGCGCTCTTCAGCCCAGGAAGAGTAGAGCTAAGACTTGTAAGAGGAAATTGAAACTCTAGATGGTGAGCTGATTGTGCGAGAGCTCAGAGCGGCACTCAGTGAGCTCAGATCCTCTGACCAGCGTGGATTTGAGGACTGGGCAGCTGCTTGTCACTTTTGAGCACTGGTGCAGAAGAGAGTCATTACAGGGCGGGGACGAAATGATGTCTCCGTTAATAGCAAAACTACAGAACCAAGTAGGTGCCATTTTCAAACCAAATAATAGAGACGCTGGTATTTTGCCCCCCTCAGAAGACACCTGAGGAGAATCAGGTGAAGCAATAGTGTTCTACAAAACTTAGTCTGTTCTTGGAAGGGCAGCAATAGTATATTGCTGGAATAATTGACTCTTAATCTGGTGTTGCAGTCAATCAAGGCTGTTTGTACCTTAAGGGGGAATTCGTAATTATAGGCTATTCTTGCGGAAGGGTTTTCAGGCTAGGCATTGTGATATATGTCTTTAGTCCCAGAATTTGGGAGGCAGCTTCAGTCAGTGAGTGCTAGGCCAACCTGGTCTAATAGTAAGTTCAAGGCCAGTTGTGATTATATAGTGAGAACCTGTCTCAAAACAAAACAAAGATTCCTTTTTACA
Organism: Alexandromys fortis; assembly: GCF_014885135.2. Classification (NCBI taxonomy): domain Eukaryota; kingdom Metazoa; phylum Chordata; class Mammalia; order Rodentia; family Cricetidae; genus Alexandromys; species Alexandromys fortis. Next base: position 1,358,955 of record NW_026068000.1, read on the forward strand.
ATTATGTTTTAAGGAAGAGAAATGAGGCTTCTGGTGATTTGAATAAAAAAATGTCCCTAATAAGCTCATATATTTCAATATTTGGCCACCAGAGAATGGAACTGTGCAAGGATTATAAGGATTAGGAGGTGTGATGAAAGTGTGTCACTGGCTGGGGTTAGCTTTGAAGTTTCCAAAGCCCATGCCAGGCCCAGGCGTGTTCTCTCTCTCTCTCTCTCTCTCTCTCTCTCTCTCTCTCTCTCTCCCTCCCTCCCTCCCTCCCTCCCTCCCTCCCCCCCCCTCTCTCTCTCTGCCTGTGGATCAGGATGTAGCTCTTAGCTCCTTCTCCAACATCAAGTCTGCTGCCATGCTCCCCACCATGATGATAATGGACTGAACCTCTGAAACCGTAAGCCAGTCCCAGTTAAATGCTTTTGTTTGTAAGAGTTCTCATTGTCGTGGTGTCTCTGCACAGCAACAGAATGGTGCTGGGAATAAATTACTGTGAGCAGAGGACTGGAGGAAGAGTTAAATGAATAAAAAATTTTGCTTTAAAAAGATGAGGACCTGAATTCAAATTCCCAGTGCCCATGTGAAAAATCTGGTATGGCTGCCCTCGTGTGTATAACCCTAAAACCGCTGGGTCCAGAAACAGGAGGATGAATGGGACTCCTTGGCTGCCAGTCCCGATCCAGGTTCATTGAGAGACCATGTTTCAAACAAGTAAGGAGAGTGATATAGTACAAGACACTCAGTGTCTTTCCGTGTCTTTCAGAAGCATTAGCATAGTACATGCATGTACAAGTGTGCACAGACACACACACACACACACAATTTTAAAAGAAATATAAATAAGACCATAAAATAATTGTTTCTTTATTCCCCTTTCTTGTTGCTAAGTTATTAATCCTGAAGACCAGAACCAAAAGATAGTGAGTTGCCAGATGATTCTGGAACCAGCCACTTGTTCAATGCCCACTCACATTCTTTGAGGTTCTGTGGTACGGAGTCTTGGGTTACAAGAATTTGTACTTAGTTAGACAAAGGTGCCAGATGGTGTGCCAAGCTGAACCAGCTTGGGAACTGCTGGGCCGTGTAAGGGATAAAGCATGAGTCAGAGGCCTGGTAGAGTTAATACCACTCTGCTCTGACTAACAGCTAATCCTCACCCCTGCCCTGTGAGTGGGTACTGTCTTTAGGACTCTCATTCTTCATGTGGGGAACGAGGATATTTTGGGGGTTTGCATGCTCTAGCAATTGGTGGGGTCACGAAGTCAGGCAGTCTGGTGTACTGAAATTCCGTGCTTCAGACATTCAGTGTTCACGCATACATGAATCAGCAAGGCAGAACGGTACCTGGACATCTGGCATGGTCTGTCTCCAGCACCTAAGTAGAATCTTCATCGAGATGTTGGAGATTCTCCTGATCATTTCTTGATGTATAAACCTGGGGGTGTGTAGAAACCAGCTGGAATGATTAATTCCTTGAGATCTAAATCTGGAGTGTTAAGTGGAAAAACAAACTGCTCCTGGTGGTCCAGAATCAGCCTCAGAGATACTAGGAAAAGAAGGAGGGCTTTACGTTGGTGTGGTGGGCTACAAGCTCAGCACAAATCACTGGGGGTTTTGTTCTCCTGTATCTTTTCCTGGGGCTGTTCTTTTCCACTTCCTCCTGGCAAATTTTTAATCATTTTTCAAGTCAAGGCCTAAATGTCACTTGAGCTATGGAGTCCTTTTCGGCTTCCATGGGTAGATTTATCATCCCATTTTGTCTGAGTCTTTAGCCCTTTCTCCCTGACATTATAATTTTGTGATTGTCTTTCCAGTTTGTGGCGCCATGTTCAAAGGCAATCAGCTGGAAACAGGAGTAAAGTCATCTCTCCGTCCCCTGAGGGCCCTGCTCTCACTAAGCCCTGTTGATTTTAATTTGCTGCACGTTTATAAAATTCGCCCGTTCTCGATGCCCAGGCCTAATTTAAGTCTGTTTGCTAAGGTGTTTCCCTACCTACCCCCATTTCCCAGGAAGCAATTTGGAAAATTCTCTATCAAATAGTTTGCTGGTGGACTCCTGGTCCCCAACACCCTTTCCCTTGGCCCAACTGGTAAGATAACCCCAGGCTCCCAGCCTTCTATGTTTTGACCCTGTGTAACTCTGCAGCTTCAACTCTTGACTTCCTGCCCCACTGCATGGGCTGCAGGACAGGGAGCTCATTGTCATTCCCTAGGCATGTGCAGTTCCTTGCTGTCTCATTTCAGCTCAGACAGTGAGCTCCTGCTGTAGCCTCCCTGCCAGGCTCTGCTGCTTTACTACTACAGGTCTCTTTTGGGGAGACTGCAGGGCCCCAGGAGCCTCCTATTCCCAGGGGCCCAGCACTTCTTCACTTCCTCCTTGAAGCTTTGTGCTCCTAAGCCTGCGTCTCATTCTGTTTCCAGTATCAACTGAACACTCAGAACAAGCTTTCCAAAGGGTCTAATTGATTTTTTTGTAATTGGAAGAGCAGCAGAGTTAGAATTCTGCCTCTTCCGGTGTGTGGAAGTGTGGGCTTGGGTATTGCACTTCCTGTGAGAACTCATTTGCTCATCTGTAAAATGTTGATATTCTTTCCACCCCAGAGAGGTTTATGGAGAGTCAAGTGAGATACCAAGGCCTTCTAAAACTTAACAGTACCCCAAGGATCTATAGCTGATAGTTCTGTGTTTTTTTATGGTCAAGAATGATTCTCCATGTGCTTATGCCGAAAATCGACGTCTTGTGTCCACAGGTAGGTTTCATTGGAATTAATGTCATGTTGTTTATTCATTTGCCAAATGTCTAGCTGCTTTTGAGTCTGAGCAGCAAAGTGGATGACTTGCAGCAGATCCTGCAGAGCCTAAATGCCTGCTGTTCGACCTGTATAGAGAAAAGCCTGCTCGCACAGACACCACTCACGCATGTGCAGTTCACAAGAATGTGTGCAGTTCACAGCCCCTGTCAGGCATGCACAAAAAGCTGGAGCGAGAATTCCTTTCCCTGCATCCAATTTCCAGCATCTCATCTTGGACCTGGTAGAGTGGTCACTTAGGGATGGGATGAGGAAGGTGTCCCAACAAGATTTTATGAGATCATGGGCTTCACGCATGGCAATGTGAAGGGTACGGAGACACTCCATTCTCGTGGTTTACCATGTAACATAAAACTCTGGTGGGTTGTATATTTTTGTTTGTTTGGTATTTGGTTAAATACTCCTTTATGAATCCTGTCTTGGTTGTGACACTGTGTTTGGCAGCATCCTTAGTCTTTCCCCCTCTAGAAACCAGCATCCCCTCCAAACTGTGACAACCAAAAATAGGTGATGAGACGTTATTGAATGTTCAATGAGATAAAAACACGAATGTCAGACATTCCATCTTTAAATGTGGGTCATGGGTTATATCAGAGAACCTCCCACATGCTCCCGTTGGTAATGCAAGAGACTTCAGAAGTAGATTCGCCTTGCCAGGGCAGTTCCTGTGTGCCAACAAGTTAGTCCCTACAAGTCTCAAAGCTGTTCACAGCCAGCCCGAGACTGAGAGAATATAGTTAAACTGGAGATTTACTGACATAGAACTTGACCCAGTCTGAGCTTGGGAGAATGCAGTTAAACAGGAAATTTACTAACCTAGAACTTGACCCAGCCTGAGCCTAAGAGAATGTAGTTAAATGGGATTTACTAACACAGAACTTGAAATAAAAAAGGCAAAATTTCTCTAGGAGATTATATTTACTTGAATTTTGCCTGTTTGTTTAACATGTTATGATAGTTTGAATAGGTAAAGAATTATAGAACACGAACACTTATTTATATATATAGTTATATATTGTATATAATTTTTGAAACAGGAATTTATATAGCCCACGCTGACCTTGAACTTGCTGTGTAGTTGAGAAGATATTTAACTCCTCATCTTCCTGCCTCTGCCTCCTCCCAAGTTCTGAAATTATGGTCATGCACCACCATGTCCAACTGACATAGATATATTAATAGGAATATTAACTTGTATTAGTAGCACCATGCTTTTCTTGGATCCAGTTTTGTCTTAGGGAAGAATAATTAATTAGTTGCTTGAAGCGGACATAAAAAACTCAGTAATGCAGGGCTCCCACAGGTGTTTATTGTGAGCAGCCAGGGTTATTGAAAGATGCCCTTTATTCTAGCCTGTCAGGCACCCTTCATAGCCGAGGAAGGTGTACAGAGAGAGACTAGGTAAAGTGTATCAGAGTGAAATTCTTATTTTGATGGAAAGGAGACTAACCATCCGAAGGCAACATCCACTTATTCATGATGGTCTTGAAGTATCTTTGTGATCTCCTCCCTATAAGTTTCGATCAAGGCATTATTGGTGCCAGTTCTTCTGCTTAATTAAACACATTAACCTTGGAGCTGAAGCAAGTCACCCATTTGTTCGTAGTCTGTAGATTTCACCGATCATGGAGAGCCTCTCGGTGCAGCTGTACACTGACCCTCCCAGTGTCCAGACTGAAGAAGACTGCTCTTTCCTCTATGTCTTCCACAGTTTGTTTCTGTCTGCATCCTCCCAGCTCGGTCCTGACAGCTTCACCATGTTTGAAAGCTTGTGCTGGGGATGAAGAAGTCAGTCCCTAACATGGCAGTGGGACACAGGTTACTAGCACATCTGTCATACTGGGGAGTTCCCTTTATTCGTTTTGATAAACTAAAAGTTAAAGCCTTGTTTTCACCAAGTGCCTTCCCGTATCAGGGTGCTTGTAACTTGGATCTCCAGGAAGCTAACATTGTAATACCTTCCTGTGTCTCATACTCCACATCTATGGGAGATCTCTCTTCTTGCCCCTTAATTAGTTCAGAATTATGTATCTTTTATTATGAAATTGGTAGCAGGTGGAAATATTGGAAATAATTCAGTGTATACCCACATGTCTCTACCTGTTTTCACATCTTACTTTGCTGATTCACCTGCTTTACAAAAGAAATGAGTTACTATGGATCTATACATATATATATATCCATATATATTACACACACACACATATATATATATGTATATATATATATATGTGAATATATGAAGCCACCTGGAAAAAACCATCCCTGATGCATGCCCTCCCTGGGGGTGGCTGCTATCACAGCCTTGTCCCTTTCAAAATCCTTCTTCTATTTACTTGTATGTGTCCATAGCATTGACTTTTGTAGCATTGACATTGTGATTAACTTTTGTAAAAATGGAACTTTTATAAAAATGGAACAGTAACCACATCTTTTGTTTGTTTGTTGTTTGTTTATTTAAAGAGTCACTTATACTTTCAGGTGCTTAGTCTTCAGCTTTTATCTAGAATACCACATAAATGTGTTTTTTGACTTACTCAAATTAACGCTCATCCTGAACTTGAATTGTAATTAAAATTCTCTTGCCACGTTGTATATTACTTTAAGGTCCTAACTATTTTTGCATGTGCTTGACAAGTTGCCTATGGGACTACGCGTAGACCAGTTCCTCAGTTTTAATGTTGCTGGATATTTCTCTTTTTTGATTTTGGAAAACGCATTGTTCCATTTCCCTGTTGGTGGACATGAAAGGCCTACATGGATCCCGAGACATGAGCCATGCTTCCATGAGCATCTCTCCGTACATTTACTAGGGCGCCCAGGAGCAAGCATCTCTGAGAACAGATTACAGTGTAGGAGGTAGCCATACTTATCCTCAGCAGACTTTGCCAAAATGTAGGCCCATTTGTATACTCATCTCGGGTAAAGATTTTGGTTCTTTTGTGTCCCTGGTTGCATACCTTCTTTTCTCACGTATAATCGACTTGAAACCTGTCATGAATTGGTTCACTTTGGTCTGTATCACTAAAATACATAACAGAAACAGCTAGGTGGAAGCAGTAGCATGTAGGTTCCTGCTTTCCATAGCCTGGGGCAGGGTGTAATGTGAGTGTCATCTGTGGCTGAAGCTGGACTTCACAGCTGAAAGGAAGCAGAGAGAGGGGAAGGCCTATCTGCTCCTCCCCTTTACTTTTGGAGGGACCCTAGCTCATGGAATGGTACGGCCTACACTCAGCATGGTTCTTCCCACTCAGCTGATCCCCTTTAAATGTCCTCACAGATTCACCCCAAAGTGTGCAGCCGTCCCTTAGCTTATGTTACATTTCTGTCAGGATGACACTCAGAATCTACCCCCCTAAGGATAAACTACAATCTCGCTTGTGCTTCCTGATAATATTTTGAGATTAAACACTGCACAATATTTGATACTCTTTAAGTTTTTTTTTTCTTCCTTAGACATGAAAAGAGCAGATTAGCTATTAGATGAGTGGCTGTTTGTAATGTCATTATTTCTAAACTTTATATGTGTAATTCAGGGATTCCTTTCATTAAGAAGCAGCATTTTGTTGCTTCATCTATATCTCACCTGTTCTGGGTTCTGTCATTTTGGGTGTAGGGATGAGGGGGGGGCAATGACGATTTCTTTCTGATTTGTTCTGTCATGGAAGCCTGTTCCTAACATTCTGGTTACTGAAAATCCTCCCTTTCATGTACTTTATATATCCTTTCTCCCTTTGTGCTTGAACTTTCCTTAGTGTAGGTCAGAGCTTCCTGTAGTTAATAGAGAATACTTAAAGGCATAAACATCCTGAGATTGGACCAGTGAAGCCAGAAGTGCAGTGCAAATGCTGATGGTTAATTCAGCAGCCCTTGGTGTGACAGAGTTTTCAGCATCCTGTGAGTAACTGAATATATTGATAGAGAGGAAGATGCAGAAAGACTCCTAGCTACTTAATTGAATCCATCTTTTTTAAAATAGTTTTTTTAAATAAAAACCACGTCCTTTGAATTAAAAGATATATATATGTATATATACACATATATGATTGGTTTGACTTAGCATGTACTGTTTATTCTACAGTAAGTTTATCATAACTTTTCCATCAACAAAGCATGTTGAAATAAACTTCATGAAGAACTAGATGAGAATATAATATAATATAAAACTGTGTATACACTTGAATGTATACTTTTTCCATGAGTCCCCTCGTTACTATGGGTGATGTGTGGCCCCAGGGACTATTTGGCTGACTCCTACTCCCATGCCTGCTTGGCGCTTTTCATTCACAATGACCATTTTAATGGAAATGGCCAGTCCTTAGAAAAACCTGGAATGTGTATTATGCAGATTTTTTCAGGACTAGACAAGTGGGATTTGTTTCTTCAACTCCAATTATCAAAAGGATTAACCCTTTGCCCTCTACATTCTGATCGTAACCCTTCAGAAACAGAGGTTGTTTGTACAAGAGAGTTGGGAAAAACGGGGCTGGATGCCAAGTAGACTGTTTCTCCGCTGAAGGAGGCAGCAATCATGGCCTGCATTTTTCTCTTGTGTTCCAGGCGTCTGTGGAGGCTTCTGGTGAAATCGCATTATGCAAGACTGGATTTCCTGAAGATGTGTACAGTGCAGTCTTACCGAAGGATGTGCATGAAGGACAGCCTCTTCTCAATGGTAGTGTATTTAAAGTTCTTGTCTGTCCAGTGTCCAGTGTGCTCTTCAGAACCCCTCGGACTCACATCCGGGCTTAACACGTGTGGCCGTTGCAGTCTCCATAGTGAGACTATAGGGACTTTACTGCATGGATTTCCTATGTGCATTGTTGGAAGGCTCCTGGCCTTGTGAAATGCTCAAGTTTCTTCCTTGTTCAATTTGTACTAAGGAACGTCACACAACTGCTTTTCCTGCATATATTTTACTTAGTCTGAAGAATGAAACTCATCAGACATCTGATTCTAAGGGTCAAAAATTATTTTCTTGATTTTCAGAAAAGGACTCATTAATATTAACTCAGACTAAAACATGCTCAATTTTAATATCTGGTAAAATTATAGTAAACAAATTTAACACGTAGACTCTCGGGTGTGAACATGAAATCTGTGTTTTTGTTATGATACTGCTTGTAGAAATTATTTGAAACTTGTCTGTGTGGAACATATGTGAATATGAAGTATAGACTCATTTTCCATATGCCAACAAAGCTAGATCAAAATCAGAATATAACCTATTTAAAGCAAAATTTAAAACCCCTTCCTTTAATTCCAGTGGGAAACAAAATTTTGATTGGTAGCCTTGTAGTATCGTCATGAACTCATTTATCATTATGCAGTATGTTATTGGAATATAAAAGCAAGAATTGATCAGTCAGTCATATTTAAATTTCAGTTCCCTACAAATCTTGCACATCTCTGAGGCTGTGTGAGAGAGCTGCATTTAGAAAATCTGTTAACCTCCACTAATTAATTTGCACTGCGCTCTACCACATAGCCTTAATTGAAGTGTCTCCATAGCACCGACAAACCCTAGTCCTCCAACACCTAAGAATACTGGAGGCAGAGGACTTTGAAATGTAAATGACCTCTTCGCTAGGGAAGCTCTTTGGTACAACTTGCATTTTATTTTCATTTCTATTGAAATTATGATGTGCTTCCACCTATGTGGTCTTTCTGAAGCTGATTTCCAGTTTCAAGCATCCTCCTGCCCCTGCCTCATTATGCGCACGCTCTTTTAATGAGTGTTTGTCGGAGTTAGTCTATATCAACACAGAATCATTATCTTCTCTGGTGGGTAATGGCTAGCTTGATGATGGCTTAGTTCAAATCACAGTGCATCAACTCTATCTCGAGAACCTGGGAGACCTGCAAACTTTCCATAGTCTGTGTATCTGTAAATGACTGTATAGTAACCTAGAGCCTGCAGAGTGTGGAAGTATTCGATAAGTGTGTGAAAATATACTGACATAATTCTAAGAAATAGTTCAGCCAGGCAGAAAAAACTTCAGATAATTGGTTGCATCTTTATTATATTTTTGTAATTCATTTTTTAAAATAACCAATACCTTTTTCTGATTTAATTTGTTGATTACAAATAAGCACATAATCTGTCACCAGAAACCATTGACTTAAGATGAGTTACTTGGACATTTTGAATAGTTTTAAAAATGATAGCTTATTTTCTAGTTTTCAGTAATGCTGGTAACAAAAGAAATGGGGCTTAGCTTTTTGCTCGTATCTTTTTAATATAGCTTATACTTGTGATTTCTCTTGAAGTTGTAATTGTGAAAGATTTAAAATATTTTTGGCTTTGCTCTCCAGCCAGCCATCTTGAAGAAGAATAAATGATAGCATGTAGTTTTGCACATGACATACTATTACCGGTTTTCTTTATCCTTCTGAGACTGTGCTAAAGGACAAACCAGCACATGAAAGCTCAAGACATGCTGTTTAAAACGCCCCCTAGAGGAAATAAGTAACTTTGGAAAAGAAGAAAATTCACTCAAACTTCTGAGGAGCAATAGTTTCAGTGTCTCCAGATAATGTTCCTGTCAGAAGCCCAACTTTTAATGATCACAAGCTTTTATCTTTTATATATATTTTATATATCTTTGGAGTGTCTAATAAAATAATAATTCGAAGACATGCCATTCATGGAAGCACAATGCCATGCCATAATTAGGGATGAGTTTGGATATGCGGTCGGTTGTTCATTTCACCTTATACAAACTGCATTGCCAAGCCATTGAGGGGGTTTCTTCTGGTGTATGCTAGTGGCCTGTAGGGTTTAAGGAAATAATTGTACATGTCAGTCTTTGGCTCTTTCCCAAGCCATTGACTGCTTGGAGAGTCCTACCATATGAAGGTTAATGTTCGATTTACCATCACTGAAGTTCATCATGTTTTCTCATTTTTGCTGTTTTTCCCTCTGTTGCAAAACATTCCTTTCTCAATCCTGCAACAGTTATAATCAGTTTTCATATCCTAGCCAATCATTTTAATTCGGTATTTCACTCTATTTTAAAGGTAAAATATAAATCTTGCTATTTCCTTTAATTTCCTATTGATACCATTTTTAACTAGGACAGGGACTTGCCTGATGCATGGCATACCAAGCCTTGTGAAAGAGTTGAAATTTTTGGTGTGTAGGACCATGGTTGCTAATCACTTTTTGACAGTTGAGTGGGAATCTTCATGAATGTATTTAGAAAATATTAAGCTCTCATTAAAGATGTAAGATGACATTAGAAAGTCATAGAGGAGCATCGCACGTGGCCTGGACAGTCCTTAGAGAACAGCCTGTCCCCAACTTCCCTTTCATTTTTCTCCATTTATCACGAATTTCATGAGATGACACACCCTAAGAACTAGTTAGGCCCTCTAGTATCTCTTGCAGATTTCGTGGTCTTATTTTTGTAAAATCATTAAGAGTGAGGTACTTATGTGCAGGGTTTGGACATATAACCTCTCACGTTATATTATGTGAGTACTCTGACTCACTGAAGAGAGTCCATTATTTCTAAAATGGTTATATGGGCCTCAGCTCTGTTTGTTAGCAAAACCAGATTTTTCGTAGTCGTGTGTCTATTTTTGAACATACAGGTTGTTTCCAATTTTCTTCTCTAGTGTATAGTGCTGCTATGAAAATTCGTGAGAAAGTTGCTATTTCTTTAGGGACATCTTCTGGAATTTGTTCAAAAGCAGAATTTCTAGGTCAAAGGAAAAATAGAGTTTGACAGGTGGATGTTTGTTGTTGATTTGTGTTTGGTAAAAATTTTCTTTTTTTCAACGTGTGTGTGTGTGTGGTATGTGCCTTCCCATTATGTGTGTATGGGCCAGAGGATAACTTCATGTGTTGGTCTTTGCTTCTACCCCACTTGAGTTTGTGTTTCTGTTGTTACTGCTCGTGAGTCGGGCTAGCTGCCCTGCTAGAGTGCCCAGGGACTCTGCTCACCTTCCTCCTCTTCCTCCTCCTTCTGTCTCTCTGCAGAAACACTGGGGATACAAAACCTGCTGCTGCTGTGGCTCTTTGCTGAAATCCTAACTCAGTTCCTCACCCTTGTATGTCAAGCACTTTGCCCACTGAACTATGTCTTCAGCCCTGTAAAAAAGTTCTTTGTAAGATAAAAAGTTCTCAGTCAGTCTCTCTCTCTCTCTCTCTCTCTCTCTCTCTCTCTCTCTCTCTCTCTCTCTCTCTTTAAGCTTATACATATGTTACTTCATTTTCAGATCTTCATCACCGTGTAATTTTGTAATTTTTTTTTAGATTTGTTCTTTCTGGTGAAAAGCAGTTTTTCATCCTATGAGATATATGTTTGCCTTCATGAATTAGGATCAGATCTGTCATGTTTAGGCAGTCATTTTTACCTTACATTTTCCTATTCCAGTTTCAAAGCACTTATTACCAACTCTCTCATTTTCCAGACAAGCAAATTAGAGCTCCGGGAGATTACAGGCTTGCCCGTGATTACATAGCTCCTTAGTTTGCCGGCTACAGACCTGGAATTAGAACTCAGTGCTATTTTTTTCCATAACCCAGTTCTGATGATGTTGATAATTAAACAAAAAAGAAGGAAAGTCCTCCACAGAGATGGAGGAGGTCTTAGTCCACATATCCAGATGTCTTATGCAAAGTTTATAGAAGGTGTACTTTGTCTCTTGGCACAGTGATTGACATGCTACTAGGAAGATTTGGGAGCCATTACATAAACAGCATATCTTACACACACACACACACACACACACACAGGTATATGCACCTTTTATTTATTTTTACTCTTCATCATTTGTACATGCCTACTTACAAGCAGAAAAATGCAGGGCTTTGGAAGGTAATGTTTAACTTATCCGTCACTAATCTAGGAGAAGGAGAAACGATTCTGTGCAGTGTATTTCTTGAAAATAAAATAATTTCCATCTGCATTTCTGTCCTGTGCTCCCAGTATGTGACACAGCCCCAGAAACTCCCCTGACGCTGCAGAGGATCCTGGGTTTCCAGCGTGGTTGGCAAGAGGGATGTCCTTGTGTGTTTTGAATTGGTTGTCCTCATGCTGTTTTGCCAAGTCAACTCCTCAGATCTGGTTAACATAAATAGCAACTGGCAATTACCATGAATATTTTCAGTAATCCATTCTGATGCACAACCTCTGGGCAGCCCATGATGATTATGTTCAACTCCCTGGGATTTAATTTAGATTAGTGTGCTTGCTGATTGAGGCTGTTCTGCATTACCGTGGGGGGCTGAGGGATGGTAACTGGAGACAAGATGGCTGAAGTCGTTTCTATTAGTTTAGAAGGACAGTAGGGTTAAAATGCTGTGCTGTTTGTGTGTGTTCGCATGTTCTTGTGGGGCCGGTTCGTATGGAGGAGTGCATGTATACATGTGTATAGGGGCCATCCCTGGGAATTTGCCTCAGTTGTTTTCCACGTTGGTCTTTGCAGCACAGTGAACTGGGGCTGGTGATTGGAGCTAGACTGGCTGGCCAGTGCATCCTAGAAACCTACCTGTTTCTACCTGCTCTTATTACAATTGCTTGTTCCAGGGCCTGACTTTCTTTTTGCAGTTGATGTTGTTTTGTTTTTGTTTGTTTGTTTTTGAGACAAGGCCTGTTCAGCCCTGACTGTCCTGGAAATCGTTCTGTAGACCAGGCTGGCCTCGAGCTCACAGAGATCCACCTGCCTTTGTCTCTGAGTGCTTGGATTAAAGTCGTGCACCACCACTCCCCTGAACTATGCCCAACTTTTAATAAGAGTTATGGGAATTGAAAGTTGGGCCCTATACTTATGTGGCAAGCACTCTTGCTGACTGAGCCATCACCCCCAGCACTTCCTAGAGTATTTTTTCAATAATAGAAGTGCCTTTGTATGTTGCCTCTCTCTGAATTTTAACAGAGACTTGTTCATGAAAATCTATTATGATTATTTTGGTAAGTTTTGTTCATATTTAATATGTAAATTTTTTTAATATTTGAACTGTAGGTTTATAAACTTCTTGTTGATAAAGCCAGGTAGGCCTCTACAGTTCACTGGATTATGGGAAATGGCACAAATCAGAGGAATTGTTCTCTGTGCTGTTGATAAGCAGCTGGGTGTATCCTTGGGTGATTATTTTTCAACCTGTTCTCATGACCAGTAGGGTTTGTTTTTTTTTTTAAGTCAGGGTATTTTTTGAAAGATAGTTTTAAAACCACTGGCTTTGTTTAAAGTTATTCATTTTTACTTTGGGGAAGGGTGTCACATCCTGGGATCATGCTTGGAGGTCAGAGGACATCTTACTGGAGTTGGGTCTCCCTTTCCAACCTGTCAGTGTCTGTCTTACCTGTCCTGGGTACTCCTGACTAGCTAGTTCCTGAGCCTTTGGCTGATTCTCCTGCTTCCAGGTCCTCAGGATTACCTTGTTGTTATTTTGACATGCAGAGCCAGTTTACAGGCCCTGGGAAGTTTCTTTTTCTTTAGACAACACAATTCCCATGTAATAAGTAAAACACTGGTAACTTTTGTCTTGTTTATATTCATTTAGACATTATTTCTCGTTTCGAAGTTTTTCAAACCCCTTGGATGCATTTTTGTCCCTGCTTTCTTATTACAGTGCCACAGAGGAAGACACATCTGTCTGGGTGTACACTTCCTGTTTAGCTTCTTTTGTAGGTATTTCTGGTCTTGAGAAATTTGAAGGAGTTGAAGTTGGCTCCGTCACCAATGTATAAGAGGAGACACATGTTAAAGACAGCCAGGCATGGTTTGCCTGTCATGTGCAAACCCTAACGACCAGAGTCCCAAGTATTTTACAGATCTTCCCTCATAAGATCAAAGGAAACTTTTCTGTCCGTCCTCATGGCCAGCATCTGTCAGGGACTCTGTGTATTGGAGAAATAAGCATCATGAAACAGATCCAGCCGATAAGGGAAATGGAGGATGTGTGCTCTGGCAGTGTCAGTCGGGTGGTCAGAGTCCAAGAGAAAAGTTAATTTTAAAAATGGTGTTGTATTGGTTCAACAGCCATAGGTACTTGGGGGAAAATAATGTTAAAAATAGTGAAGAGTAGGTGTTAGGGCCGAAGGAGAGTGCCTGACTGAGCGGAGGTGAAATGAGGTCAGTGTAGTAGCGGGCCACTTTGTGTGAGGCTTTGTAGACCAGTGTAAGGACTCTGGCATTGACTAAGAAGAGGTAAAGAGGTTTGGAGGGCTTTCAGCACAGGGAGGACATGATCTGACTTCAAAACAGGATCACACTGGCTGTGACACTGAGAAAAGGCAGGAGGAGAGGCCAGATGGAAGGCTAAGTGAGGGGGGAGGGGACCGCGGTGATGCTAAGGAGGGCAAGACTAGTGCTTAGACTTTTACAGGAAGTGTATGCAAGTAAAAGTGGTATGACGTGAAATCAGCCCTTTAAAGGGGATCGCTGTGATAGCTCCTGGTTTCTTCAGTGTGGCGCACACCAGCTCTTTCCATTCCAAACATATCTACCATGTCAGAGCAAGGGCTTCTACACTAGAAACATGCTCCCTCTTTTCAGCTACCATCCCGCACACAAACTTCTGTGTCACTTCTTGCACACAGCATAGAATCTAGAGATCCTTCGAGGCTCCAGTTTGTGCCATTAGAACCGCATTCCTTGGGGTAGGTGAATGGGATGCACTGTCCGGGCCCATTCACCCATCCAGAGGCACATAAGTTATATACACACATACACCACAATGCATTCTTCCGTTCCGTTAATGATTCACCCATTGAGAGACAAAATAGAGATTTTCACTCATGGGCCACTGAGAATACTGCTGGTATGAACATGCATAGGCAATGCATACCTTCTTTTTGAGAATGTGTTTTTTTGTTTTGTTTTGTTTTTTCATATGTATGCCTGAGAGTGAAATGAAGAGGCTGTGTGCTCTTTCTATATTTACCTTTCTTGGTGGTGCAGGCTGCTTGTTCATTTCCTGAATGCCCACCCAGATCTGAATAATCACACAGAAACTATACTAACTAGAATACTGTAATGACAATGATTCTAATGTATTTCTAGCTAGCTCTTACATCTTGAATTAATCCATTTTTTGTTAATCTATGTATCACCACTAGACTTTTGCTTACCGGTGCCAGCATGTTACTCCTTCGGCAGCTACATGGCATCTCTTTGATTCTGCCTTCTTTCCTCTATCTGCTTGGAATTCCCACCTTACTCTATTCTGCCCTGTCATAGGCCAAAGCATCTTTATTTATTATCCAATACAAGCAGCACATATTCAGAAGGAATTCCCACACCACTTACAGACCTATGAAATGCTTTCTACAGAAGCAGTATTCTCCCAGACCAACACTTGGCTATTTTACATTTATTTTTTATTGTAACTATCCTGTTGGGTATGAAGATGCACCTCATTAGAGTTTTGATTTACATTTTTATGATGATTAATGCTGTTGGACATAGTTTTGAATGTTTCATTTTTATTTAATTTTGAATAAATACCTATTCAAGTCCTTGGTTCACTTTTAGAAATTTAGCCCTTTGTCTTTGTTTTTGAGTTATGGGAATATACAGAGAGGGGAGGAGAAGAGGGGGGAGAGAGAGAGAGAGAGAGAGAGAGAGAGAGAGAGAGAGAGAGAGAGAGAGAGAGAGAGGCCTTTGTTAGATATGTGGTCTGTAGACATCTCTTGTATCCTGCTGCCTTAGTCTTTTTGATGTCATGATACTATAATAAAATATTATAGACTGGATAGTTGTTGTTAACAACAGAAATTTCTTTCTCATTTCTCGGAAGGCTGACACATTTATGTTCAGAGTTTGTGCAGATGTGGTTTCAGGAGATGGTTTGCATTCTCATGTGAGACCTTATGTGTACTACTGTGGGCCCCTGGGGCAGAAGCAGCCAGGGAGCTCTCTATGGCAGTATATGTCAGGGCTCTCTAGAGAAGTAGAACTCGTAGGATGAAATACACACACACACACACACACACACACACACACACACACACACGGAGAGAATTTATTAAAATGGCTTGCTTCTAGGATATGGTTCAGCCAATGGAACTATGGCTCTCTACCAGCAGAAAGTTCAAGAATTCAGTAGTTGTTTAGTCCACGAGGCTGGATGTCTCAGTTGGTCTTCAGTACACCCCAGAGAATCTTGAAAAAGCAGGCTCTAATGCCAGTGAAGGAATGGAGTGGCTATCGAAAGTGAGAGCAAGCAGGCAAAGAAAGCAAGCTTCCTTCCTCCCGGTCCTTGATAATAGGCTGCCAGCAGAAAGTGTGGCCTGGCTAAAGGTGGATCTTCCCACTGCAGAGATCTTGATATAAGTGGGTCTTCCCATTTTAAATGATTTAATTAAAGAAAAAATCCTTCACTGGTATGCCTAGTCTTTAATTCCAGATGTGGTAAAATTGATAACCAAGAATAATTATCACAGGGATTTTTTATAAAAGCACTGTCCAACACCATAATGCAGAGTCCTTGTGACCTCATCACATTTCCAGAGCCTGCTTCTGATGCCATCATATTGGCTGTGAGGATTTCAGCGTGTGGATTTTGAGGTGGGTGGAGGGACACAAACATTGAAACCACAGTAGTGGTCTTCTCACTTTCTGGAACATGTCCTTTAGTGCATAGATACTTTGTTGCTAGTGTGTGTGTGTGTGTGTGTGTGTGTGTGTGTGTGTGTGTGATTGAACTGAGAGCCTTGAATACATATGTTAAGTGTTTTGCCGCTGACTTACATCTCTAGCCCTTCCTTGGGTTTTAGACACGGGATCTTGTTATATAGGGATAAGTATACTTGTTTCTTACATAAAAGCTAGCCCAGCCTGGAACTGTCAATGCTTGTGCTCTTGACTATAGGTATGTCTACTCACCTGATTGTATTTTCAGATTTCATGTAAATCAGCATACCTACTCTTTCTTTCTTTTTGTTCTTTATACCTTTTGGTGCTGTATCTAAGAATTCCATGCAGAATCAAAGACAAGGAAGATTTGCCACTGTGTATATAATAGTTTTCTGGTATAAAGACCTTTAATATGCAACCAAACCTCTGTTTTATTATTATTTTTTACTGTGCCATTTTCTGAGTGCATTTTCTTATCGGGCTAGTGCGATGTGATGGATTGAGCACATTACCATCATAGATAAAAGAGTCGAGGGAGGCTTTAAGGTCTGAGCTCTAGGTAGGTCTGTACTCACTGTGTTGGAGGATCAAGACGTTGGCTTGATCTGAGAAGCCAGGGAGACGTTCACATGGAATTCTGAGGCTCAGTGGAGAAACCAAGGCTGCATAATAAAAAGTGCTCCATACTCTTGCCACAGGGAAAACCACACAGAAAGCCATGGCACAGATCAAGCCATTAAGGAGTTGATGGAGGAAGGGAAGACCAAAGAAAAGAAACAGTTGGAGAGTCCAATAGTAAAAGGAGGCCAGTGAGGAAGGAAAAGCACTGGGGGGGAGCGATGACTTCAGGGCGAATGAGAGTGTTTCAAAGTGACAGAGTGTTCGTGTACAGTATATGTCTGCTTGTCTGCTGAAAGGAGGGCTGAGGCGCCCCCTTTACGATACATGATGTAGAGGTGCTCATATCTTTGATGAACTCTCAGAGACAGCTATCAAAAGCTTGACTTGCTTCTATGTTCCTCAGTCAGGTAGAGGAGGGAAGTGGCATAAAGACTAAGTTCCCATGAGAAGAAAGGAGAATTTGAGTTGAAGACAGAGGGGGAAGTAGCTGTGCATGGGGGATGATTATTAAATAGGTTCTTACATGTTCTTAAAATGAGAAAACGAGTCCAGTGGGAAGGAAAACATCACAGTACAATAGACAGTCATAGTCAGCCACGCAGACAGCATAGACCTGGCTTGGGAAATGAGATGAGGTAGAATGCATAAGTCTGTATAGCCACTACCCCTGGAGGTGTTTTAAACCCACTGCAAGGCATTTCCTACCGAGCCTCCGACAGTTGCAAGTCCTCATTCCAGCCATCTGATTTATCTGGAAGGTTTCCTCTACAGAAATGGCAGAGAGGATAAAAATAAAACCTTGGTGGTGTTCCATGATGCGAGCGGTATTTTCAGGATTCCAGTATCCTTAGCGGATGGTACCAGAGTACTGCCACCTCTCTCTCCTCTGAGGTGGGGAGAACATAATTCCAATGATGTCTGCTCCATCTTTGGAACCTTCTTCAAATAAAGGATTTCTCATAAGTTTAATAGAATCATTCTGAAATTTTTACCCCCCCCCACCACCATTGAGCTAGTGTGGTCCCTTATGCTCTGAGGTAATTGCTTTTTATCATTTTTTTTTCATTCAGAAGAATGTTCTTGAACATTTGACACACAATAGTTCCTTTTCAAGAAGAGGGTGATGGAACCCAGAGGTTCTTGAAAAAAGGCCCAAAATCTTTGTTAGAGCAACTTGGATTCCAGCTTCTCAGCATTCAGTGCATGGTTACCTGGACTTCTTCAGTCTCCTAGGTCCTGGCTGAATATCAAACAATTTCCTCACTGCTGTTTCAATTGTTTAGATCACTCACTTTTTAAAAGGGGAAACTGATTTTTTTTTTCCCTTAACTGAAGCAGTAACATGTGCTGTGATACATATGACAGAGGCATTCCTCCGGCCTTTGGTGCATGTTTGCCTCTTCTGGGCAACCCCAGATAGGAATGGAATTATTTATGGTGGCGTTATTGTTTTGGATCTGGCCAGAGGTGCAATTAAGTCAAGTCCCTCAGTGACTCTCAAACATGATGCTTTTCATCTTGACTGGTAAAATTTATGTTTTATACAAGTTTTATGTTTGTAAGTTGGGCTGTTTTCAATAAAGATCCTAGCTTCACCAATATCTGGAGACTCACATGACATGCCAGACGCTCAGTGGCCATAGGAAAAGATGCCTGCAATTATTTTCTAAAAGACCATTTGAATAGAGGAGCAAACAATAACATAAAGGTTTTCTAGGTGACATTAATCAACTTGAAGAAATGATGCTTTCCTGTTCTCTCTTCCTCTCTGAATCAGGAAATGATCATGAAGAGGGTGATGGATTTCAGCCTACAGCAACTGCAAGCCACTTGCTAAGACTTTATTTCAATTGCTGGCCCATGACTTCCCCGAAATAGAATTTCTTAATGTCAGGCAATAGAGAAAGTGTGTACCTACAGTAAAGTATGCAGGCAGAAGCAGCACAGTCAGGGCGTCTCAGTCCTACTGTTTCAGGACTCCATGTCAAATGCTTTTTTATTTTTCTTTTCGTTCTTTCTTTTTTTTGACACACAGAAAATGAACCATTTTCAAGAATCACACATGTTATCAAAACAATTGTGGCTTTAGAATTTTTTGTAAATTCATAAAGACTTGTACGCATATATGACAAGAAATTCTAATCAAAAACCAAACTGTCTGAAGGAGCAAAGGGGACCAACAGGAGCAGGGGCAAGGCGGGAAATATGTTCAACACACAACGTGTACTTGGATGAAAACACAATACCAAAGAATATTCGTGATGCCACTTTTTAAAAAGCACATGCATTGGTATTATAATAGATGTTTGTCCCCAGAAATGACAGAATATGAAACAAAGATGGATTCCTGATCGGGCTTGCTGATACATACACATTTCTTTTTCTTTACAATTATCAGTACCTGATGCTTACAGGAATCTGACCTTTATTTTTTACTTCTTTTCCCCCATGGCCGTTTGTCTTCTCTGTACCATCAGTGGAAATGCTCATTTATTTACTTTTTTTTAAACTAAGTTTTTTATTTTTATTAATAAGTTTTTTTGAAGGTTTCCCAGCTTTTAATGAACTATTTATTTTTATGTGCATTTATGTTTGGTTGTGCGAGCTTCCATGCCCTCATGCATGCAGGATCATGTGTAGCGGAAGAGGGCATCAGATCCCCTCTATCTGAAATTACAGGCAGTTATAAGCTCTTTGTGGGGTTCTGGGAATTGAACCCTGGGCCTTTTGATGTTCAGCCAGTGATTTTACTCTCAGCTACCTCTCCAGCCTCTGAACTTTTTCATATATAATATATTTTGACAATTTTTTTCTTCTCCAACTACTCCCAGATTCTCCCCACCAAGCCAACTTGATGTGTGTGTTCATGCTAGGCCCTCTTGCACTCTCTGTCTCTTATTCTGGGATCTTAGTATTTTAATGACAAAGTCTTCTCTCCAGTCCTGAAGCTTTCTTTTCAAAAAAAAAAGATAGAGAGAAAGAAAAGTCTTTGTTAAGTATTTACAGGTAACACTGGTCACAGTTCCTCACTTGGAAAAAAAAAAGTCATTCATGGTGTTCTGTGTTGTGGTTCCTTTTTTAGGTCACAGGGTTCATTTTATGAATGCTGGACTGTGTTATTGTGTGTATGTATGGAGGGGTGAATTTTAGGTAGCTTCCAAAATTAGATTACCATTAATTCAGCATCCACGCTCTGTGTTGAATTGAGAGCAAAGTTGAGAGTGGAGCCACTTTTAAAATGTATGTTTATAGTCCCTGCGTGGCCCCTCCCCTGCCCTCTCTTGAGTGTGTGGGATTCCCTGGAGCTGGAGTTGGGTAACTGTGAGTCTCCTGATGGAGGTGCTGGGGACCAATTCAGGTCCTGTGAAAGGGCAAGTACTCTTAACCCCAGAGCCATCTCTCCAGCCCCACTGACCCTCCCTCCATGCTGGCTGCTTTGCTTACCTGCAGATGTAGCCTGAGCAAGGGCAGGGAGGCAGCACCTAGCTGACCACTCTGCCTTTACTACCAGCTGGTCTTCCTGAGGTTCTCTCTCCTCAGCACTTGGCTTTATCACCCTGCCATATCATATTCTTAGAGCCTACACACCAGGATCTATTGCTTATCATTTCGTCTCTAATTTCAAAACCAACCTCAAAATGAATCAGTTTCAAATCTAGCATGAATTATGTATTTAAGAAAGGGATGCAGATGAAGTGGCTTTCTCGGGGTCTAGGAAAGATTTCTGCTAAATAGATTCGTTCAACAAATTTTTTTTTGTATGAAGAAATTACTTGGAAAATGACAATTGCCCAGACAAGACTGATGCATTATGTTAGCAAGGAAAACACTAATAATTTTGATGACCATTTACATTAAATGCTTTTCTATATGATATTAAAGGTCAAAATAATGGGGTGCCTTAATGAAATATCAAGGTCTCCACAGAGCCTAGTATTTGTCATCTTAATTCCTTTGTAAAATTAAATCCTTCCGATTTCCAAATTATTCATGTACGTAATTATTCCATCAGTTCAGTCACTTACATCTGCCCTGGCATCTTTTGTTGACTTGCCATTCATTCAGTGTAAGAGATAATAAATTCACTGAAGCAATCTTGCTGCATTTACATTGTAGGGAAATGGTCCTTCATGAGATAATTGCTACTCAACTGAAAAGTCCCAGCTTGGTGTTCATAATCATTTACTATTTGATAGATACCATGATTTCTCAACTAACTGTAGTGCCCCAGTCTCTCGGTTTTAGTAGTTTTCTATTTAAACATCCTGAATACTGCCTAATCTTTATAATATTATAGCGGTATTTTCCAAGCAATCACATAAGGAAACAGCTTCAAAGAGGGTCCTTGTTGGTAGATTGGCTTCTGTGGTCACATGTAGACATGTCTGCAATTCTGTGTAAAAGTTTGTAGGGACCACCTTGCCTTTGACATTCAGAACACTTCATGTAAGTATGTTCCAGCTTCACAGCGCCTCACATTTCCGGAACGATGTCATGTTTCATGCTTTAGTTCCTGAGCTCCGCAAGTTCTGGCAGACCAGGCTGCGTGTGCTTCCATACAATGCTGAGTCTCCAGAGTGCTTCTGAGAGGGCATTTTGGGAACCTTGTCCTTGCTTGTTTCTCACCCAGTACACACTCCCTTAGGTTTTCAAATCCATTTTTGGTAAGTAAGGGGCAAAGTCCCTTACCTATGCTGCTGTCTGGTGACCAGAGGATTTCTGCGGTTTCCTAGAGACGGTGCTGAGAGCCGTCATGGTTCTGTGGGGTTGTCACTGATGGCTGCAGCTCACTGGCGGGTTTTATTTTATTTTATTTAGTCCTGTTTCTTCTTAGGGTTAAGGTCATGGAAAAGGCCAAGTAACTCACATCACTGGCCATCTCCCCATCTTTACTTAAGGAGCTTAAATTCATTTCTATGGAGGGTAAAGAAAGACACATGTGGCCCTCACTGTTCAGTACATAGGGGTCAACAGGCAACTTGTCATGGATACAGACAAAAATCACTTGTTTGCCACAACATATTGAAGTTATAGCCTAGGAGAGCAGTAGAAAGCAACAAAGTATGCAAGGCTATCAAGCAAGAGATTTCAAATATAATATAATATCTTATTCATCAGTAATTTACAAGGTTCAAATTCCCATGATTTATTGCTCTTTAACTTTTAATATGTGTCTGCAAAAAGTCCTAATATGTAATAAGGACATTCAGATAGAGTGAGTGTTCAGGAATCAAGGTGTCAGGATTTGAACCCAGATCTCTAGTGCCTATACTCCTACTGATGTACTGTGCCTATGAAGACTCCTTGAACAAGTGAAGGGTCCCGTAGGATAAAATAAATATTTCAGAGAAGACTGGAGGTGACCTCTGTAGAAGAGCAGTTTCAGAAGATAAATAGTGTATCTGTGACTTGAGACTGTTTTCTTTGTTTACTTTTGACACTTATGTCTATGCACGTATGTGCCATGTGTGTAAAGGTGTTCCCAGAGGCCAGAAGAGAGCTGGAATTACAGGTGTTGAACTGTCCTGTGTGGGTGCTGAGAGCAGAGCTCAGGTCCTCTCTAGAGCACAAGACAGCCATCGCTACAGCTCTTCCCCACAAGTTGCGTTTGGTTGTCATTGTTGTGAAAGACTTTCCCAAAGCATAGACCAAGTCCTGAAAATACTTGAATAACTGAGTAAGGAAGGACTTGCCTTGGGCGGAGGTTGGAGTCCTCCGTGGGTTTGTGGAGAGGACAGTGCACCTTAGAGAGTTTTTCCTCGAGCAAGTGTTTGAGAAGCTATGTTCTGGTCCTTAAGAAGGCGCCAAGTCCATCCCTGCTTGGGCACCAGAGTCTCTGATCTCAGGAGTCCTCGTCAGCCATACACTTCCTAGCAGAGTGGAAAGAAATCTGTCCCTAAGCGAAATTACTGAACTGCTGCATTAATATGATCCAGGAGCTCTTTCTACCCCCGGGCCTCGAGTCGTGTTAGCTGATAGGCTCCATTGATTGTGTAAGGCAGCGTGAGATGAGCTTTCTGTTGCGTGTAGCGAGTTGCATCCTAACTGATGCAGGTCCCCCAGAAGGTCTCAAGGAGGTTGTGAGCACAGGCGTTGAGCCTTCAGGGGAATTGGAGGCTTGCATGAGATGCAGCTGGAAAAGGAAAGTCTTATGGTAGGAATATATAAAGTTGCTGTGGTCAGGAGAGTAAATTGCTGTTCTCTACTACTCAGGGCCAGCTGTCTCAGGTAGGGACTGTACCACTCTCTTGGTCAGTACTTCTGCGTCTATCACAATGACCAGACAACCTTGGCTTCTTGGTGTTATTGAATAAGCAAGTATAAATATATGTGGGAGATTTACTGAGAAGCTGACAATTACATCAAACAGTTAGTTATTCTAGACACTAGTGTTAAGTATTTTTTAATATGAAGAACTTAGCAATTTAGAAAGACAGAAGAGAGAAGCAGGGTGCTAGTTTGTAAGTGTGAAGAAGGGCTATGGGTAAAGGGGATTTGAATGGAGCTTTAGAGACTCTTTTTTAGGTCATAAAGTGGCCTAGACACTAGTGTTAAGTATTTTTTAATATGAAGAACTTAGCAATTTAGAAAGACAGAAGAGAGAAGCAGGGTGCTAGTTTATAAGTGGGAAGAAGGGCTATAAGAAAAGGGGATTTGAATGGAGCTGTAGAGACTCTTTTTAGGTCATAAAGATGCCTTAGGAACAGTTTCTTGCCTGCCAGGACCTTTGTTTTTTTACCCTTTTCAAATATTTTTTTTTTACCCCATGTATCTTCCAAAATATGTTGGTTTTGCTGTAAAATGTATTATAAGACTGAGTATAAAGGATAAAATTCCAGGCCTTTTTCTAGGTCACATCTCAATATAAGCTCTACACGGCAGTGAGGGAAGTGCCATGTGGAGGATGCTATCAAGGGTCCCTGGCGCTGGCTCAGGTGGTCCAGAGGCAACTGTCCTTAAACAATAACAGTGTGCAGATGGGGGACATCACTCCTGAGGCCTGACAGCAAACTCACTGCCCAGGAAAAATATCCCTTTTCCTAGGAGAAGATATTATTTCTCCTTAAGTTAAAAGAAAATCGCCAGAAAAACTTGCCTCTCTTAAAGGTTTTAGCATAGAATACTCACTTGGGCTTTGAGAAGAGTTTATTTTGTCACCAAGGTATAAGGCATTTTTCGGCCTTGAATAGCATCTGCTTTCTCAGAATTCTTTGCACATCTGGCCAGCTGGGGAAATGGTATGAAGAACTGTCTCTAAAAGTCAGGACTCGGGTGAGCAGAGGAGTGTGTGAACACAACTTTCTACGTGTCTGATTATAAATTTTTAATTAACTCAATCTTTTAAAAGCAGGTAACTCATCAGAATGTGGGATTGTTTGTGGCTTGGGGTCTTCGTGTGTTTAATGTGAATTGCTGAAGATCCTACACACACGTTAATGCTTATGGCGTGGGGTGTTTTTCTCTTGTAGACAGGAGGGGCAGCGA
Source organism: Alexandromys fortis (assembly GCF_014885135.2). Lineage (NCBI taxonomy): Eukaryota > Metazoa > Chordata > Mammalia > Rodentia > Cricetidae > Alexandromys > Alexandromys fortis. The sequence goes on from NW_026068000.1 coordinate 1,383,449, forward strand.
CCCTTTCAGTCTCGGCAGGATATAGATTTCTCTACCCCTTACGAAGTAGCGCAGTTGTTGACTGGATACCGAGATTTTTGTGTAGACTGGCACCCGGGTGCCTTACATCACCTGAGATGTAGACACACCGCGAACTGGTACCCTAGTGCTTTATATCACCTGAGAGGTAGACACCCCGTGAACTGGTACCCTACTGCCTTACATCACCTGAGAGGTAGACACACTGCAACCAACTGTTTTATTAAAGAAAACTAAAGCCACAAGACCTGTGAGGTAGCTGAACTTAACGGCCCATTAATTTAGCAAATCTGCTTTGTTGTTTAGCAGAACTTTGGGGTTGCTCTGGATCCCCTAAAATGACTCACTTATGATGGCTAAGGTACATACAGCTCAGGTCTTAAAATATTAATTTCTATTTTCCAGCTCATAAACTCGAAAATAACTTAAGCTGGAGTTTCCTTAAGTAAAACACAATTTTAATATTAGTTTTATTCCATGTACTAACTGTATACCAAGCCAGACTTCCTTTAAATATTTTTGGAGAGTTATGACAATTAAAATATAATTGTTTGCAGTAGGAAGACTTTTATATACAAGTTTTGTGTTTTATTTACAAGCTTGAAAATATTACAGCTATGACTTACAAATGTTAAGCTGATGGTATTAAAATGTTGTAGAGAAAAGTAACTCAGCTTTGGCAGAACGTGGGCTTTTATTTTTATCTCAGTGCTGTTGTGGAATGCAAATAGTGATTTTCACCCGGGCTGCTACTAACCAGCAGCGTTGTAGAGGTCTTTCTTGAGTCTGTTTGCAGAGTACAGGACAAGGGTTACCTAAACAAAGGTGCTTGACTCTTTTTGAGTAGTCCAGTTTTATATGGATATAAAACTGTAGATGAAGGTCTAATGTCATTGGATATTAGGGGTGTAGCTTGCCATTGTTTGCATCTAAAATAATTTTCCAAGTTGATTTTTGAATCTAAACAAAACTCATATTCAAATTGCCTTCTGTACTGCACCAAAGTCAGAGTGGAATAAACCATGTGCTTGTTGAAAGCACAGCCGAGTTCACCATGATGTGTTTCCTGTTCTTCTGCCAGACTGATTCTGCGGCTAATTCCAAATGTGGGCCTCACTGAGCTTTGTAATTCTTTGAAGTTGAGTAAAACTTTCAACATTGTAGCTAAACAGCTAAGCTTCTTTTGGGGGTAGGCATGCATTTCACACAGTGAGAAATAAACACTGGGCACTCCAGGTACATTATATTCCCCACGTAGTTGTTGATGCATACTAACAATTTATATAAGTGATAAAAATACAAGACTTGGGGATAGACAGAGGTGGTCCATGCTTTTAATCCCAGCACTTGGGAGGCAGAGGCAGGCAGATCTCTGTGAGTTCAAGGCCAGCCTGGTCTACAAGAGATAGTTCCAGAACAGCTAGGGATGCTACACAGAGAAACTCTGCCACAGGGGGAAAAAAAAACCCACAAAACTTGGTTATAAATTTTTCACACCCTAATGACATATCCTGCTGTGATCTGTATTTGCTTTTCTTCCACATTTAATTGTAGGAAAATCACATGGATGATTGGAATGACTGGAATCATATAACTTCAAATTAATGGTTAAAAGTTTAAAGATTATCAGAATGTCACAATTTAAAAATATGTAAAACTGTCATGATAAGTCTTTTACAGAGTAGCATAAAATATATAAATATATTAAAAATTGAAACACACACACACACACACACACATATATATATATATATATATATATATATATATATATATATATATATATATATCAGTTGAACTGCCATCGATGACACTTAAAGTGTTGTGGTATGCTGACCTTGAATAGTATTCACTCTGCTGATTTGCTGATTTTCTGGGCCTCCGGCCTGAGCAAGTTGGTGGTATCGTAGGATGGCAGCCAGTCTGTCATTGATTATTCCTTTATTTTTTTATCTGTTACCTCAAATCTTTGTCCCTCAGCATTCTTTGATGATTGCGAGTTAATATTTGATAGCTTAGTTTGGCAAAGTATTTGTGGAACATTGGCCTTGGCTGGCATTAGCTAATCCCCTGATGCCTGTGTGTAAATGGCTTCACAATGGGCTAATCATGCACTTTGTAGATTTGTAGGATCGTGGTTGTTTATAGCCAGTGGAAAGAGAAACGGCACACATTTATGTTCCTCGATAAAGGAGTTTTCGAATTTTATTGTACTGAAGGAGTCTCAGAGGACCTGTATATATGTCAAGGCATCTCTGCCTTCCAACACAATGCATCTGCCATTTCTAGATCTAGCTGCTAGTCATATGCTTGCTTTTTTTTTTTTAAACCATGGCTCAAGTCACCATCAGCTTTGGTGTTTAGGAACTAGAGGTTCATCTTTGTTATTTTAATATTGTTAAACAAATTTTTCAAGATGACTTTAAGTAGGTAATTGGGTTTGACCCTCTCTCACTATAAAGAAAGTCTTTTCCCTTCGCCTCAGGACATCAAGATGCTGGCTACCTCAGATGAGAGAAGAACATCCTGTCAGTATGGCTCCCAGACTGGAGTTGGCTGTTATTAGTTAGCGGGAGTCTTGTAAGTTTGGAGTAGGCTCTTATTATAGGAGTTTAAATTTCTGAGGCACTTGTAGGTCGGCTCCACTGATGAAAAACACAGTTGTTCCTTTGGGAGCTTAGGAGGAATGCTCTGTAGATCTTAGTGTTGGTTTTTCTACATCACATTAGTGAGTATGATGTGACTTATTTTCCCTGTCACAAAAGAAGATTTTTATTATTGCTACAATGCTTATGTTAAAAAGTGTGTTTGTGTGTGTAAATTCTTCAAACTACCCTCCATCCTACTGTTTAAATTCTTCTCACGAAGCAGATCTGATGTCTTTCTCTTACTTATGGACCCCACTTATGTGGCCTCAATGAAAGCCTAGCCACCCTAACCAGACTTACACATATTTGGATATGGACATCAAGGGATAGTGTAGGCTCATCACATGGGATCCTCACTGATGGGGTGCACGTGACCAGGTTGGCTAGAAGGACTCATACATATATGAGGGTCCCTCCACTACACAGCATAATAAATTTCTCACACTGCTCTCTGTCTTGAGCTCAGTTGCTATCTCTTCCGTCTATTACTTCTAGGAAGTTGCCTTCCCCGATCATTCTAGAAGTCTTGCTTGTGTTTCATCTCTGTCTTCTGATCCTTGTACAGCTCTCTCAACAAGTGTCTTTAATAAACAGTATGCACTACTCATTGACTATCCATGCTTAAGACATTAGAAAACGAGAGCGATTTGCCCCAAATTATGAAGCTTGAAAAGGTGGTTGATAAAGTGTTTAGGGATTTGTTGACTCTATAAGTCAGGAAAATACCTAGACACATGCCACACGGTTACCTAGTACAGCCACAGAACCCTAACATACATGAACAGAGCCAGTCAGTATCATTGTATTGATTTGATGTGTGTTTTAAAGGATTCACTAAGCAAAACAAGAAAAGCCAGGGATTATACAAACACCCAGCTAGTCAATGGGAGTTCCCATGTTTTCCAAGATTGTGAATAATTTTCCTTAATCTAGGGTATATATGATATTATTAAAACAGTCATTTTTTAGATATATTAACATTACCCATTAGTATACTTAAATGTCATTTCATTTACATGCTTTTCTCAAGATGATATCAATTTTTAAAATATATTTGAAAAGTTTTAAAGCACATATATGTTAATATATGCTATAGACTAAGCATTTATGACTGTCTAACAGTCTTATTTTACTAAATAAGAAAAACTTGCCTGTTTTTCTTTAAATGTGAACCACTGTCCAGTCAGGCTGAGCAGTTCAAAACACTAGATAATACCCTCCTATTTTTTTCTATAAATACTATCCTTCAGAAAAATTCTTATGATTTTTTTAACTTTTGTAGTGTTTTCAATACAAAGATTATGGAAAATGAAAGATAAACTTGGCATGTTTTCTAGACCCCAAACTACTCCTTTGAAGGTAAACAGCATAATATACATTTTTTTTATAAGGCAGGAGCTACAGTCAGTGGATCATGCATAGTAATTGAGAGCTAATCTTTTCCACTGGTCTTAACACTTGATATAGATCTTACGTGCTTGTTCAGGTGATCACATCAGTGAACCTGTATGAAGCACTCCGAACAAACTTAGTCCATAGTAAGTGATAAATAAACATCTCGTTATGATGGCCTCCGTGTTTTCCTTCCGTAATCGTTGAACTTGAAACATTTCCCAAAGTTTACATAGACTTCTTGCATATTTACGTGTTTATATGAATATATGGAAGACAAGGTAGATGAGCCCATTCCTGTAAAATGAAATTTCAGATTTAGTCTGTCCTTACTTTTCCTTATATATTTATGTCCTTTGAATTCTGGCCGCTGTTTCAGAAGTGGACCTTCAAAGGTATCTTTTGGATGTTTCCTTCTTTCCTCCCTCCATCTTCTTTGCAGTCACAGTAGGCTGACATTAGTTCTTACACTCAGTGTCCTATTGGTCAGCTCTGTCTGTTCTGTTTACCCTGCTCACTTTGGAAATTTTGGCTAAGTCATCAGCGATTGTGCAGTAACATACCAGGTTTCTAGCTCTGTGACCTTCAGGGAAGACACTCAGAGTTCTCTCAGACATCATAGGTTGCCACATAAATTGGTAAGTGAGATTTTCCCTCTCCCACCTTAGAAGAAAAGTCCTTAGCAAATGAATGATACTTTGTTCTTATAAAGTGGGTGTAAAAAACATTAGAGTTGAAATCCTAGAAAATTTTATAAATCATTCATTTGTGAGTGTGTATGTGTATTTTATATTTGTGTATATGTTCACATGTGTACACATACTCTTGTGTTTGTGTTTGTGCAAGTGTGTATGGCAGCCAGAGGTTGTTTCTTCTCAGACTGCTTTCCCCTTCTTAAAGGGTCTCTTGGTCTATTACTTTCCATTCAACCAGTCTAGCACTTGCCCTTGAGAATTCCCCTGTCTCTGCCACCTGAGTGCTAGGATTAAAAGAGAGCCTCTACCCCTCCCCGACCCTTGGCTTCTCTGTTGGTATTGAGGATCTCAACTCCTTACTCAGTAAACCCTCTCCCCAACCCCCAGATTTTTTGCTCAGTGTAGATTTTGAATCACATTTCATTATTCAAATGAACTGACCAGGCGAAGGAGAATCATGTCCTTGTGATTGGGAAGCTGAAACATACCATGCTTACTGAGGATGCTGTATTCTTCAGTTGGTTAGTGGCCCAGCTAGTTTGTGGATCCTACTAAAGTTGGAAGATATTCCCTGCACTCCAGATTTTTTCTTCTGAATTGGAAACAAATCCTTCATTTATTTATTTATTTATTTATTTATTTATTTATTTATTTATTGGATTGTAAAGAATTAAGAAATATTAGAGAGATTAATGTGGTGATTTAATGTGAAATGATTGCCTTCTCTTTTAAAAATCCCAGTACTATAAAGGCAGAGTACAGTAGACTAGAGGACTAAACCCCTGAGTGTGGAAGCCGAGATGGAAGGCTTTTGGGAAATGTTCCCTTGACTAATGTTTTAGAGAGACATGTAATCTTTCTAGTTTGTTTTAGATTTAGAATTCTTTGATAGTGTAAGATGAACACTCACAAAATTTGGAAAACATGGTTGGTCTGCATTCTGAAAACTCAGACAATGGGTGTGACTCTCAATTTGCGGTAGATGTTAAGTACCTGTAAGCTTTGACATAATTTTTTTCTTTTTTTTTTTGCCTTTTCGTTTTTCTATATGTGTGCATCTATGTGCATGTGAGTGATCATCAGTCGATTCACAGCATCCAGAGGTTTCTTTTGAATGAACACTGAGTTTGACTGAAGAAAACCATGTCATTTCCAATGGAAATGAAAGTGAGCAGATGTAGAAAACGAACCTTCAAATTAATCTCCTGTTTACCCCTTCCTGGCAGCATCAGCTGACAGGAGAGTGGGAAGGATCTGCTGCAGGGAAGGTTTTTAAATGTCTCTACAGATATATTTTGGGGTTCAAAGGAGCAACTTGGAGGAGATTAAATTGTCATTTTGTTTTGAAATGTGCAGAGAAAATATTCTTCTTTTGAAAGTTATTTTCCCTTGAACTTATTACTGTATCACTTCTAAAAGTGGGAGAGCTTTGCGTCTAACTAGGGTTCTGTTCCCCTCCCTGCGCGCTGACTGAATGCTGTCTATTATCTTAATCGCGTTAATGTACTGCTTGCTGTATCTGTGGCTGCCGGAGAACAAGCGCCTTCTGTTCTTCCTCTGTCCGTGATCTGAGCTGCACACCAAGCTCGGGTTTGCAAACAGTTCTGGGTTTACTCTGAGCTGATCAATCCATGCAAAACCCTTTATCTAGTGAGATCAATAAAGTCTAATGAAGTCTGTGTTCCAGTCCCCCTTCAGGGATCACTGTGAAGGTAGGAAGGTGTCTGTTTTTCTGTTCAAAAATGAAAATCATACTTGTGGCTTTTTTTTTGAATTTTTTAAAAATATTTTAGTTCATTTTTTCATACCAACCACAGTTCCCCCTCTCTCCTCTCCTCCTCCTTTCCCCTCCCTCTCCCCAGTTACTCCTCAGAGAGGGTAATGAGTTCCTTAGGGAGTCAACAAAGCCTGGCCCCTCCCCCTAGTATCAAGGCTGAGCATGGTATCCCTCCATAGGGAATAGACTCCAAAAAGCCAGTTCATATGCCAGGAACAAATCCTGATCTCAATGCCAGGGGCCCCACAAAAAGACCGAACTACACACTTGATTTCTTAAGACAGAGAAACACTTTTGAGCTCCCTCCAAACAAGCTTAGCAATCTTTAATGAAGAATAACAAAGAGAAGTATAATTCAAACAAGAAAATTGGAAGGTTAGCAAAAGCTGTGATGGATGATATCCACATGCTAACTCATCCTATGAGATGACTGCTACTCGTGGATTCTAGAAACTCCCACAGGCTAGCAGCATCCTTGATGGTGGGACCTCCGCATGGTGATCTGTCCAGTGGAGTTTTAATATAGACACAGGTGTATGCAGCAAGAATAAAACAATCTGCAGTGTATTATACTTTGCTTCTGGTTCCACTGTTTTGATCAGGATTTTCTCTCAAGTGACTTTTCAGCAGTTTTCATTCTAACCTTTAAAATATTTATGTATTTAAGTAGTAAGAGAATATTTGGGATATAAATTTTCCAACTCTTGCATCCAGACAGAATAGAGGCCCAGAGATTGACCCCCCCTTTATATGAAAAATATTAGAATAAGAGGCTACCTTGCTAATCCCTGTAACATGTAATACATTTTTACATATTTCCATTTTCTTCTGAAAAAGTTTCACATTTTTTCTTGGGAAAAAAATCTATCTTCATAACAGTTCTAGTTATTAAAAATTATTTGGCTTACATATAAAACTATTGAATAATTCATAGCAAGTCCCCTTGACAAATTTTATGTTCTCCACTCTGTTTCACTAAGTAGGAGAAGATGCTTATGTTTATATGAATTAAATGTTTATACTCTTGGGCATTAAGAATAAAGCATATCTAGCCTTCTAAAAAATGTTGTGTTTAAAAAAAGTTTGGACGAATTGCCTTCTAAGTTTTAGACTAAGAGTTTATTTCAGTTTTATAATTAGAAATATTAGTACTAACTTTTTCTTTAGTTAATGTGTTTTATGGCATTGAAAGCTAGTGGAATTCTATATTTAAAAGGAATTGTTGGTATTACATAGCCCTTGTACCATGGAATCCAGTAGTTAAAAAATAAATAAATAAAAAATAAACCTTATGTAGCAGGACCCCTGCACTCAGGAATGCATAGGAGCTGTGGCTGTCTACATAAGACCTGTACAAGATCAATCCAGTCTATGTTCTAGAAATGAGTAGGGAGAGGACTCATAACAGCCACCCCAAACTCAGGAGCTATGGACTATTGATGACATCTGGGGAGAGAGCCTGTTTTCTTTACAGCTGTGGCTCCTGTTAGATGGACGATGCTCCAGTGGAGATCAATTGGAATGGATGGGATCTTAGAAAAAAACAAATAGGGTAAGAGGGCGGTGGGTAATGAGGTATAGTGGATATGGGAGCTGTTTGGGGAGAAGTTGGATGAATAGGTCCAAAATTCAATCTATGCAAGTCTCAAAAATTAATTAAAATGGGGTTGTTGAGACATCCCATGAAAGCCAGTGACTCGAGGTCGGGGTGAGAGGGCTGAGCAATTAGGAACTTCAGATCCTGCCTTTTTTGCAGCTAGGACTGGAGGTGCTAGGAAGCACAGTCCTGTTCTTGACCATCCATGCCTTGTCTGGACACTTCTGTGCACACCTGGTGCTGCAACCCTCTTCTCTTCATTTGTACTTGACACCGTGACATTCCTAGGCTCCTTTCTAAAACTTCCTTTCTTCTTCGGAAGACTTTGCTCAAAACCTGCTTTTTCTGATTATCTTTTCCCTCTCTTCCACACAAACCATAGTCATTCAGAGACCGCTTAGGATACAGTCTGCATTGTATCAGATGACTCCAGTATTTGATGGAACTCTTAAGAAAGAAACTCTTTCTATTGCTATTCATGCCTCAGAGTTTACACACCTTAGCTACTCACACACTCAGCCTTGTTCCTCAGACACTTCTTTTGTTTAAAAGTACATTTAGTCTGAGGATGGTTTTATTATGTATCTAGGGTGATTTGGTCTTCTTGGTAACCATCTCCCTGCTATTTATCAATATTCTTTTTTCCCCTTTTTTGTTGAGCGAATGAGGGTAAAGATTAGCATCTGTTGGAGAGATAAATAGGACAGAACCATCCAACAGCTGGAATTTGGGTGTAGAATTGGGGAAGCAGTTTGGGAATTGAATGCTTGCAGTTGGTTATGTTAAGGCAGATTATCGGGAACAGAGAAAACTCCTGAGGACTGACGTGTGGGACCCAGAGGGGGGTTGAAGGAAGCAGTGGAGAAATCAATAATTATGAATTGGTACAAAGAAAATTTCAAGCATTAAGCAATTGCCAAGAACTTGGGCAACTGGGAGAAAGCCAAGAAAAATGAGGCATAATGACAAGCTCCCCAGAGCTGAGTGGGAGGGCTTTGGGTCCCTCGAGGACAGTTTAGAGAGAGTGGTTAAGATGAAGATCTGGGCTTCTTTATGAAAACACCCACATGTTTTCACATGTCATTTGTAATGATATGTTTGACATTTTGGTTTATTTAGGTGGTCTCCATTGACCCTTCACCTCTGGGTAACGGGAAGGCTGGGAGTTTCTTGTGGTCATGTTAGTTGATTGAAAGCAACATATAGTAATACATATTTTAAGTGTTGGATAATTATATGAAACTACACAGATAAACGTTAGCATTTCCAAGTTGTTCCTATGGACTTTTTTTTTGGCTGTGTTTGTCCTAGAATAAGCCTATGAACTATAAGCTATCAACACTTCCTGTGAGTAAAGTCAGATTCCATAAGAAAATTGTGACACCTGAGCCCCAGGAACTCTGTCAGCAGAAGTGGGGAAATCCACACCAAGTTTAGTTTACAAATTGAGAGATCAAGCCAGCATGTTCTTGATAGTATGGATAACAGCTATGCAGTGTGTGTGTTGGGGGGGGATTTCTATTTCTTTAACACTATATATTCACTCAGGCTCAAAATTTATTACTGGATAAAGGAATCAGTGGAGTGTCTGCCTGACTTTGGCATAAATACATTCCATTTATACTAGTCTCTTCTGTATTGTGGCTCATATGTTTTCTTTATTATGGTCATGTTGTTTCTTCTAAATAAAAACAGATTTTCTATACATGTACTATTGTTTAAAATAATCAATCTGTACCATAGATAGGCATTAATTTTTATTTCTATGAACAAGAGTAACAGTTTTATACAAAGCTGTTTCTATTATATATATAATTTACATATCTATATATTTTATTTCTTTTTGTTTTGACATATATACTATTTCCTGTTGTTGATGATTCTATGCAGAATTTTTGTGCAGAATTTCAAATAACCATATTTTCTGGCATCCATTCTAGGATGACATAGAAGGGAATGGGAATTTAAGAAATCTTTGGCCTGTCAACGTAGCCCATCATTTAAATGACCAAGACCTATATACATATAATCACATATATGACAGACACATATAACACACATAACTTAAAAATGTATACTTCCAATCAAGGCACTTTAATGGGTTTGTGATGTATTTTTGCCAAAGTATTTAGAAATAATTTAAAAACAGTATTGTTTAGTTTGTGGATTAAGTAAGATATAAAGTGTATAAAACAGGCATTAGGAATGACTAGTCGAATAAGCAGTAAAGAAGGCAACAATGAGGAGACCATCGTCACAAAGGAGATGGATGGATTTATTCACTCAATGATGTTATCCAACCGCCAACATTTTCTTCTTGGTTTGGCTTCATAGAGCATCAGTGACATCTGCACAGCCTGAGATAGCCAACGGTCAAGGTCATTGCTTGAGGCAGAAACTTCCCTTTTCAAAATCAGTATCTGAGAGTTAATCGCTTACACTTATATCTCACTGGCTGGCGGTTTCATACAAAAATAAATAACCTGATAGAGGCAAGGGAATGCACTTTCCTTCTTTGCCTATGGAAGAAGGTGAGAGTGGAACTTGGATTGCAGTTGTAAGCCTGGTTGCAGTAGAGCTGGTGCGCAAATGAAGAGCAGACATCTCATTATCCACATTATTATTGTTCACTTATTCAATGCCCATTTAATATGATCCAGTGTTAAGACACTATGCTTTACCCAGTATTCCCAAAATAACTTTATTTTGAAAATATAGTTTTATTTTGAAAAGATCAGCGGTTCTTAATCCTGCCACTCTCATGTTCTAGAACTTACAGATCCATGGAATCTGTGCAGTAAGTGGAATTTAGTTACTGTTGGAGATTCATTTGTGTTCTACCAGGTTGGGGTTAGTCTCAGCTGAGTTCTCAGATCATGTCACCACTCACTGATTTCAGCCCTCCCAGGCTCACAATAGGACAAAGCATAAAGGAGACACAGGCCTTAGTTCGCATCAAAGCTGATAGGCAGACCCGATGACAGTAGCAAACCTACTCAAATTCACAGGCGCTTCTCCCCAGCCCATTCTTCCTCCCTCAGGCGAAATCAGATTTGGTTCACTTCACCTGAACACATTGAGCTTGGTCCTGATCACTATTCTGTAGAATACTTTTTGAAAAATTCAAGTTTTTTTTTGTGTTCTCTGCATTCCTTTCTGGTTTTTTAATTTTCTAATAGAGTAGAAAATAACTTCATTTAGGTGCTTTTCAAGATTTACAAGAATTTTTAGCATAACGAATAAAATAGATGGTGATTATATACATATTTTCTCTTTCTTTAAGCAGTTCAAAGTTGACTTTCCCATTGGATCAGACTATGACATCTGGTTTTCATAGAATGAGCACTCTTACTGAGTAAAAGACTGGTTTCTATAGAAAACTTATGGAGTACATCTATACATATTAAAGTATGCTGGCTTAGCCTTCCTTAGGTGCATTGTTGGGTCTTCTTAAAACTCCAAACACAACAAACCTTCAGAGCACCAGAGTGTTCCTGAAATAAGTGCATGCTTGTGGGGTCACTCAGTTCCCGTTTGTGCTCCCGCTCTCTCTGCTAAAAACAAAAAAAATACAAACTAATTAAACCATTTATGTAAATGGATGTATTATACAAGAACGGTAACCAGGAGCTCTCTGCTCAATTCAGCTTGCCTTTAAGGTGTACGGTCCTCTTAAAAACTTTGGTATTGGCACTTAAAAAGTATTTTTTTTTGCAAAAGAGTTGATTATTTTCTTTGATCATCCTATTGATCAATTATTGAAAAAATAAGATCAATATTGATGCCACTAAGCTTCATAAATAATAGATTGAGCACTTTGCCTGGCTCTAAATAGGGTATATTTGTGTATTTGTGGCAAAATCAGCACTTGTTCTTAATTTAATTTTTCCTATTGCTTATCTGTCTCTTCATTTCTTACTCTAAATCTTTAATATACAAATAAAATTAACAGTCTAGATTTAGGAAGCTTATTTTTCATTTGGTTGTTGTTTTGGTGTTTGCTTTCGAAACGGTTTCCTGCAGTACAGGCTGGCCTTAAACTCTGACAGCAAGCATGGCCTTGAACTTCTGAGCCTCCTGCCTCCACCACAGAGTGCTGGGATCCCAGGTGTGAACCACCACTACTGGTTTATATAGAGCTGGCTTTGAGTATACTAACAAGTAAAGTATGCTAAGCAAGACAGCAGCCTGAGCTAGGGACCCAGCCTTGCACTTGGACTTTAGGCTGGGTTCAGCTCCTGACGTCAGGGTAACTTTAGCATGGTGTGGAGCTTCTCAGGATGCCCTTTCCCCCACTGGAAAGTGCACAGTTTGCACTGTGTGGCTGCCAAGATTCCTTTCAGGTCTGCCGTGGTCATTTTCTGGCCACTTTCATCTTAAAAGCAACATAAGATCAAACAAAAAAAGATCAGCAGTTCTTAAACCCGTGTTCTCCACGGGAGGATTTGTATGTACATCTGGGTAATTCATGTTACCTGAGGGTCCATGCTTTCCCAGGTAGTTAAAACTCTGACTACATTTTTTAGTATGTTATGTATGTTATGTATGTTTAGTATGTTATGTATGTTTAGTTGTGTATGTCTTGGGACCCTAAATTACAGCCTGGAGGCTTTTTCTTTTTGATGCTAGGGACACCTAAATAAGACCTCTGAAGCTGTTGATAAGCAGAGCTGTGGGCGAGCAACCCTCCTGAGTCACAAGTGTCTTTGGGGGGTGCAGGACCTCAGAAGGACAACAATGTCCTATTGCCTGTGGACTTTTGTCCCAGCCCCGTGATTGACTTCTGCCCATATGGGTTAGTTTATTTAATTTGAGCTTGGTGATTTCAGTCTCAATCAGTACTACTTAGACGGTCATGGTATTTGGAAGTAGGCAAAAGGATCTTGCCCCATAGGCCATTGCCTGCTTTCTTGGTAGTTGCGGTCAATTTTCTCTTGAAAGACATATTAAATGCCAGTCTAAAAGCTGATTGTGATGAGCAAGCCACTTTTCGGCTTTCAAAAGTTCACAGATTTATTTCAAATACATTATGATTTGTGAGGGAGATAGAGGACAAAGCCAGATTGCGGGGACATTTGTGGGAGATGAGGCTCCTTAATGAATCCTCACCCGCCTACGATGAAGCTTGGGTAATGTAGGTTTGGAAAGATGAACTAACAATTCTTTGCTCTTCATCTCTAGACAAGCTCTTATTACTGGAACAAACAGCTTTGGCGTAGAATGTAGAATAGATAGCTGTTAATTTGTTCGGATGACTCAATTACTCATAGAAGACTTCGTTCAGTTCACTTGGTCAGGAGTTTTTACTTGGACACTGTGCATTCAAAACATTGTCTCACACTGACTCCGTGCTCAGAATCAAAGACAAGGCAGAGAATGGCAGGTATTGATTGGGTTCATGTAAAAAAAAAAAAACTTGAATCTCAATGACCTTTGTTGTCCTCTGGCTTACTCTCACCTTTTGGGATTTGTTTTAAAAATAAACACGTAGCCAGCTATTCTTTCTGCACTTAAAAATCTCACAGTGATAAACTGTGGTCTCTCTATTGACTTGTTTCATTGAAAAACTTTGTGTTAAGCTAAATTCCACATAGCTGAACACAGTGTGACTCATCAAAAGTCCTTCAAATTAATACCAAGAAGATGAAAGTAAGAATTTTAGCAAAGTTCAAAACATGATTCAAATTTTGTTTATTATTATAGATACTTCAGTTAGTTCTTCCAAAAACTTCTTGATAATTAAACAGTTTATCGTCTGTGGTTGCCTTCTCTCATAAACTATTCTTTTTAGCCTCACAATAAGTGTGAATCACCAATTAAAAAAAGACGTGAAATTTCATACGTACACAAAATGTTCACGTGGAAGGCATCATTTACTCAAACTTTCTTAACTCTGGCACTACTGACATTTTGAACCAGATAATTGTTTGCATCATGGGCTCTCCCTTGCATGCTAGGGTATTTAAAAAACATTCCAGACCCATGTCCTTCAGATGGTCTATTTGTGACAGCCACAGATAACTCCAGAGCGTGTCCTGTGTCACCTGGAGGGCAGAGTCATGCCTGGTGGAGAGTAACGCACTAAACAGGAAGAAACACTTCGGATCACTGTTTAAAACCAATGTGACTTAGACTGACCTAAGAAAATGCAATTTTAAAGTTTCATGTGAATTATTGACTCTACTTTTCTTGGTACACGCTGATAGATCTAGGGCAGATAATGCAAAGTGAAGGCCAGTTCAGTTGTCTCACTTGTTCTGGCAATTTAAAAACTTAAAAAGATTCCACTTTACGTTAATTATGCTTCTATAAGTGGGGATAGTCATTTTAACACCAGTTCATGGGCTTGAGAATGTTCTGGTCGCTTCTCCAAACAGGCCTATGACTAGTTTTCTGTGGTGGCTCTAGTGTGTGTCCTACGCAGGCTGCAGGCATTTCTGGTTAGCCTCAGTTCTGGGCTGCTGCAGGGCTGCTATCAGGGATTTCTCTGAGAAAGATGCCAGGGATCAGTGAAAACTTCGTCACCAACCAGGAGTAAGCAGCTGCCGAGCCTGTGTCTGAGAGCCTTCCTGCATTTCTTCTAAGTCTCTGGTGGGCGCTGAAGCAGTAAAGCCCCAGAAGAACTTGTTGCTTCTGCTGGGGACTTTCCTGCACCTCTGTTTGGTGGGTCTCAAGAGCATGGCAGGGATTAAAAGGATATGACTCATGTCTCTACCCACATGGCATTTCTGTGGTACCCTGTGGGAAAGGGAGTTTTTTATCAGCCGTCTGTTTCAAAACATTCCTCAGCCATCGGGTGTCCATTCTGGGAGACAGATTCTGACTAAACCTTGGTCTTCACAGAGTGACACTTTGGGTCCCTGGAATCAAATGAAACACCCCAAAATAACAGTTCTCTCTCTCTCTCATTAGAAATGGCACTGCTTATTAGAACCCATTCTCTTTGAGGGGATGCCATGCTCAGATATAACACAGAGGGGAGGGGATTGGTCTTGTCCCAACTTAATGTCCAGACTGTGTCAATTCCCCTTGGGAGCCCTTACCTGTTGGGAGAAGTGGATTGGGCATGGGTTGAGAGAGGGAGAGACAGGGGGGCCAGGAGGTGGAGTCAGAGGGAGAACTTCTGTTGCAGTGTAAAATGAAATTAAAAAATAAATAAATCTAAAACAAAGAAATGAAACTGAGAGCCTTATACGTGCACAGCGTGCATTCTGCTACTGAGCTGCGACTGTAATGTTCCAGATCGTCTACAGAGTTCCTTGCTGTAGGAATTTCAGTACTCCAGGATATGTTCTTATCCCCCATGGAGGTCACTGAAACTCACCCTCGAGTCTTTGTTAGTTTAAGGGATTCTTTTTACTCCCTTGGTATATTGGCCAGGGAAAAGATTGACCACCATTACTCAGTGCCCACACATTTTTGTAAGATGAGAGATACACTATCCCACCATTTATGGTAGGTTCCACATGCAGGCTTTCCATCCTGTGGGAAATCTACCACGTGGGATGAAGAGCACTGCTCTTTCTTTCGTTTTCATTGTTATAAGATACAGTAACACATTGTTCATTTTTTAAAATTCTTTGTGTATGGTGTTTTACCTGCATGCATGTGTATGCATTATGACACTGAATGTCCAGTGCCTACAGAGGCCAGAATAGAGCATCAGATCCCCGAGGACTGGAGATGCAGACATTTGCTGAGAATTGAACCTGAGTCCTCTTTAAGAGCATCCAGTATGCTCTTAATTGCTGAGCCATTTATACAGCCTCTATTTTTGTTGTTTTTTTCTTGAAGGATGCGCAAATTGAACCAAAGGTTTCAATATGTATGTTAATAACATAGCAACATCTTCAAAATCTGTAGGCATGACAACTGAAATCTCTCATGACATGGTAGCCTTGATATTTTACTGACACCAGGGCTGCATGATACCAGCATGGAGCTAGAGCTGTCTCTCAGTAGGTGAGCCGTTATTGTAAAAACTGTATTTCACAGCCTCATGACATATACTTTGAAGGATAAGCACATAGTTTGCATAAATACTGAAACTCATTTTATTTTCATCAAGTCAACTAAGGACCCCATATGTAAAATACGTTTTAACTACAACATTTTTTCAGACTTAATATTTGTTTCTTTCTCAGTGGTATAAAAACTGATATCACATGACTTGTACTGTACATATGAGCGTGAAAGAAAAGGGAACAGAGCAGGGTACAGTTTCCTGAACCCCTCACTTAGACGATACTAGTGCTGGACTCTGGTGTTGATTTCCTTCTGTAGTATTGTTTCAGTTGTTTTCCTCTCTCTCATGATTCTCTATCGAACTTGAGCTGTAGAGTGTATATCTTCATTGTGTTTATGTAAAAATCCCTCAATCTTTGTAGGCTAGCATCATATACATTGGGGGTTGTCATTAAAATTTATGAGAGTATCTAGCAATCATTTTTCATTTTCTGTCTTTTTTTTGAAGGGTGATTCCCTGTAAATTCGCAAGATTGTTAAGACTGTGTGTATAAAGTATTCCAGAGGATTCTGTACCCTCGCCTATAGTAAAAATGCCTTGGTCTTATCAGTTTTGAAATTCTACGCAAAGCTTAAGTTTAACTCACACTTACTTCCTTCATGCCTAGTGGATTTCACCCAAACTTTTCAAGCAAGAGCGAATACTCCATCGAGTCTTTGAGTAATTTTCAGTTCACAAATTTGATCTCTTTGAGTCCCTGCTTGTCTCTGGTTGAGTTTTTCTGTTCAAGAGAATTAGCACATGTTCTTCCAAAGGCCCAGGACCTTGTATGTTCATCAGTCTGTGGAGTGAGGGACATTTGAGTTTGTGTTTGGATCTATGGGCTTGGCTTTGTAAATCTTGGTCAGGAGGTATGCTCAATAAATCTTGCTTTATTTTCTTCTAAAATAAGCTTTGAGAATTCTGAGCTCTCTATAAAAGTCCATGTCCTGTACTCTATGGGAGTAAAGACTGTTGTTATGAGATTATCAATCACACTTAAAAGTAATTTTAAAAAATTGCTTTTATTTTTTATTTTTTTCCTTTATTTTTATAGTTTTCACTCTTAAGTGAAATTTCTCTTAGGCTTCACAGCCTTCTGCTGAATTCATCACCTCCTTGCCTCCCTCAAAGGAATTTGCGCCTGGCCTCTTGACCAGCCATTTGGTCTGCTCTCTGCTGGGACAGCCTGGGATCCCTTTCTGCCTATTAAGATTACTGTGCGGAATTCCTCAGGCTGAGACATCACCAGACCATTTTGGGGTAGTGAATGGGAGAGTCAGAAGGTTTTATTTTGGTTCAGTGAAGTTGTCTGTGACCATGGAGCTGAAATGTGAAACAAACCAGAGCTGCAGTCACGGTGCTCACATTTCTACCGCGAGTGATTAGATAAGGGGCTTGCTGGTGACAGGGGCATCATTCATTCCCTATCTCCTGATGGCTAAACTTTCCAAATACTTCAGTGGACTGATAGCTAAACATATCTAGCATTCGCAGCTAATTGTCTGTTAGCTTCATTGTCGGCTGCCTCTTTAAGGCTAAGGTCAAACTGCCCTTCTGGTTTTGAAGCTCTGAAAAGTTTGGACAAAGTGAGGGGAAGTCTATGAAAACATGAAGTTCGCACTTGGGCAAGCAGGTAAACATTTTAGCGGCTCGTGCACATTTGTGCTCTCTTCCTGTTTGGTTCAGTTTGGAGCAGAGTCATTGAAGTCATTGAATTTTAATTCTGAGAAAAGAGACAGAATCACTGAGAAACGATCCATTTCGAGTGCCATGTCAACGCGGGTCATGTTCATTTAAAGACACCGAGCTAGCAAGCTGATCGCACGGCTTAACCTAGTACTTGACTCTCTAACTCTTGATTTAATGCTATTTCTGTCAGTGTTTAACTATCCATTAAAAAACACTTCAAGGTTTCTGAACATTCTGCTTTTAATTTCAGGAAGGAAGACATCACCTGCCTCCCTGACCGTTACTTCCTTTATGAGACAAGTTTTCTTCAATGTCTCCTATTTTCTGCTGACATCAAACAGCATATAGAATAGAGCTCGTTCCTTTTCATTTTAAAACATGGACAGTATTATTACTTCAAATACTTCAACCATTTTGAAAAGTTACTTCTATTTCCACATTATGCTAAGGGTTGTTTATAATTCAGATAAAATTCTACAGTTTGAGTTGGGTCCTTGAGTGGGTAGACTCAACCCTGTGTGCCGCTTCCCATAATCTCTGTGCTGTCTCCATGGAAGCCAGCAGAAGGGCCCCAAGAGAGAGGTGAGACTGGGTCCCAGTTGTCAAGGCTTTGAGTTCAATAATAAAAGTCCTGCTCTGTCCTTGGCCTGCCTGTAAGTAGGCCAGGGAGCCTCTGCAGGTCAGCCTTGGGAGTTGATAAGAGCCCTTCTCCCTGTGGCACTAAGCAGGGAGGGCCCACATTCTGGGACTCTGCATGCTCCAGTTTCTGGATGGGCCTGTGCTTTCTTTTCATCGGCTTTCATTTCTCTTGTTTATTAACCTCGTTCAGCTTGATTTACCCCAACTCATGCTGGGTCTGTGAAGTGTACCGCAGAGAGACCGCGATTTGAGAAAGAACACCCTGCCATGTAGAGAATGGCAATCTAAGCTACTCTGTGATCTGGTGCCGGCTTCACTGCAGCCGGGTAGATACTGTTGGACAAGACCTGCCTCCTTGCCTGGCCTCAGTTGTAGCATGTGATCATGAGCTCTGCTGTCCTTGCAGTTTTTGTTGTAGTGGATAATAAAGCCACTTCAGCACTTATGTGACACCTCCGTTTCCTGCTTGCCAGCGACACCTGCCTTATTGTAGTCAGTAGAGTGTCCACATTCATGATCCACATCCTAACTCTTGTGAAGGTGAATGGCCACACTAACTTCCAGTATAAATTGGACATTTCAGGTTCCAGGGACAAAGGCCAAGGTTTTGGAATGTAAAAGCACCCTGTGATCTTCTTGGCTCTGAGCCTTTGGCTGTGGTCAGTAGCCTTCTCTTGCTTCTGTTCTCATTCCTCCTTCTCCTGCATTTGCTTCTGTTTGGCTTCGCCCCTGAAGTAGCTACACAGGACTCTCACTTTTCAGGGCATCACTCTGCATCTCACACTGGGTCCAGGTTCATTCTCAAGAACTAATTTATGCAGTGAAGAATGTGGCTGACAGAGGATCCCATGTAGGGAAACACTGCTTTGTTGTGCCAGTCTCTGGCTGTAAATAAAACAGAGCAGAATTAAGGGTAGGACAATGCCTCGCAGCAGAGATAACAGCGAAGCCCCTCCTGTGTAATTAGAACACGGCAAGCATGTTTCCATTTCCTGTGTTAACACGGATAACACCAAGTTTTTAATTCAGAACAGAATACACTCCTGAGCGTGTCAAGCTATTGCCTGCTATCTCATAAAAGGGCACCATATGGCGCTGTGTTTGTGTGCTCTTGCCATGACAATTCTTCCTGTCATGAGTGATTTTTCCAGGAGTAGGCTATGTAAATGCTTGACTATTCGTTCCAAAAAATGAGGGGCTAGATTTATTGACAAGTATGCATTTTAAAACTGCAATTTGGGCGTAGGGGACAAGTAGCAACCTCCGTGTGTGTTGGCATGCCTTTCGTTTTAACAAGGATACATACTTTTCTAAGCTGCATGAAAGCTTTCTTCTTGATCTTCAGATTATCTGGACATGAAAGCTGTGTATCTTTAACATGTCATATCCTTAAGTACAAGGGAAAAGCATCAAAGGGATTTTTGACACCAGTTATTTGTAAAATCACCTTGAAGCGGTCTTGGATGATATCAACACTTAATAATAATAATAATTTTCCATTTCTAGATATTAACAGTCCCAGTAATCTTGTGTGTATTACTTTTCCACATCAGGTTCCGCATATTGTCTGTTTATACTTATTTTTAGCATAAGTAAAAGGAAATTTGTGACCAAAGCTAGCTTAGCAGATAAAAGCACCATGCCTGGGGACCTGAGCTCCATCTTTGGGATCCGTGTGGTCGAGAGAACCGACTCAAACAAATTGTTTTTCGCTTGCATAACTGTACATATATGCACATGAGTCTATGAACACATGACTGTGTCTACACATATGTGAGAAGTAAGGGAAGAGTGAAATACAGAAAGACAGTGTAACCAAAGAATGCAGCTTTAAATTTTCAGTTTTCACTGTGTGCTTGGAGTCTTCACATTTAAATCCCTGGTGCAGGAGGAAACCATTATTCATTAATTCTAAATATGCCAAGGTACAGGGATTCAACAACCTAAAATTGGATGACACTCTTTTTTGTCAGGTTTTTTTTTTTACACACACACACACACACACAATTTCTGCCATCACAGTGCTACAGTTTTTAAACAGAAGACCATATTATTTGTTAGCACAGGCTGTCTTACTGAAAATATACTTCTTTGAAAAGACAATAATAATTGTTGTGTTCATAATGTGCACCGGACATTGAAAGTGTTTTCTATTTTGTTCTATATCACCACATAGCAGAGGACTCAGTCGGCACAGTCCTACGTTATGAGCAGTCTGAGTATTTTCCATGACGTGGTGGCCATGAATCCCATGCTGTCTTAATGATATCAATCATATTTATTTTAATATTGAAGAAAGTGCTGTTGTCAAAGTGGTATTTAATGTTCAATACAAGCCAAGCCCATTGGGGGACAACTAGAGATGGTTTCTTTCTTCTGCCATTGTTGACTGGCCAGATAAGTAAGTAGAGGTCTAAAGCATCGATGGGTAGAGAAGAAAGCATTTTTATTTGTTTAGACAACACTTCTGCTTCTTCTAGGTCAAGTTAAGAAGATTCGGGAAATGCAGTCGTGTTCTAATGCAAGAACCTCTCTCTTAAAAGGTGTTCTCTCTCTCTCTCTCTCTCTCTCTCTCTCTCTCTCTCTCTCTCTCTCTCTCTCTCTCTCTCTGTGTGTGTGTGTCGACATTGCAACAGTCTCATAGAATGAGCAAGACGTTATACATCGTCATTGAAATGTGTATTTGGGGCATGCACCCATATATGTTGGAGACTTGGGATAATCTTTGCTCTCTGAAGTTCCTCGTTGAGTGGGTGCTCTAACAGTTTCATTGGATGGGTGCCATATTTAATTCCACACCATTTGGGTGCTATGTTTGACCCTCATTTGATGGGTGCTGTGTTTGGCTGTCACAGGGACAATGCTGAGCCCTAGTCTTCTAGGTTGCATTTGGCCACCTTGGCATCTCAACAGATCTGTTTCTCTGAGGGACTATAGTCTGTCCTACAAGCATGATCAAATCTACCAATGACTGAAAAATCCACCGACCTGAAAGAGTTAATGATGCTTTTCAGTAGAATTTTATGTCTCTTGTCCAAGGTTTTAAATTTATGGATCAAATAAGCAACCCAGAGTTTTCCGCACTTTTTCAGCCCTTTGGAAGTTGTCTCCAAAGCCCTATCCAAACAAAATGAGGCCATTTATCTTTCCAGGGGTCTTCTTACCCTCTCAACATCTCAGTGTTAATGGGATAAATAAGAGTGGTTTTTACTTCTTGAAACCTGCAGGCTCTCAAAAGGAAGGTGGGAGGACCTAAAGGTAACTGCTTCCTCTGTCTTCCAGGTTTTATTATAGAAGCTGTTTGGTCAGATAATTGGGTTTAATTTGTAACAGAGGGAAAGGTTTACATTGTAAACAAGAAAGTCCTTTGAAGATAGATCTTGTCAATAGCTGTTGGAAAGATGGTAGAGGACGCCTAGAATGGAGGGTGCTTATCTTTCTTTCTTACCTTTTAACTTATTTAGCCTTTCTTTGCTCTCACACAAGTTATTAGTGGGGGCTCGAAGGTGATAATGAGTCCTCTTTGCTGGCTTCCCGTGAGTCTTTCCCCTCTTGTTGGCTAATTAAGATGCATAAAAACCTTTTGTGTTTTTTTTTTTTTCCTCCTTGGAAGGAAATGGACTCCTTTGGCCATCCGCTTTATCAGAACCTTAAATCCTTCCCAAATACCTTTGTTATTTTTTAACTTTATCAACGAAGAGGAATTCTAATAAACTTACTTGTGACTCCTCAAGCATCAGACAAGTGTGAGTTGCAAATGCAGGACTCCCAGGAATGCTTGCCACCCAGCGAGTGTTGTCACCACTGGTCATGTGATTTTAGACGTGTGCCATTGAGAAATTACACCCTTTAGGTAAGGGTGCCTCTTGAGTCTTGGATCTGACTCTAGCTGGACACTTTCCATCTTAATTCGCAGGTCCTCTCTTGCCCCATATTGTAGTATTGTGACGAGAATCCATCCAGACACTGCCAGCAGGTATTGGGCAGTGATGTTGCTGATCCAAACCTCTTTTTAATTCACAACTTCAGATACTGTATGAATATTCTTGTGTAAGTAAGGTAACACATTTGGTCCAGGAAATAATAGACTTTGATTTGTAGTCTTAAATGGGTGCTAGATCATTCTTATGTTACTCCACAAATGTACTGTAGTCCCACACTTCAATCAGCCTATTGTGAATCGAATTGTCTGTTCTGTAGGGGTTTGTAGGTTTATTCTTTGCAAGTTTGTCGTCTTCTCACACAGAGTCTGCTATGGAATTGGTGGTAAGTGCCTCATTGGATATGCTTCTTGTGTTGAACCAATGCCAAAGTGAGATGAGAGTCTATATATAATTTCATTTTTTGTTGGCATCCCAAGTAATTAAAATTTTATTTTAATTTACACATATGGGCCCTTGGCCTTCATATTTTTCTGTACGCCACTTAAGTACCTGGGTTGAGGATGCCAGAAGAGGGTGTTGGATCTCCTAGAACTGGAGTAAAAAGGTAGCTTTGAGCTGACATACTGGTGCAGGATTCGAATCCATGTTCTTTAGAAAAGCAGCCAGTGCTCTTAACCACTGGGCCATCTCCCCAGCCCAGGTAATATTAACTAAACATTTGAATAACCAAATCAACTGCAAATATTTTATGTTATTTGTGATATACATAAGAAATTAAAATTATTAATCCAAGCTTATACATCATTTTAAAGACTTGATGACTTGATTTTTAAGCTTTTCAAATGTTTCCATGTACTTGCCATTGTGTTGTAAGAGATTCTAGCATAGTTTTTAACAAGGGAACAAAGGTATATTAAATGGAACAGATGATCTTAAACTCAGAAACAAAAATGTCACGTATCTTTTGGGTTTCCTTGTGCTACGCAGTTACATGCTGTGTGAGATACTTAAATCACTTCTAGGATTTCATAACTGCCGTTGGTCGCCTGGTAATTGTTTTCTTCCCTGATGAAAATGTAAGCTCAAACCGTTCATCTGGGAGGCAAAGAGAAGCACCTGGTAAGTTGATGCCCATAGAGCTAACACTTTCCGGTCCCACGTTTGGTAATGGAGGCTGACTGCTGGCAGGAAATTAAAAATTTCCAAGAATCTCACATTCCCCATGGCAGAGCGGAGGACCCGTGAATCATCTGGGTGAGGATATTGCTGAGGGAAGGCTCTGCTCCTTTCCTGTCAGTTCCTTCTCTGCATGACTTTACACCGGGTCCTCAGTTAACCCGGCCTCACTGTAGTGTGGCTTCTGGCACGCTGGTTGAGTCATGTTAGGGGTTAACCCGAAATGCATTTTAGCTCCAGGCCTCAGTTTTAAGTATCTTTGTGCCACATGTTGGAACAGGGCAGCTATTGTGATGATGAATGGAATTGGTTTTTGATTCAGGACCATTCGTGGATACTGGTGAATATTTTTCTGAGTTTCAGTTTTTATTTTGGAGTTTTATGACGCAGGACATCACCTAGCAGTGAGAAGAGAGAGGAAAAGGAGTTTGGCGAGCGAGTGAAGGGTTGGCTCTGTCATCCCAGTGAACTCCTCTTTGAAGACCTTAGCAAAAAATGATTTTTACATTTTCATATAGGAGTGGGTTCTCTTTAGTTGAGATTTTGATTCCCACTGTAAGATTATTTTGAAATGAAAGCGGGAACTTGGCGATGTTCCAGAACTCGCTAACATTCGTTTTTTTAGTAATTTGCTTCATTCAGACTTATTTTGATTGGCATGCGATCCCTATGTTGTGTTCTGAAATCCCTGAAATCACAACATCTTGATAGAGTCTGCTCTATTTTTTGAATTGTTTTAAATAGTAACTTTAAAATTTGCATTAATTGAAAGGTACCTTGTCATAACATTTGCTCTGTGTCATGAGAGGTTATCTATATTTGGAAGTAACATTTTGGCAAAAGGGGGATTATGGAATATTTATGAACTCTCTCAGACTCATAGGTTATTAGAACAGGATGGAACTTCAGAGCTTTGCAACCACAGGCTTCTCAACTTGCAGATAAAGGAAGTGAGCTCCTGAAAGATCAAATGACACATCCCAAGATACAAGCTAGTGCAGGAGGAGCTGTTGCCAGGCCCCACCAGGCCAGGCTTTACCCTGGGGGGTGCACTTCAATGGGCACTGCATTTCTAGGAAATCATACTGTGAAGGCTACAGCGGCTGCTTTCCATGTACTTCTCAATGGTGACTATACACACGCACATGGCGTGCACTTTCCATGTACTTCTCAATGGTGACTATACACACGCACATGGCGTGCACATCTTCTCGTGCCCGTGTCTCCAGAATCAGAAGATATCATCTTCATGCCCACCGCAATGTGATGATTCTGTTGGTGAATTAATGATGGGGCTGAAAATACTATGTATGCCTAGGAATAATTTTCCTTTTGCTCAGGACTGCTGCTCTGTAGTAACACCTGTTACATCAGAACAGGAACCGGAAATTAATGTAAAATTAGTGTAATGTAGACTTAATTGTAAGTATGCATTATTTGTCTCATGTTTTTATGAAGAATTTTTATCGCTCCATTAATTTACTTATTTAGTATGCTTGTGGTGTGTGTGTGTGTGTGTGTGTGAATATGGTCATAATCCACAGTATACATGTAGAAGTCAGAGCACAGCATTCAGAAGTTGGTTCTGTTCTATCATGTGGGTTTTGGAGACTGAATAAGTCATTAGACTCAGTGCCAAGTGCTTTTCATCAATGAGCCATCTCGTTAGCCCCTATTTC
The DNA here is from genome assembly GCF_014885135.2 of Alexandromys fortis. Taxonomy (NCBI): domain Eukaryota; kingdom Metazoa; phylum Chordata; class Mammalia; order Rodentia; family Cricetidae; genus Alexandromys; species Alexandromys fortis. The sequence goes on from NW_026068000.1 coordinate 1,408,651, forward strand.
ATCTTTAAAAATAGGAAGATTTTTAAGAGAGGTAAAAATGAAATATTGCATTCATTTCAAGATATAGAATATATTTTTATTTTCATATAATACATTTTTCTAATAGGGGATAATCATCTGTGCATTTTAATCTTAACTCTAACAACTAAATTGGTTTCATTTTTTCAGCAAAGGCTTCAGTGACCTTTTCTTGATAAGGGAAGGTCACTATTTTCAAAGTCACCATACTTCAAAGAAAACCCAACAGTATCTTTGGACATATGTTGTTTGTAGTATTTAAAAACCAAATGATACCAACTGGGATTAATAGTGATCATTGTCTTAGAGAGGCAAACAGAAGACAGACAGGGCCAGTCACTATGAGGAAGGGCTGCAAGAACCCTTGCCACTGGCCACAGAAACAGAGGTTGCCAGGGGTGCATCTAACTTTTCCTGGGTCATCAGTGTGACCATTGAACCCCAGATTTTTTTAAATTGTTTCTAATGAGCTATATATTTTTCTCCGCTCCCCTATCCTTCCCTTCTACCCTCTCCCATGATTCCCACACTCCCAATTTATTCAGGAGGTCTATTTTCATTCTTCTACATGTTGATATCCAGTTATGCCAGCACCATATGCTTTCTTTTTTCCATTTGACATTTTTTGCTTCTTTGTCAAAAATCAGCTGTTCAGTGTTGTGTGGATTAAGACCCAGGTCTTTGATTCGGTTCCGTTGGTCCTCCTTTCTGTTTTCACGCCAATACCAGGCTGTTTTCAGTACTGTTGCTCTGTAGTAGAGTTTGAAGTCAGGGATTGTGATGCCTCCAGAAGTTCCTTTATTGTACAGGATTGTTTTGACTATCCTGGGTTTTTTTTGTTTTTCCATATAAAGTTGAGTATTGTTCTTTCAAGGTCTTGAAGAATTTTGCTTGGAATTGCATTGCTTTGGGTAAGATTGCCATTACTCTGTTTATTCTACCTACCCAAGAGCATGAGAAATCTCTCCATTTTTTGGATGTCTTCTTCAACTTCTTTCAAAGATTTGAAGTTCTTGTCATACAGGTCTTCCACTTGTTTGGTTAGAGTTACTTCAAGATATTTTATATTATTTGTGCCTATGTGAAGGTTGATGTTTTTTTTTCTCAGCCTATTTATCATGTGTATTCTGATTTTTTTTTTTTTAGTTAATCTTGTATCCTACTACATTACTGAAGGTGTTTATGAGTTTTCGAAGTTCTTTGATAGAATTTTTGGGGTTTACTTATGTAAACTATCATATCATCCACAAATAGTGGAGTCTGACTTCTTTTCTGGTTTGTATCCCTTGATCTCCTTTTGTTGTCTTATTGATCTAGCTAGAACCTCAAGTACTATACTGAATAAATATGTAGACAGTGGGCAACCTTGTCCTGTTCCTGATTTCAGTGGGATCTCTTTGAGTTTCTCTCCATTTAGTTTGATATTGGCTGTTGGCGTCCTGTATATTACCTTTATTACACTTAGGTATGTTCCTTCTATCCCTGCTCTCTCTAAGACTCTTATCATGAAGGAATGTTGTATTTTGTTGAAAGCTTTTTCAGTATCTAATGAGATGATCATGTGGCTTTTTTTTCAGTTTGTTTATATAGTAGATTACATTGACAGATTTTTGTATGTTCAATCATTTCTGCATCTCTAGAATAAAGCCTACTTGGTCATGGTAGGTGATTTTTCTGATGTGTTCTTGGATTCAGTTCACCAGTATTTGATTGAGTATTTTTGCATCAAAATAGACACATGCTTACCTAAACTTAACAAAAGGTAGAGATAGAATATTCAAATTAACAAAAATCAGATATGAAACATAACATTATATATATATATACATATACATATACATAGCAACAGACATGGAGGAAATCCAGAGAATCATCAGGTTATGCTTCAAATACCTGTACTCTACAAAATTGGAAAACTTAAAGAAATGGACAATTTTCTGGATAAATATCACTTACCAAAATTAAATCAGGGTGAGATAAGCAAATTATATAGACCTATAACTGTTAAAGAAATAGAAACAGTCATCAAAAGTCTCCCAACTAAAAAATCCCAGAACCAGATGGTTTCAGGGCAGAATATTACAAGATTTTCAAAGAAGAATTAATATCAATACTCCTCAAATTGTTCCACACAATAGAAACAGAAGGAACATTGCCAAACTCTTTTTCTGAGGCTACAATTACCCTGATACCCAAACCACAGAAAGATATTACTAAGAAAGAGAATTACAGACCAGTCTCACTCATGAACCCCAGTTTTCTAAGGAGAGTTTTAAAACCCTGTTGGCTTTGCTTTGCACATAGAAATGTATGATAAGAGTCGATTGTTTAGGATAACGATTCTTACTTCAATGTATTTCTCCCTTGGCTTTCATTTGGACACCTGCCTACTTTGAGGGACTTCTAGTTAGTAACTAATGAAAACACAGAGCCTTCATCAGGGTACCGTGTGCCTCAATGAGTCTAATCAGCTGTGATGTATGTGCGCATGGCAGAAGTATTTTACATTGTTTTCAAGTGTATGCTTTACATTTATTAAATTATGAAAACTAGTTTCAATTGCAGTGTGAAGCATTCCTAAGGATGAAGCATTGCTCACTCTAAACTCTTAACCTACTTTTAGTCTTAGAAACTGCATTATTATATGTGTAAATGGTGAGTGTGGGTAGGCTGCTGGCATGCCTAGAGGTCAGAGGACAACTTTGTATTGTTCTTTTTTGTTTGTTTGTTTGGTTGGTTGGTTGGTTGGTTTGTTGGTTTTTCAAGACAGGGATTTTCTGTGTAGCTTTGAAACCTGTCCTGGCACTCACTCTGCAGACTAGACTGGCCTTGAAGTCACAGAGCTCCTCCTGCCTCTGCCCCTGGAGTCCGGGGATTAAAGGTGTGCACCACCACTGCCCTGCCTGTGCTGTTCCCGTCCCTCCTTCATGTAGGTTTTGAGGAGCAAAGACATTAGATTTGTGCAGCAAATACTTTTACTCCTGGGCCCTGTCTCTGGCCTGTAGCCTGTTTTTAATGTTTCACATGTTTTTTATTTTCACTTCATTTTGTCTGGTGTGTAAGCTAACTCTACTTCCTCACCTTTGATACTTAGCTCATAGCTAAACCAGATAAATAGGTGTATGGGTAACAGTAACTCTCCAGTTTTAATATTTCATTTTCAGTCACTGAACTTGACTTCAAAAGGCAAGGGGATAGTTTGTATATTTATTTATTATTTATTTATTTTCTTTCTTTTTTAAATTTATTTATTAAAAATTTCCACACCCTCCCCTCCTCCTATTTCCCTCTCACTCCCCCCACTCCTCCTCCCCCTCCTTCTCCACTCCAAAGAGCAGTCAGGGTTCCCTGCCCTGTGGGAAGTCCAAGGCCCTCACCCCTCCATCCAGGTCTAGGAAGGTGAGCATCCAAACAGACTAGGCTCCCACAAGGCCAGTCCAAGCAGTAGAATCAAAACTCAGTGCCATTGTCCTTGGCTTCTCAGTCAGCCTTCATTGTCAGCCACATTCAGAGTCCAGTTTGATCATGTGCTCTATCAATCCCAATCCAGCTGGCCTTGGTGAGCTCCCATTAGATCAATCCCACTGTCTCAGTGGGTGGGTGCACCCTTCTCAGTCCTAACTTCCTTGCTCATGTTCTCCCTCCTTCTGCTCCTCTTTGTATATTTATCACAAAATAATAGCCTGCATTACAGTCTTAAGGTGCTGAATGCTGTCTTTCTGCTGGGAACTTACTGTGGAGTCCGGGTCTCAGGTCTTAGGTCTTGCATTCCCCTCCCACAACCTTCCTGCAGGACTGTATTTTTCAGTTAAAAAGAAAACATACTAAGAAATAATTCTTCTAGGGTTGATCAAGATACCCCAACTGTGTTTTAAATTTTCATGTAAGATTTTAGGCATTTCTCAAACCATGAGTTCATTTAAGAACAATTATGAAGATTTCTTTTTCCTACTGAAATTAACTTAGGATTCTGTGGTTCATGAGAAACACCAGAAGAGAGAGGTGGAGCAGCCATGGGCTTCTGCTTTTCTGGTTGGAAGACACTGCCAGGACATAGGCCTGCTTCACAGTCAACTCTATTTCCCACTCTCTGGGAAGAATAGCGGCAAAGAAGAATGTGGCATTTCCTTAGAGACAGCTGCTTAGTTCCTTCATGAGCAATGAGACATGGAAGACAAAGCAAGAGATGGAGTTGCAAAGAAAGTGGGACAGGTGCATAGGAACTAGTTCTGGCTTTGATGGGAGTCCTGACTGAAGCAGGACCTCCAGGAAGATGGAGTGTAAGTCTGCAAGTGATCATCTAAAATAGGAGCCATTTCTCGGGCAGGATACACTTTTGAATTTTTTTTCCCCCTGAGGTAGGGTTTCTCTATAGCTTTGGAGCCTGTTCTGGAACTTGCCTCAAAGACCAGGCCGGCCTCGAACTCACAGAGATCCACCTGCATCTGCCTCCCGAGTGCTGGGATTACAGGCATGCGCCACCACTGCCTGGCCAGAACACACTTGTGTGCTACAAACTATGTACTTTAGTTTACTGGACTGTGTGGCAAAGTTTATTTTTGTACTTCAATCAGGTCATCCTTTAAAAAACAACAACAACAACAACCACCCAGAATCCCTAAGAACTGTTATTTCAGGCAAATAGCATTTTGCTCAGAATAAATTGCAAATGGATATTAAATAAGCTTGGTAAGATTAAATCCCCAAGTGTGTTAGGGTGTGTTTGTTTATAAATCCCAGGTGTGGGTAGAGTCAAGTCTCCAGGTGGCTTTTAGAGAAAATAGGGTGCTGTTAAAGAAATGCATCCAGGTGCAGATGGCTTTGAAAGACAGGGAAATTTACCACTAACCTCATTATGGTACATGCAAATTGAGCTGTGTTCAGCCAGGAGAGTCACAGAAATAGCTACTGGGGTCATCTGGCGGTTAATGGAAGATAGACCTCTAGGTGTGGTTTCAAACTGGGGGGCCTGGTGTGAGTGTTCCTGTAATCTGAGAATTTAGGAGGGAGATGCCTCGAGGATTGGAAGTCCAAGGCCAGCCTTTACAACATAAGGAGCTAAGACCTTGTACACCCCGCAAAGAGGTGTCACATGGGAACATTGAAATATCCTTGAATAATAGATTGCATATGTAGGACGTTAATTCAGAAACAAACAGTTTAAAGCATTTTAAGTGCGGAACATCTATTCAATAGTTTAAACCACTGACATTAATTTTGGTGATTAACAGTAGCTGTGTTAGAAGTTGAATTTCATGACCCTACACTTGATGGTCCATTCTCTACTATGAATTGTCCCAATGAGATGATACCGATGTCTGTTTTGAAAAACTTCATTATGTGAAAGGATGTTTTGCAGATTCCTGTTAATCCTGGTGTGTAGGGTTAGACTCTCTTACATCCAGGCCTTCTTACTCAATGGGATGCAAAGATTTAAGGGTTCAGTTACCAGGTTGGAACTGTTTGGATATGGCGTGAGTGCATGCCCAGGACACATGCCAGAGCAGTGTTCTTTGGTGTGACAATCTGAAAGGTGACAGGCCTTTTAAGAGGTGGAGCCTGGTAAGGGAAGTAAGGTAATTGCTGGCAATGCCCCTGCCCTGGAAGGGATTAATGCTGTTCTCACAGAATGGCATGGCTTTTCCCAGAGCAGATCTCTGTGCAGGGATGCCACACTGTGTGCTTGACCTCTTCTGCATGCAGATGGCTCTTTTGCTGCTTTTCCATCACATGACCCTGCAAAAGAAACTCTTCCTAGAGGCTGATAAGATGCAACTGCCTAACCTTGAGCTCCCAGCTTCTAAAGCTATGAGATAAATAACCTTCCTTTATATAGTAAAGCACCATCTGAGGAACAGAAAATGGACTGCATACTGTACATATGGGGTTCCACGGTGCTGTCATCTAGCTCTTCGGCCCTACAGCAGGAACCGTGAGGATTCCTATAGCTATTACTTAGTTTGCAGTCACCACTGTCTGACGCGTGTGCATGAGTGAGAAAGTGAGAGGACAACTTTTGGAAGTCACTCTGTCCTTCTACATGGTATCTGGGATTGAACTCAGGTCATCAGGTTTGAGTGCCTTTGCCCACTGAGCTAGGTCACTAGGCCAAAGGTTGAAGTTTTATTTGAAGTTTCACAAAACTTTGGGAGTGATGAACTCATGCATCACCTCTTGTTTGAAAAAATCAGCAGGCTAGACTGAAGATTGCTGATGCGATTGCACCTATCAGGTGAGACGTCCGGGACCCTCTGACTTCTTCATGTATGTGCTAATAATTAGCATGGTAATACATTCAGTGTCCCAGAAGAACAAATTATTGATTTATTAATGTGTTTCTATATTGGTCTGTCTCAAATGAAGAGATATTTGGAGAGAAAGTGGCTCATTGAATCTGGCAGATTTCAAGACCTGCGGGGTGAATCAGCAGACTGAACATGACAGAATGGATGTGTATAACCCTAGTATGTACATTAACTCCAAGAAAATAAGTTCAAGTCTGAAGACAAGAAAAAACATGGTTCAGTTCAAAGGTAGAAAGAATTCTCTCTTGTTAAAGAGTGCTTTAGCCGAATACAGGGCAATCACCCACGTTAGGGAAGAAAGTCTGCTCTCCTCAGTCTCGCTGTTTTAATAAATAGTATGCTCAAAGTCATACTCAAAATAAAGTTTGTCTTAGTACCTGGCAATTCTGGTCTCTCTGGAGACCATATAGATTTTTCACCTTTTACTAATATATGGTCACGGCATGGCCTCCCTAACATGACACATTATGTACTAATGTGGTGTCTGTCTGGCTCCCAGAACAGTGATTTACAGACATCACTGTGGAGTAAATATTAAAATGGGCACTAAGGGGATCAATGGATGGGTGGATGGATGGATGGACAAGGAGGCATGGAAGACAGGAGAGTGGGAGGCTTGGACGTATGGATGGACAGATAAAGATGAGCAAATTCATTTATGTTTGCACAGAAGTTAAAGAAACGGGAATTTCCATGTTATATATCTATGAATACCCTTGACTTAGTTATTTAAAGAATTTCACAGATGTTTGTTTAACATATGTTATTTGATGCTTTTATACATGTGAACCAGGTTAAAGGTTCTATCAAATTTTGAATGTACTCAAAGATAGTCAAGAGAGATGTAAACTTTTTTTCTAAAGTTATACATTTTTACATGCTATTTGCTTCCGTTGGAATCACATGGTGCATTTCTCAAACTTCCATACTCTTTATTTCATATGGCTCTTATAATCTCTAGAGTTCCTGGATGAATCATGTCCATGCCGTTCATTCTTTGGCTTAGGACTGTCCACTGTGAACCTTTTATATCTGTGGATGCTAAATTCGTGAATCCACTTCCTCTGTAGCATATGAAACCCAAGAATAACACTCATGGCCCTTAGCTGGTCGGTGCTGGTTCAGAACACAGTTGATTTGCCTGACACACTTCCCCAACTGTCCTAGATCAAGTGAAATCCTCCCTGTTGCTTCATTTCTTAGTTTGTAAAGAGCTACATTTTAGTCCTTTTGTTGGAATTGTGGTTGTGTTGTTGTTGTTTCTGTTTAAAATGGCCCTCAGATGTCCTACTAAATAGTGTTCCTAAGTGCAGGAGGACGTTAATGTACTTCGAAATACACTTATAAAATATGTGTGGTAGGTAAATTTTGTGTCCTCATGGCCTGTGGAGCTGTTGGTGTGTGTTCAATGTTACAGGCCAACAACACATTGAAACCATGTGTTTTAAATAGAAATACATGTGAAACACTAGGTAAAAATAGAGAACAAATACAGCGAGCCAAGACTCCCAGGAGCTCTACTCTGTAACATTTGTCAAGTGAGTTTCCTTGACTTTTAGATCATGGCAAATCAGAATATCAAAAAACACCATTGATTTTGATCTCCTTCTAAAGCTGAATTTCACCATGCTTTTTTACATTCTCTTCTTAATAGTATATTTGGAATATATTCCTGTGTCACTAAATTTTTCATTTTATTTTACATTTCTAATATAGCAGTACAGCCTACAGTTGTGCTATTAGTATATCTAGTAAGTCTTTCTATAGATCATTTGTTAATCCTTTTCGCCAGCTCTTTACAATCATGGGAAGTTATGCACAAAAACATGCTGTGGCTTTATCTTCATCATACTCAGTTATTTTTTATTTCCGTGGGACACACTTCTTGCCAGTGAAATTTGGGGGGGGCATTGAGATTGCAAGTCCAATCTTCAATTGTTTGTAAATTTTTGTGAGTTTTCTATTAAGAACAAGGAAATCATCAAATAACTATTTTATCAACTTTTGAAAACTTCAGAGGAATCTGAAATACTATAAAAGTTATTTTTATCTCATATTTCAGTGGCCTCTGCAGTGAATTTGTCCTAATGTATTTAAGACTTTTAAATGTGGAGAGAAGTGTAGGTTAGATATGTGTTCCCCTGCAGATATTTTTGGGGATGTTTGTCCAGTTCCCTCTTTTTGGAAAGTAAGGGTTTGGCCTGTTGCATGATGAGGTTGTCTTGCCTGCATAGAAAGTTTAAATCCAGTCTTGGCTTCACAGACCTGGCTCCACCCCTCAAAAAAGGGTCAAACCTATGTAGCCTTATTCCCTTTGGAACATTTCGGCCATCAGTGTAAGAAAGGAACTCAGGACTACTTTTGGTCGCTCCATAGTCTTTTTAAAAGTTCTCCTTGGTCTTTGTAAAAGTTCTGTTTGGAATAATTAAACTCAAGAAATAAAAATAAATATAAATCTTTATAGACACAGCACCAGAAGTGAAGGATTAATACCTGTCTCCCCAGCCCACAGATCCGACCAGGCACGCCCCCACCTACTGATGCAGGGGGGCGGGCCCCCTGACTAATGCCACAGGCACAGGAAATGCAGAGGCTGGAGAAGATAGTCCTCTTGGCTGGGAATGAGGTGCCTGAGCAGTGTGGTCTGTCTGTATCAGACATTGAAAGATGGCTTGAAAATTATCACTGGGAAGGTTATCTGATGCTTGCAGTTTGCATACTGTTACTCCATTGGCAGATTTGCAATTTATCATGAGCGTTTTCCCAAGGAGGGAGTGTGCATAGCATCTCATTATTTTGCGCGTGCTGCTAAAAGTAAATGTTGATCTTTCCTATTTAAATTCTTACTCATGAAGCACGTGTGTTAGTTCATAGCTTTTACATATTCTCATAGCAGCGTTTCCGTTTGCTTTGCGTGTCGTTGTAGTCATCAAACATGGAGTGTATGATGTTTGATCGTGCTGATACATTCTCATTAGTCTTTCTTCCCTAATTTGATCATTTTCATTTGTTCTACATTTGTTGGCTGGGTGTGGGGTATATTTGTGTGTTAGAGTTCATGTGTGAGCGTGTGTGTGGAAGCCAGACATGAATGTTGGTTGTCTTTCTCTATTGCTCTCCATCTTCCTCATTGAGACAGGAGCTCCCACTGAACTTGGAGCTCACTAATTATCTAAGCTGGCATTCAAGAGAGTTCTGGGGACCCTCCTGCGTCAGCTGCCCCACACTCTCCCTGGCTTACAGAATGCACCCTCACACCCAGCTTTCACATTCACACCAGGGATTTGAACTCAGGACTGTCTTCCCAAACTCTCTGCTTTTTTAATTACAATACCAAGTGAATAATTTAGTACTTATATCATTTTTATCTGTTGTTGAATGGATCTTTTTAATATTTTAAAGAATATCCCTCTAGAGCAAAGTGACTACCTTATAGCTTTTGTTGCATATTTTAATCTTTCTTTCCATATAGAAAATTGTATGGAAAAGAATATTTTGACAATGAACAGTGTTCTGACATTATTGTATATTATAAATATTATGGTTATTAAAGTCCTACTTTCTAAGCAGACATAAAATTGCGCCTTAATATTCTTAAAGTTTTAGTAACTAAGATGAGTTTTTTCCTAGTATTTATTATTAGGATTATAAAAATTTTCTGTTACAAAACTGTTCTGTGCATTTTTACCAAGAAACTACTTGTGCTTAGGCATCTTTTTTCCTGACTTTAGGTCATTCCACTCTTTTACAGAGTTGCTCCAACTTAAATACTTGTATTCAAGTAAAATTTAAAGTCTGTGATATGTGCTTTTATATGTCCAGTGGTGTGGGGGGAATATCAGTTCATGTTACTGGGCTCTCACTTGGCAGCAGGCATTTTCTGGAAGGAAAACATGCATGAACCACCCCCACAATGACCTATAAAAGAAGTGGGGCTAGAATAAGAAACACAGTTCTCACATAGTTTATTTTGTGATTCTGGAAGGCGGCCATGTCTTTCAGGAACAGCGTCGTTCCTATGCTGACGCCTTCATCTGTCTTGGTGTTGATAGTACACACTCCCCACACGTACTCTCCCTTGGGAGCTCCATCACAGTGCCTTGTCATTCACTCTCTTTTGACTGCTCGTGTACTCCTTCTGAACTCTTTCTGACGAGCAGACCCTGAGAGTCAGAGCCTTTGTTTTTTAATTCCTCATGCTTAATGCACAGCGGTATATTGTGACCTTCATTGTCCACTCATTGAGCACAGCGTTTAACAGATGTCTGAGTTCCCCATAGCCTCACTGGCCTGGAGTATATAAAGATGAAAAGGCCCTGGTTTCTAAGGTGGGACCTCGCAGGAAAACCTTGAGTCCCTAGATAATTGACTAAGTGTGAAATCTGATTTCAGAGTTTAGAGTGGACTGTAAGCACCACGAAATATGAGCTGAGACTCTCTGTAAGGCAGAAATGATCAGAAGGTCCTGGAAAATGTGCCGTATGTCATGCCATGTGCTATAAAATTCTCTAAAGTCTGCTTCCCAAAACCTTATAGATTCGCAGCTAAACCAACCTGGCCAGCTCTCACTCACTTCAAATGTTAAGTCATGGTAATGTGCTGTTTAGAGTGGGCACAAACTGTAGCAGGCCACTAGCTTCAACTTGCCTTTCAAAATTTTTATTTATATAATTTATATGTATGTGTGTGTGTGTCTATCAGTATTTATGAGAACATTGTGTTGGTTCCCAGAGATGTCAAAAGAGGTCATCGTGTGTGTGTGTGTGTGTGTGTGTGTGTGTGTGTATCAGTATTTATGAGAACATTGTGTTGGTTCCCAGAGATGTCAAAAGAGGTCATCATGTCACCTGCAGCAGGAGTTACAGTTAGTTTTGAGTTGTCTAAAGAGGGTGCTAGGGACTGAACGTGGGTCCTGAAGAAGCAAAGCCGGGGCTTTCAGTGTCGCAGCCATTTCTCCAGATAATGACAGTTTTTTTCCCTTTTACAGTTAAGGGAATTGAGCCATTCCTCAACCTGATACAGGACTGTTTAGTGTTTCAGAATCACAGAAGCAGAGGATATAATACTATGTGTTGCGGCACCCTTACATCTAAGAGGTTTTCATCAGATCCAGGATCCATTTGGACTCCTGCATATGTGGGCCTGCTCCAGTTCACTCTGCTGCTCACTAACGGCGGCTCACTTATGTTTCCTTCTGCCAAACTCCAAAAATGCCTCAAGGAATGGGGTAATGTGAGATTTCTTAGATTTATAGACTCTGCTTTTCAAAAAGAGAAATTAAAGTCTACTTTTGGGATTGAGTTGTGCTTCGTTTTGTGAAGACAGCATGCTCACATTTGGAGCAGGCTTTGCCTTTTAGCCTGTCCCTATGGATACTGTACGGAAACAAGGGAGATGCAGGAGTCGGAGGAAGCCGTGTCGTGAGCCCTGCCGGCAGTAGCAGGAGTCTTCACTAGTTGCACCTGAACCTGGTATCCAAGTTATTTTTACTATTGTTTTTGGAAACACTTAAAAGTGTTTAGATTTCTCTTTACTTTGCTCAGACACGAGCAGATGAAGACATCTTAATCGCCGCAAACAAAACCGACAGTGTAGCTACTGCACGGGATTCGGATGGTAGAACGGACAGAAAGGAAATCTTGACGCTCTAAATCCCAAGCTCACCAAATTTGAAAATCTTGGATAAGGACTACAACTCAAACTTTTTATTATATGAGAAAACTTTTCTTTAAGTAGGGCCAAGGCACCAGAGAACACTTAGCTTCTCCTGACTTTGACTTCAAAGGGAGAAAGTGAGTCCGAAGGTTTAATTTGATAGTACTATATAGGGCCACTTCCCAGTGTCCTGAAATGCCAATGTTCTGGGTGCGTGTGCATCTACACACACACTCACACACACACACTCACACAGAGGTGGTGTACGGCATTATTACTTGTATTTTAAAACATATAGTTGAACAAAACTCAAGAAGCAGCACTGCCTACACTTTGTGAAAAGCCATTTTGTAGGTGGTGGTAACTTGCGGAATGACAGTTCTTTGGGTCATGATTCCTTTTAATGGGTCCTTCAGAGTGACAGTTCAGTGGTACCCTCACCTGGGATTCCTCAGAGTATCAAAAATTTCCCCACTCATTAGTTGTCTTGGGAATTACCTTAGTGATGTCTTAGGCTTGAATGTCGGTTTATTCCATCTGGGTGGTAAGAAAACCGTTTCTCTTTGTCGAACCTTGCCTCTCTGTATTGGAAGTAAAGGACAAAGGTAGAGATTTCTGTTATTCTGTGAAAAGTAAGTAAAATATAGGCGGACCCTAAAGACACAGTTGATAAACATGCTTCAATTAGAGTTCGTTTCTTGCCATGATTTCTTATGAGATTTTGTGTTTCACAGAACAATAACTGTGTATTTACATTTTTTCAACTTCTAAGCTTTTGTGAGTCTTTTAAATTTTGGGTACTTTTCATGCATTTATGTTGTTTTTTGTGGTTTTTGTAAATGATATTTTATTTTCTGATTTGCAGATAAGTTTGCTGAGGGAATTTTACCCACTAGACTGAGTGCCATTTAATACCTTGATCTTCTCTGGGGTGATGACAAAAGTTTATGGGATGTACTGTTTCTCTGATTTGTTTCATTTTGTAAGAAAGAACCTCAGAGTTATTGAAGGCAATCTCTCTTTCAGGGAAATTAGCTCAGGTTAGACCAGTGCTGTCAGAGGCTTGTTAGTGTAATGTCCAGGTCAGCTTTTTCTCTGACCTCTTGTCTTCCTTGGACTCAAAGATTAAAACAAAATAAAACAGAACAAAAGGGCTGCAGGGCAATGTTAGTCTGTGAAATTGGACCCACAGCCATTCAGCATTGAGGGGTTGGGTTGCGGAAATACAAACCCACGGAAGCATGGAAGTGAACTGTATGTGAAGACAGGGAGTTCCTATGGGGTGACTGGAGGAGAGATGAGGAAGCAGGGTCGTCTGAGCTACAGCCATAGGAACAAACAAGCAGAGAGAGACCATCGCAAAGCAGCATCAAAGACACCACCCACCCTACTAGTTAACACCCCTTCTCAGACTTTTGGCCTCCATAAGTGTTAGAGATTCCTTTCTGTTGTTAAGCCCTCCAGCTGCTGGTATATTGTTAGGGCAACATGGGTAAGCTAATGTCCTGACCAGAAAGACTGTGGGCTGAGGGACAGGAGCTTGTTGCAAAGTCTTGGATGGCTAAATTAAATGGAATGGTGTCTGTTTATTCTTTGGACGTAGATATTTTGTAAAATATTATTTTAAAAATGTAATATTAAACCACAGATTTCTTTTGTTGACGTTTCCAGTATCACCCCTAGGAAGGTATCCTACTGGTATTTCAATTTTTTACCTTTTTTTTTTTCTTTTTTCCATGAAGCTTCAGAAAACCTGTTTGCTGAAATGTGGCCTCAGCTGATCTCTGGGCCCAGGCACCCTCTCAAACCATGTCCTCGTTTCAGAATTGTCTTTATTGTAAATGGCAGGTGAAAGGCAGGAAGGCTTTTGTTTTGACAATGTATGGAAGTTGTATGGAAAGGATTGAGAAATGCTTTCCCGACAGAACAAAGGGCCAAGTCTTAGAGGAGCTGAGGGAAAGGAATCAAGCTGTGTAAGTTCCAGAGTTGGTGAAAAATACTTAGGTTCTAGGGGTGGGGCAGGGAGTTATTACCTTTTCTTCTTCTTCCCTCAAAGGAACTTGAGGAGCAGGGGTGGGGTGGGATGGGGTAATAACATAGAGAATGTAAGGAAACCCGCTGCTCCCAATCTAGTTCATTATTCCCCTGTTGTTGTCTACCAAAAAAACAAACCCAACTATTCATAGTCATGTAGGGTTGAAAACCGGAACTCTGAAGTACACTCTCTTGGCTTTGCATCAGAGTGTATCAGAGTATATAAGGTTTCTTTATTTTTTTACTTTGACAGGTTTGTAAATATGTGAAGTTTACCATATGCAATTAAGTATAAACTCAACATAAATTACCCACATAGCTTACATACTGAATATTAGGTTATAAATGTTTTTTCAGTGCCCTTATGACGCACCCGTATTTGAACAAAGAAATTAAAGGCTTAATCTTTACTATCAGAGTGAGAAAAATAAAAAAGAATTTCTATTCCTCTTCCAAATCAGAAAGATGCATGTTATATATTTTTGATATATTGTAGTAGCTTCTGGGTATGTTTTTAGGCCTCACTAGACGTAGTACTGTACTGTATGATAATGGAAAACTTGTCTCTTGTTCTGAAGTTGTGCCTTAGCTTCTACTGGATTCTTTTCTCTATGAGCTTGGAAGGGAATGTACATGAACAGCGTGGCTAAGAGTTCATTAGGATGCAGCATAAAGCACACTGGGAGAAAGTGGCTACCAGTTGTGATTTTGTAGCTGAGGAGTAGTGTCCTGGGGAGGAAGGTTGTGGGAAGCACCAGTGCAGATGTGTGTGGGTGCCTCATCAGTGAAAGCTGTGGTCCTCTGTGGTCCCCCAGACCAGTGTTTCTCAGCCTGTGTATCGCAACCCCTTAGGCAAATCTCTTTCCCAAAATATTTACATGATGATTCATAACAGTAGCAAAATCAAAATTATAAATTGTCAACAAAAATAATGTAATGGTTGGGATAGGACGACATGCGGAACTGTTTAAAGAGTCACAGCATTAGGAAGGCTGAGAACACTGGCTTGGAGAGTATTCAGTCTTTGGTTATAGTTCAAGGGCGGCTTGATGAAGATGGAGGGAAGTTTTTTTCTTCTTCCTCCAAGACGTCTCAGAATCACTGCTCAAAGAGCAGATCTGCCTGCTTATTGATACCCCATGTGTCTCACTGATTTTTAATTAACATAATTGTTATTGAAGCTGGTGTAATGCACATGCGTCCAACAGCACATTACAGTAAAAGCAGTTATTTCTGTACGTACTCTCTTAGTCAATAGATCTCAGTAGATGTTAATAAAATTTGGGAAATTTTAATAATTCTGTGCTTTTTTTGTTTATAAAGTGAAAATGGGTGCTTTAATCAGTGAGAGGAACAACCTAACTCATTGAACTACAAGGGCCTGACAACCAAAGAACTTGCTGCTCTTTAACATCTCACATGGTTACCTCATAGTTTGGCAAAGAGGACACAAAGAATTATATAAAAGCCCAGTTTGTGACAAACGCTGAAGGTTATCTGGCTTCGGTGGAGAGAGTTTCACTTCACTGTAAATGGAGACTGTGTGCTGTTTTCCCAGCCACCCAGACCTGAAAAAATCGCACAGAAACTATATTAATTACAACACCATTTATCTGATGGCTCAGGCATATTTCTAGCTAGCCTTTCTATTAATCTGTGTATCACCATGAGGCTGTGGCCTACAGGTAAAGTTCCAGCGTCTTTCTCCTTTGGCAGCTACATGGTATCTGCCTGACTCTGCCTTCTTTCTCCTACATTCAGTTTAGCTTTCCTACCTTGCTCTATCCTGCCATTCCATAGGCCAAAACAACATGTTTATTAACCAATGGTTATAAAACATATTCACAGCATACAGAGGGGCATCCCACACCACTTCATCAGGAATCTGGTCCTGTCTCACCCCAACTATCTTCCCGGATCTCCTCATGCAACTGTTAAAAGTATGGAGTGCTACCATAAATGCTGAATGTGTACCTTGGAAGAAGAAATTAATTTAACTAATTTTATTTTTAGTTGAGAAGTTTCCAGAAAACAAGTTAGAGATGGCCACTTAGGTGATCAACAATTGGATAATAACCCATGTTTGCAAAAAGATAATTAGACTTGAAGAAAAGTACAAATTATGATACTTAATCTTGATTGTCTACTTGTTTGGGTTGAGTGATACCTAGATTAGTAAGGGACATTCCTGGGCATGTTTTTGGGGGTCCTTCTAAAAACAGTAAGAGGACAGTCCCAGATCTTTGATGGATTAAAAGTTTGAATACACTATCGGTATATGGTAGAACACTGTTAGGCTTGCTGTGGGGAGAGGGTCAGCAAGAACACAGTGTCCTTGGGGACTATGTTCTTGCCTTAGTTCCTTTTTCCTACATAACTAGCTCACTTCTCTGATTGGTCAAACCTTTCCTGCCATGACGGACTAAAACCGTGAGTTTAAATTCTCTTGTGTTAAGTCATGTGTCTAGACCACTTCCAAGTTGTATGTGTTGGAAATATGTTTCTGGGTTCTCAGGGGTCACCTAGCCTGACAGCTCTAGTAGACACCATCCTAGTGGGTGTTCTCTGGAGTGATTCTACTTCTGTGACCCACCCTTAAAAAGGCCATGATACCTAAAATATCCTATGAAATCTAGGTGGAAGCAACCATGTCTACACAGCCCTTGAATTCTGCATTCTGTAGAATCAGCACTGTGTGTATATTGCCAGGGACTACCAGATCATGCTTGTGAGTGGATCAGGCTGCACTTGGATTGATGCCATGGCTGAGGTGTCTGAGCGGCACTACCCAGAATTCAGAAGAGATGCTGAGGCTCTCCTGCGCTGACAGGGTATCTCTCAGCACTCTTCCCCATCCTCCAGCTCTCAGCATGCCTTCAGGCCTCTCTTCTGCTAGGCTCCCTGAACCTTGAAGGATGTAAAATTACACATTTATATATGAAGAAATATGTGTATCTGATTGTCCTTTTTAAGTGGTGACCATAGTTATTATCTGGAAGGAACTTCTTTGTGTCTCTCTTTTATTTAGGCGTCCTAAAGTCTTTTCCCCTAAAGATGTCAATGGATGGTTTCCTAATCTACCTTCTAGTCAAGGCAGCCAAGGGTGTGCTTTGTGTTAATGTTCCTTCTGTAGCGTGGAGTTTGGAGGTGCAGGGAAAGGGAGTTGCTTCACTTGTCTTGTGATCTTTGCCTTTCTCTTTTCTTCTCTTCATTTCTTTCCTTTTTTTTTCTCTTTACTTTTGAGGGTTGGGTGGAATTAAGATAGGGTTGTCTTCTCTAGCTTTGATTGACCTGGTGTTCAATATGTAGTCCAGGATATTCTAGAACTTGCAATGATCCTCATGCCTTAGCCCTTTGATGGATGGGATCATCCATCTATATTACTATGCCAGACTCTTTTATATTATTAATAAGAACAATTGAACAAAAGTAGCTCTCTCAAGTATAGATTTATTTTCATAGCTCTTTTACAGGGGTTATTTAGTGATTACACGTGAGTATTAGCCTTGATGTTGATATTGTCAGTCTTCTGACTTCTGTCTGAATTGCACTGTAGTTTTTACACGGCAGGATCTGCTTCCACTTACTCTGCACTTGCACTGTTTCCGCTCATGGCTATCTTTTGCTGTGCACAGATGGGCTCCAGTTAGAAACACTTGACTTGCTCTGAATGTGGCAGCCACAAAAAGTGTCCCACCCCTGGAGGAGCCTTTTCACACCCTGTAGGAGCTGCAGAAGCTAAACAGCCTTACTTCCCATCCACCTCTTTGGAAGATACACAGTTCTCTAGGCCTGCCTGGGAACAGATTTACAGCCCAGGTCTCGTTCCCTCATCATGCTGAGAATCTGCCTGGCTTCAGGGACATGAGGCTGGGAGGCAGGATTGTAAGGACAAAGAGCTAAGCATTCTCCGTGTTCCAGTTTGGAAAAGCTGTCAGAACTATCATGGACAAGTCCACATGACTTCCAGTTCAGCTTGAGTGTAAAGAATTGTTTTTGAATTAAATGCATTTGCATGCTTGGATTTTTATGCGTATTTTCTTTCTTACATTAGATTATCAGTCTGTAAAAGCAAAAACAGTTGCTTCAAAGTGCTCTTAATAACTTTAGTTAATGTACTCATAATGCAGTTGGCTGATTATGCATATTAATATATTCTTCCTTTCTATCCCCCACCATAACAGAAGTTATGCTTCATTCTGATGTGAAACATCAGGTAATCACCTGTTACTTTAACCTATTTTTAATATAATATAATAAATGAGTTGCTTCTCATCCATTAAGTCTAATTAATCAAGGTAATATTTAATTTTCTCTGACTTACTGTCTGATTTAATACGTCCATCAAGCAGCCTAGCTGGTGAAGGGTCATCTTTCCATTTGATAGATCAAGTGTATCTGCCGAGTACTTGTGTTTTTCAGTTTTACATTCTATGCTCTCAGAGGAGGAGGTTCAAAATACAACCACAAGACAAACAAAAATTCTGAGTGCCTCGTTATATCTGCTCATCCTTCTGCAAAGCATGGCTATAATTTTTCTGCCCAGGCTCCCATGGTAGAAGTTTGGACAGCCTTGGCTTTTTTGGTGTTGTATTTTGTTTGCTTTTGTTTTGAGTGGGGTGAGTCTATGGAGATTAGACTTGGGTGACTGTAACCTATAGTAAAATTGCTAGGGCTTACCACACTCTATTATTATTATTTTTTATAGCAGTTTTCCGTCAAAGAAGCATATTTGGTTTTCAGAGGCTTTTGACATGTAACGAGGAAAATTTGTTTTTCCTTCTAACCCAGTGTAATGAAGAGCTGGGATAAAAACTATCCCAAGAGGAAACCCATGTGGCTCCCGAGTGTTTGCAGCAGGACACAATGCCAGGGAGCCCAGACATGGTGGTCTGTTTGTGTTGGCATGTGACGGGTCTAGAAGTCAATTTAGAGCACTGTGGCATGTGAGAGAGCCAGAAGATGCCTTTAGTCACCCAGTAACGGTGTGAACTTGTGCCTTGACCTTTTTTCTGCTGGCCTGGTGGTTTGGCACTCTTTTATCTCCATGCCCCGACACTCACTAGCGGGCATCTCTGCTCTCATCGTTACCATTTTCTTTGTGCAGAATATACAGCCTTCTGCATGTGTTTGCACCACACCCCTCTTTCTGGCTCTTCCATCATTTACAAGAAAATTGGTCTCAGAAAAAAATGAGATCAGATTCATCAACACTTCAAGTTGGAGACATAGAAGGGAGACCTGACTATTCTAGGACTTGTTCTTAGCTGAAAATATCAAACTGCCCGCTTGCCGTTAAATCAGCATAACTGGCCAAAGAATTTCACAATGTGGATAACCTCCAGCCCTCTGACTGTATGCAAAGCAGGGGGCCTGAATGAGAGCATTGTGTTCTAAAACCTTAGGCTGGAACAAGGCTGAAAAGCCCAATCTCTCTGGTTATTTTGGACATTCAAATGCTGTCTAAGAGAAAAGAACTCATTATGACTCAGTTCCGTTAATTAGAAGTAAATTACTGTCTTTTGTCTGATACAAAAGAAGGTGAAGGGAACTCTGCGAGACCAGAGGATCCAGAAATTCTAATGAGATGAGAACATAGGCTGGGAAAGGGAGCAAATACAAGAAGCCATTCAAGGCGGGAGGCCTCGCTGGCCTGGCCTGGCCATGAGCAAAAGGCAAAACCATACATTAGCTGTCTAGCTTCCTATGCTATTTCGAGCCACAGTCAATGTCTCCAGATATCAGAGGGACCTCATTTTGACAGAATGTGAAGATATACTGGGAAATATCTCATTTTTCACCCCGATTACACTGAAGAATTTTCTTACATGTATATTCTTCCTTCATGAGACCTGCAAGGCCCTCTGACACAACTGAAGGATGAATGAGTGGGCTTTCTTTGTAAAGTCAATGAAGCTTTTATAATGAAAGGAAATCAGAAAAGTTTAACAATGATCAGATATAGTGAGATATAGTGGAACCTCCTCAGTGTGAGGCTCTTAAAGAATCTTAACACTGGCCTGGGGTGATGTGTGGTGTCTCTGGAAATGAAAAACTGTCTCACAAGCACATGAAAATAGTTAACATCTCCTCTGAAATTGCATGCACACATTTTCTTAATGGTGCCAACTTCTCAGTCACAAGCTAAGATTTTCTAGAGTAAATGTTGCACGCCCTTTTTACCAGCTAAAACTGAAGTTTCCCTTTGTATAAGGCAGACATTACTGTGGTCTCAAAAGTCTCCTATAAAATGTCACTGGTTTTTAGAACACTTCTAATTCAGTGGTGAGTATGAGTTCTAAGAGGTGATATTTAAATCATTTTTCAAGGTGTATATTACTTGCTCCCTAACCGATTAAACATCATACTATGACTCTGTAGGCTCCAAGAGTTCATTTTATGAGATGTTACAGTTATGGTGTTACAGTTAACCAGTTAACACATTTATCATGTGAGGTTCTTAGAACCCTTAGATATTGCTTTGCTTTCAGAATTCAACGATTCCTGTGACTTTGATGGTAGAAAAAGGGATTGACGGTGTTTTTGAGACAAGGTCTTATGTATCCCAGGCTAGCGTAAAACTCATTACAGACCTGAGGATGAAGTTCTGATCCTCCTGCATCCATCTCCCACTAGGACTAAGATTCCAACGAGTGCCACTGTGTCCAGTTAGTGATCAAATCCAGGGCCCGCCTCATGCATCTTAGGTGTATGCATTGTCTACCAACTGTGTAGGTTAGATACTATGAGATGAGTAGCTTTGATAGTACAGCACAGGATTTGGAAGAAAGTTGAAGATTTCCATCTAAGCTCAACTTTGAGATGTCAAAAAACCTAAGTTATCAGCAACGAGCAGATAACTTGAACATAATCTTCTAGGCAGGAATGCATGGGGGTAGGAGTCAACAAGGAACTGTTTGAGCATACTCTGTAGTTCTGAGTGAAATCATGCAGATAAGTAACAAGATCCCTGACACAGGAATAATATCCAAGTGTTAAGATATGACGAACAACAGGTAAGTGAAGTCCTTACCCCTCATGGAGGAAGCTTTCATTTACAACAGAGACCATTAGAGGAAAACACAACTAAATGCAGTTTATCACAGAGTTTTGGATCCTAATGAATGCATCTACAAAATGCCACTCCTCCCCACTCCTAAGACTCAGGGAACATTACTGAAGAGATGGCAGAAAAATTGCAAGAGCCAGAGGATCAGGCTGTACCATTGTGTCTTAGTGATGTCACAAAAGCTCATCAACCTGACTGCCTACACATGAGCTGAGCAAGGACAGCAGCAATAGACATGCTAAAGGGACGCGAGAGAGCCCATGAGATCTCAGCCTCACACAAAGAACTATAGGCAGCTAAGGAATGCTAAAACTCAGAGAAAGAGGCTCCCCCAAAGAACAGCACACCATTCGGTTATCCAAAGCCAACGTTGAGCTTTAAAAATATTCATACAAGTAACACTATACAGACTAAGCAGGTGTATGCATGTACTTAGGAATATATGTATATAAACACGTGTCTATGTAACAATAACTAATTAAAAATAGAGGCCATGAATTGATAACAGAGAAAAGATGAGTACATGGGAAGGTTTGGAAGGGGGGAAGGAGAACTAGTGTACTTAAAATCTGGAAAAAATAAAGAAAAGAAGTAATTCAAAACTATTGGAAGGGCACGTAGGAGATCAGAAGTCCAAGGTGTAAAGGAGAGGGGGACAGCAGGATATCAGTTCAGATAAAGACAAAAAGTAGAGGCAGAGACAGAGATAAGAGGGCAGACTGTCAGGTGGAACAGAGGGAATTTAATATAATGGGGAATTTAGGAAGAAGAAACAGGGGCACAGGTCTCTCGATGCGGCTGGTGTGGAGGACACTTCTAGGGAGACTCATGGTCTGCAACAGTAAGGAGGTCTTTCCCATCATAGTGCTGGTGTTGCAGTTACTGCTTGTGGATGCTCTTATTAGACATCCCAGGGACTGATTCTTGACGTCTTCTCTGGAGAATAAGAAATGAATTCTCCTGTGGATCAGGCCAGAATTGGAGCAGCCCCATTGAGGAGACGGGTGAAAAGAACAAGGACAATTTCCTGAGTTCTGGGGACACAGCTAGAGAAGTGCTGAGAGTCAAGCTTTTGTTCCAAGAAGCTACAACTTCCTGCATCTCACTGAGAGATGGTTATTTGCTATGCTGACCTTAGCTTGGGAGTCCATCTGCACGGACATGATAAAGGAATAGCCAGAATGAAAACAGTGCTTTAGCTGGCCAGTGCACTAGTAAGAGTGGGTCGGTGAATAATATGTTAGGTTGTTCAACTTCCAGAGGGGTGGGGGGGGGGTGTGAGCGCGCGTGTGCATGTGCAGGCGCGCCCATGTCTTCCTATGTTTTAGGGCCAAGCTGCTTCCTTCTCTACCACTTTATGAAACAGTGTCAGCACTGGATTCCCTCCCATGCCTTAGGGCCTGGAGAAAATGTGCAAAGAAACAGGTTCCATGTCCACCTCTTAGATGGTTGTTGGCCAGCGATGCCAACAAACAGAGCAGGTCTCCCAGTGTTGACAGTTATATTTCTATTATCTTATCATTCTGGGTCTTCTCATAAAAACAGAATATCAAAAGGATAATAGAAGAGTGTTACATCCTGCCCCCCTGCATTATCCCCTCACTGTGCTAGACCTTGATGATTTCTAGACTCACTCCTTAATCTTGTCTCCAGTATGGCACGCTAGTTCTTAGATGACTGAAGAATGGTGGGTACTACCTTTGAGTGATGTTTGCACAACTTCAGAAACTAAAAGATACACAGAGAATTAAATACATAGAGTTCATGGGTGCTAGCTGCTAGTTAGGTCCTATTTTGTTGGTATTTGATTATTCAAATTTGTTAAACAAAAGTCATCACGGCCGATTGGCTCACTAGTGACCCAGACAGGCTTCGGAGTGTGAGGGAAGCTGAGCAAGGCTTTCAGTCCTCGGCCAAACTACTCTGTGCTGAACTCAGCGAGGCAGAGGCAGAACTCATGGAGGCAACATGCATCCTACACCATCAGTCCCATGGAAGCATGTGCGGGTAGGAGCCTGCTCAGCACCACAGGACAGTGGTTTTCCAGGACGGAATGCAGGGCTGCCACACTGCCTGTTTCCATATTCCTCCTCATTTGACTACAGTGTGCGTTTCTGTTTGCAGACACCTTTAGTGTTTACCATTCCTTGTGTAGCAACACGCCATATTCAAATGAAACCAGCAAAGGATGGGAACTTGGCATCACCTTTCAATGAGAAATATCTGAGTGCTTGTCATTCTATGTTCAGCATTGTGACCTTGGGAAGTGTCTTTCAAGGTCTGAGTTTCCTGAGCTGTAAGATGACCAGGAAGGCCCTTCCCAGCCTTTACTGAGCCCTGTCTTTTCACATGGTACCTTGAGTCACCCTAGTCTTTCTTGCTGTATCTATTCAGCTGTGTGGCCTCCATCTCTTTCCCCCCATCACAGTGCTGTGATCCAGCTACAGATCGTCACAGCCCACTGCATCAAAGGGCTTCTTGTTTGCCTGGTCTTTTATTTACCTGGTGACTTTATTTGTCTTTTCATTAGTACCTCTAGCATGGGGTAGGCTGGGACAATAAGGTGTGAAGTTCAGACTCTATACTGCAGCCACCTTGGCCCTGATGCTGGAAATGACTTTCTTGGGAGGTGTTATCTTTAGTTACTTAATTATGCTATCCAAGACTCCAGCAGCTAATTGACGACTAGCTCTGCAAACAGGTCAACAGCGACACACGTGGTCACCAGGTCTCCCCTAGGAAGTCCACGGGCAGAAAATTTAATATCAGCGTTCTTTTCTGCTCAATCGGCATGAATTCCTTTTTGCTTCTAGACTGCACACAGCTATTTTTAGTTGCCATTAGATTAGTTTACTGTGAGGATCAACTAATCCTTGCCCTGTGGTCATAAACTGGAGATGGGGGAAGACTTTTAGTTGGTCCAGTCCAGACTGACATGGTTTCTGAAGTATTCCCCAGAAGAAGTGGGATGAACTCTTAGCTCTGGATATTAATAATCATTTACTGCCTTTCTTCTTTGTAGCTTAACTAATCCTTTGTTTGGTGCTGGGGACTGGGCCCAGGGCTTTGCCTAAGCTTGGCCCACACTCTACCACTGAGCTACAAACATTTCGATCCCTCAACCCCCCAAAAGATAGAAAGGTGTTTTTGAGTACATGCAAGAAAACAAGGCTTTCGGAGTACAATGAAAACAACAACCACTTAAAGCACAGCTGTGTGGTCTGAGAGCAGTGCGCACAATGCTCCATTTTACCAGCTAATATAACAGAGGCTTAATGAGATGATGAGAATCGTTATGTGAATCTCTGATCAATTTTTGCAAAAGAAAAAAATTCTAAGTAAATTTTCAGGGGCAGTGCTTATTAAAATCTCTGGTGTGACAAAGATACTTAAGTTGACAAGTCTTTCAGCCCACATCATGCTTTTTAAAGATGTCTCAACTGAAGACAGCACAGTGTCTCTTATTGTTGTTGCCCTCTTAGGACCTGGATCCCCTCCTTGGTTTTGGTTCTCACGGTAAGTAGAAGACATTTGGATAGGCCAAGTATTAACAACAGAACACAGTTATGAACATCATCAGACTATATGAGCTGATTTTGAAAAATAGCAGTGTTGAAGAGGAGAGAAAAGGAGGGAAATAACAGACTCTAGTTTCCTCATCTGCTTGTGCTGTGTGGGGTGTGTGGATGCACAATCGCACACACGCGTATGTGTTCTGTGGTATGTGCATGTGTGTGAGTGTGTATACCATACATGAACGTGGAGTCCAGAGCAGGACCTTAGGTGTCTTCCTCTACTGTGCCCCATTTTATTACCTTGAGAAGGGTCACTTCTGAACTGACAACTTGCCTTGTCAGAGAGACTCACTATCCAGCAAGCTCTTCAGGGTCTCCTCCCCTTTCTCCATCCAGAGATTCTAGATACTAACAGCCATGCCCAACTGTTGTTTTTATGTAACTTTTACATGAATCTTGGGGATTTGAATTCAGGTCCTTATACTTCTCAAGCAAATGGTTTGTTTTGTTTTGTTTTACCTACTGAGTCATCTCGCCAGCCCCTGTGATATGTATTTTAACCAAATACGGTGTTGAAAAATATTTTACCTTTGGCAAGCATTATTTAGTCTTATTTCATTACCTTCATGCTAAGTTATAGATGAGGTTCGGCAGCCACACGGCCATCGTCAACCAATGGTAATCTTTGTAGCATAGCAAATGATAAATCTTATGAATGTGGGGTAATCCTTGCTCAGCAGTCTTAAGAGCTCTGTGAGGCCAGGAGGGCTTTCTCCAGGAAGCATCCCTGTACATCATAAGATATATAATGCAGTTACTATGGTGCTTTGTGCATGTAATGGATGGAATATACTTCTGCAACAGATCCACAAACTCACAGACTTAGCCAAATAGCTAAACATTAGCTGGTCTGTGGGAAAAGTCAAAATAACCCATTTGTAGAGGATTCCTTGTCATTACAAAACATCTCTAAAGGTTGTTATTGAGAAGAAGATTCTTTCAAAGCTGTTGGGGTGGGCAAGAGGGGTCAGTGGATTAAGTGCTTGGCCTACAAGCGTGTGAAATCCAGGCAAGTGTGGCAGCCCCTGGTAATCTCAGAACAAAAAATACAGCAATGGGATCACTGAAGTAAACAGGCTAGCAGGGCCAGCCAAATTATAGAGCCCTGGTTCATCATAAGACTCTGCCTTGGTGGTAAAGTGGAGACTCATCAAGGAAGAAAATCGTAATCTTTGGATCTCCTTTTATACACGCACACACATGAACACAAAAACACACGCGTGTGTGCACACACATACACACACACACAAAGGCATTTTAAAAGTTACAAAAATAACAGGCCATTTTGTAGACCTTCAACAATCAATGAGACAATGGATAATTACTTTGACAAGTATTTTGAATATATAAAATGGAACCTGTTATACATCCCACAGATATGAAATCGTGCTAAGGAGAATATCATAAGCCAAAAACTGAAAATTAATTACTAAGCAGTGTAGGAAGTCAGGAAAGGAGCGCTTACCCTGTCCTTGATGCTTGCCTCATATTCTTTGTGGTTGCTTCTGTTGCTCATTGAGGCTGGGTCTCATTGTGTAGCCCTGACTGACCTAGAACTCACTGTGTATACCAGGTTGGCCTGGATTCACAAAGATAGGCCTGGGCCAGGATTAAAGATGTGAGCCACAATGCTTGGCTTACCTGTCATCTTGGGCTGGATTTTAAATAATGAATTCATCCTGCATAACTGATCCCCATGGTGCACCAGGATAATGCTAGGCCCTCTGGGCTAGAGTTTACAACACCATCTTCTCTGTGTATGTGTATAGTCCAGTAAGAATCCAAATTCTTAAATAAATAGAGGTCTCAAGACCCTTGTCTTGATTTTTTAGGGTTCTCTCATAAGCACTCAGAATTCTCCTCACAGTACTGCATCCTTGGACCATGTTCTGCCAGGTTTGCAATATCATAGATGCTTGGAAATATTGGCTGAGTGAGTGAAACCGACTGCACTTTGCCAGGTTCTTATGTGATACTTAGATTAGATTGGCGCCTTAGTTACATTTTTTGTTTGTTTGTTTGTTTTGTTTTTTAAGACAGGGTTTCCCTGTGTATCTTTTGGCTGTCCTAGAACTCACTCTGTAGACCAGGCTGGACTTGAACTCACAGAGGTCTGCCTGCCTCTGTGTCCCAAGTGCTGGAATTAAAAGTGTACGCCACCACTCTCAGCTCCATTAGTTAGATTTTAACATGAGCACGATTTTACGAATAAGCTGTAAGCATGAAACAAAGTGGCGTACACTTTGAGACAACTACATATACTTTTCCAGCATTCTTTTAATAATCAAAAATGTTACATTCTTTTTAAGTGTTGGCAGTTTCCATTTTTTTGCCTTGTGCTTCATTATATGTTTACATTTTCAGCCTATATTAGTTTTATTATAATAATGGGTTTTATTGTGATATTTTCATATATATCTTTAATATATTTTGATACTCTTCGCCCCATTGAGTGTAAGTAAAGGGCTATTTATTAGAGTGTGAACACTTTATCACTGACTACACCACAGGAGAAAACTGGAAAAGCCCAGCTATTAAATAGGAGTTACCATATGGCATCTTCAGAATTTAGATGGTGAGGCATGCTCACAGCAAACAACAGAACTGAAAGTGTGCTTTAGTCTAATTCCCGTGGAATTTTAATTTTTTAAAGAAGTATAAGGAATATTTTGAGTACTTTATTAAATGAGAAATTAAAACCCGGATTTCCATGTGCTGGTGTCTCTCTGTGTTTTTAGGGTTGTCCCTGTGGAGCCTCACGGCTTTTACTGGGCTTTTAGGTAGTGACCAACACCAGGCATTGATAGTTTTCCTTTTGTCTAGATGTCAGTGTTGGGGATGTTCTGTCTCCTCAGGGTCTTGTCTCTCCTGCACCTTCCTGATAGATAGATAGATTGCTGGCACGAGCTTTACTCTGCCTGGCAGGCTCTGTCTTCTTGAGAAGGCACTGAAAGCTCCCAGGTCCCCAAATCATATTCTGCTAAAGTCATTTTAGGGAATTATAATGTACGCATTAGATACAAGATGATGTTTTTCTGGCCTCTTGTTTCCCTTCCTAAAATTTGATTTTAATGCTTCTTGTTTATTATTGTTATTGCTTATCCAAGCAAGGACCATTTTTAAAGAATCAATTAAGTTCCTGTGGCCAGAAGATTGAAAGTATCCCACACAGCCCCATTTTTCTTGCTTAGTCTCTGGATGGTAGTCTTCTTTCAGGAGTTGGTGGAATCTTTAGGCCCTGGGCACCAACTGGAGATGGGTCACTAGAGACATGCCTCGGTGTGCTTTGGCCTGCTGCCCTCCTTTCTCCTCTCGCTGCCTCACAGTGCTGCTGAGGTGCACAACAGTGCTGCCCTGAGCCCACCCACCATGATACTCCCTCATCTCAGGCATGCAGCAGCGAGGCAGCCCCTTGACCCAGGAGCCACCCTACAGCTTTCTTCCCTTAGGTTGTCCTCTCCAGTGTCTGCTGAGGCAACAGAAGGCTGACCAGCACAGAGTGCTGTGCTAAAGAGCTTTTCTCACGGACCACCCTGGGGCAGGGCAGTTCTGAGCTGCCAGAACCGTCTCACTGACCTGCTTGCAGCTCCTGGAGGATGCCTCTTCTTGCTTTCATTGTGATAGCAGCTTTAAAAGTGGGATTGGGGTTGGGGAATCTTCACCATGTTTGACTCTTGACCACGTAATGCCCGTTCTTTCCTCTTACTTTGTTTTATTTTAAAAAATTATCTCACATACAAAAGAAAAGTACTTAATGAGTTTATGAAATTTGACCATAATCTCTTAAATAACTATTTTACATCAAAGAAAAACAGACAACTACAGAAAAAAATAATTCACATACATTCACATATGCATTATAATGGAAGACGTGTTGTAAGGAGGCCCCTTGTTGGTTCCTGACTGCTCAGCCCCGATATAGTCATACCGAAACCATATTATTTAAATCACTGCTTGGCCCATTAGCTCTAGCTTCTTATTTGCTAACTCTTACATCTTAGTTTAACCCCTCTCCATCAAACAGTGCATCACCACGAGGTCGTGTCCTACCAGCAAAGTTTCAACATGTCTGTCTCCAGCTGTGGCTCCATGTCTTCTCCCTGACTCTGCCTTTATGTGGGATTCTACTCTCTATGCTGTGAATGCCATTGGTTAATAAAGAAACTGTCTTGGGCCTGTGCTGCAGGGACTAGAGGTAGGCAGGTAAAACTAAACTGAATGCTGGGAGAAGGAAGGTGGGCTTTAGAGAAGCCATGAGACAGATGCCACAACTTTACCCAGTAAGCCACAACCATGTGGCAATACACAGAATAGTAGAAATCTGTTAAATTAAGATGTAAGAGTTAGCCAATAAGAAGCTGGACTTAATGGGCCAAGCAGTGATTTAAATAATACAGTGTCTGTGTGATTATTTAGGAGGTGAGCAGCCGGGGACACACGGCCTCCCTTCAACATTGCCTCCTTTCTCCCAGCATTCAGTTTAGTTTTCCACACCTGCCTCTATTCCCTTTGTAGGTCCAAGACAGTTTCTTTATTAACCAATGATATTCATAGAATATAGAGGGGAATCCCACATCAAAGACAGAATAGACCTAAGATGAAATCGTAAAAAGCTTATTGAAACCCATTTTGTGAATTACTACCTTTTTCCACTAGTGACATTCCTTTAAGCATTAGTGAAGAAATTAAAGTGAGGAGGAGGGAGAAATGGCCAGACAGAAAGGGTTTGTGTAACAGGAAGCAGGGTGAGAAGTCCTAACCACCCATCCCCACCTATTGATGCAAATAGATAGTTTCATTTTGAAAAGCTAAGATAAACATAGAAGAAATTACAGACATTTCAGAGAATAAATACTAGATAGACTGCTTTACTATTATGTTTGGGAAGTAGTTGTTGAGCATTTACAGGTTTGCTAGATGCAGAGATAAGTTACAAAAATTTCTGCAGGCTTGCCAAACTGAATGTATTTCTAAGCAACAAAGTAAACATGCAATCATAGTTCAAGATAGGATGTCTTGTTTAGGAATGATGTCATTAACACCCAGAGAAAAACCCCTTACTCTAATACCAGGAATACAGTGGTTAAACTCATTGTGAAATAAGCTGCTCACAGTTGAGAGGGAGGGGCATGCCTTGGATGCAGACAAGCCTGGGATTAAACTGCTTTGGCTGAGGGGTGGAGCAGCTTTCCAACTGTGCACGCATTTTCCTAGGGTCTTGACAGATGAAGTCTGTCTCCTGCAGCCTGAAAGAGGCTTTTCAGGTAGACAATTGAAAGTGTTAGTGGTCAGGTGCTTGACAAAGCAATGTATGAGATGAGAAAATTTAGGGTGGACAGACTACCCAGTGAGACAGGGAGGAGTCAAAGGCAGGCAGGCAGGTAGCAGGAGGAAGGGACTCCCTGCTGTGTGACCCAGCTGACCCTTGTCCTGAAGCCAGGTGGCTTCTTTCATTTCCTCCACTCAGAATAATCCCAGGTAGTCTTCAAGATCTCTGCTTCCACCCCTATCTCAGGAGCGTCTACCCCGCCTCTTCCATTCTAAGTCTCTTAGGCTCACAACATGGAGATGGAAAGGTCCCCATTCTCTTTGTTATAACTCTCTGTACATGAAGTTAGTGTTTGTATAGTGCTTAAGTCAGACTGGCTGCTAAACTGACTCATCTGGAAAGTTAGTTCTCTGGGCTCTAGGGAATCTTCTCAGTCTAGAAAGTTCTGAAGCACAGACTCATCTTAAACAAGCACACTGTATGATTTTAATTTTGAACTCTTGTCTTCTGTAAAGCAAACAGAATGTTGAGATGAGAGAATTTTGCATGATATCAGAACTTATACTTGGTCTCCTGTTACAGCCTGTGCTCTACTCTGTGCACTCCAGCAGAAGTCTTGAATTTGACCAAACATTGCTTTGCTTGAAGTAGCCACAGATTTGTTTCGGTGTCTAGAATTTTGCAAAGTTTTCACTGTATAGAAGGAAAATAAATGTTATGGGTACACACTGTTCCCTTTCATTTGGATGAGTATAAACTTCTCTGTGTAGTTTTGGAAGGCATCTAGAGTTTTAAAATGATGATATTTCCATATTTTTCTTCTGTTACTGGTCTGATGTAAGCAAGAATGTTAGGTTATTCTGCTAGTGGTGATTTCTACTGTTAAAGGTTTCTTTAAGTATTGTTTTAGTTTCTGATACGATAATCTTCCTGTGTGAATTTTCAGCATTTCCATTTTGGAGAGTCTATAATTTTCTGATGTAATATACTCATTCATTACTCCAAAGGTTATAAATATTTTATGCTCTTACTCACTGTTTGGTTCTTAGCAGCTTCTTCGGCTTAAAATGAGCAACCAATATACAAAACAAACCAGAAAGATAAAGCTAACATTTATTTCTAGTTTTTCATTTACTGCAAATTATGGCACTTGTGCACCTTTTCTTGTATCAGTGGTGATAACTGAATATGAGATGATGATGATGGGATATGACAGACAGTCCATAAAGAACTTGCTTCATATTGTGTTCTTTAAGTTTCTAGATTTTTACTTTTTCTAAGTCAGAGAATGGGAGCGTTATTAGGGTACAGTGTAATGAAAGAGCTGTGATCAGTTAGTTCATTAGCACATTTCCTTAAGGAAATGTTTCTTAAAGTTGAGCCATGAAAGGGCCTTTTTTCAGTTAGGATTTAAATTATAGATATTAGCTTGCAAGTTATAAAGCTAGTAAAACCTCTTACAATGTTTGCCTTATATAATTGTAAAAGTAAAGTAGTAATAATCACACATTTCAGAAAAGAGACAGTGTATTTGGAATTAGAGAATTAGTATAATGCTATGAATGATTTGCACTATAAGCTAAGCTAATATTATAACATTCTCATATATGCATATATTTTGTACCTGTGAACTTGTGTTCATTAAATATTATTATTGTGTTAAAATCATCATATGGATAAATTCAAATTGAAAGACAATTTTACAAATTCCAGTAGAGAATTTAAAGTCTCCCAGAATTCCTTGCACATTCCTCCCTGCATCCTGTGCACAGCCCCACATGCTAATGAAGTTGACCCAATGGAAACAAGCAGAAAGTGAATGACAGCCAGGGTGCAAAGCTCACTAAGCATTATCTCATTGAGTCTAAGCATCAATTCCAAGAGTGAGCTGTTCTGTTTGTAAGGCCTCTTGTGCAGATAAGAGCACTGAGCCTAGGGCATATTAAATAAATGGCTCCCTAGGACACCTGGCTGGTAGAAAAACCAAGCTTGTTTTGATCCTAGGTCCTCTCACACCAGGGTCTGTGATAGGCCCCAAATTTCCCAAGTAGCTTTATTCCCAGTATAATGTGCCACCCATTTGTATAACAGACACAATACTTCTTATGTATAGGGATTTTTCAACAATCTCAGCAAAGGAGATGCTGTCACCTCCAGAAAGAACGATCAAAGTGACCCTTGCTCCCCCTGTGAAAAAAATGGGGAAGTGAGATGTTAAATGGTATCTTTCCCACAGCTTGATTTTCAGTTTTCAAAGAAAAACACTTCACTAAGAGATTTTGTATTTACATTTTATCTTTTATAAATAGAAACTCTAAAACATGTCATTAGAAAACGGGGCCTCATAAGGCCTCCGTGCTCCGTGAACCCTGACAAAGGCTATGAAGTCAATGCCTATGAAATGAGCATTTCTACATTAAAAACAGTTTTGGTCAGCAATTCTGTGTAATTTTATTGATGTAGTAAATATTTCATTTACTAATAGGGCAATTTGAGGGAAGACTTGTTTACACTAGAGATCTCAAAGAAATATAATCCAAATTAGAAGCATGATGAAGCCCGTTGATATTCTTACAGTATCTTTGGTTTATACACATGTCTAAAATTATGAGGGGTTTTGTTTGTTTTTTTGCTTTGGATTACTCTATGTCACCATCTAAATAATTGATATGACTTTATTAACCATTTATTCAGACAGCCAGAAAACCAGTGAGGTCTACTTGCTGGCACGGACCAACCAGCAAGCGTTTGTCAGTATATATTTCTGTGACCTATAGGTTTACAGTTGGGCACCCTCTATCCAAAGTACATGGGAACAAAAATGTTTCAAAGTTTAGAGTTTTTTCAGTGTTTACATGTGCTTGGCTGTTTGAGCAGCACTAATCTGAAGAATCTAATCGAAAATGTTCCAAAATAATAATAATGATTCAAAGCCAGATGATGGTAGCACACAACTAATCCCAGCACTCAGGAGGCAGAGGAAAGTAGATCGCTGATTTTGAGGCCAGCCTGGTCTACAGAATGAGTTCTGGGACGGCTAGAGCTGCACCAGGAAACCCTGTCTCGAAAAAGAAAACAGTAAAACAAATAAATAAGCAAAATTCATTAAGGATCTATTACATCAGTGTTCAAAAAGATCTGGATTTTGGATCACCACATACAAGGTCAGCTTCCATATGCATTCAAGTGGTTTCTACAATTGCAACTAGGGTTCATGTGCTTTTAGATAGTCATTGATATTATTTTGGATACATGATATCACTCATCTTTAGATACTACATGGAATGAAGTAGAAATTATTTCCTTGCATATAAGCAGTTATTTAAGATAGTTTTTATTCATTGTTACCTTTGGAACTATAGATCATACTTGTAAATAGATTATGGAACTTGTCAATCTTCCTGTTTCCCCTTTATGAACATTTCATGGCATATTGTTACTTGCTTTATTTTGCTTTTGGTTTCTCTCATTTAGGTGTGATATTCTAGACAGTTTTCTTGGTTGGTCTCATCGTTGTTTGCTTGATAGATTCTAGTGTAAAACAATAGTAAATGAGAACAGAGTCTCTGACCTAATGGAGCTCTGAGACAATGAACCACGGAAGAAAACGTCAAGGAGAGGATGGAAAGGAACCAGTTGCATTTCAAGAGTAAGAAACCCTGTTGAAGTGGAGATGGGTTTTGAAGAGGACAAAGCCCGTGTAAAGAAGAAGTCACACCACCCTTGGCCATGGAAGGTGTATTGTTGCCATAGATGGAAAACAGCTCTTTGTGATAAATGGACAAGATTCAGCCAGATAGCTTAGAACACACCTGTACCAAAGGAAGAAGAGAGGGAGCATCTGCTTTCCCCCTCCAGCGCTGACAGTGTAATCCCCCAGTGTAAAAGAAGCCGCACTAAGTTAAATGGAAGAGCAAAGGAGCAGAAATTGTTGCTGGGGCAGTAGTCTACAGTATTTAAGTGACAAGGTTTGTCTTTAGTGGCTTGAAAGATAAAATCACCCAGGCTGCTGATTAAGAATGCATAGCAACATGTCAGGATGCCAGTGATTTGTTAACCATTCACAAGAAATGTTTTATTTTTTCCCTGCTTTCTGGCTAATGGGAAAACAAGACATAGTGAAGGGAGGCCAGAGTCAGGCAGCCCCAGGAAGGAGGGTGTCTGCTGCCTGTCCTCACTCTGAGGATGGTGACAGTGATAGACAGATTGTCCCTCCCACCTACCTTCGCTGTTCTTCCTCCTTTCACTCCCTCACACACTTCCTTCCTTCTTGACTTCCTGCTTCATCTCCAAGGACCAGAGTGACCTTCAGATGAATGTGCACCTGAAGTTTTGCTTAGTGGCGCTTTTCCTCCTCCCCTCCCACCCCTGTCTCTTTGGAAACAAGAACACACATATTTTCGTTCCTTCTCCTTTTTTATAGAAAAGGCAAGGATGGGGGAGCAAGTGGAGGAAAAATGCAATTTGGCAGAAACCCTGAGAATGAGTTCCACAGACTTCTTCAGTTCCAGATTCCTGGCCTCCTAGTTCCTAAATCTGTCAGAAGAGCTCAAGCCCTGCCCCCACAGTGCATAGAATTCCCAGGGCCACTTTGGGAAAACAGGAGAGACATATCATTTTCTCTGCAATTATCAGAGGAAGATCCATGCAGGCCCAACCGAAACACAAATCATTTTCTCCAAATTATTGGCAGGAAATCAAACTAATGCTTGGAACTTAAAAATGAGTGGGCTAATGTGAAGGCAGTACACACACACACACACACACACACACACCTGAAAAAAAGAATGTCTCCCGAATAATAAATCAAGAAAGGAACACTATAATTGGACGCAAATTCGCTAACTGTCAGGTGAGGCTGCCAGTGTGCTTTCTCCTGTTCCCTGGTACATTCTCCTCTCTTACATCTTCACACAGCCATGCTTGTCTCTCCTTGTGATCTGAGATGAAGTCTCATGTAGCCCAGGGCAGACTTACTATGCAGTCGAGGGATCTTGAACTTCTGATCCTCCTGTCCCCCAAGTGTTAGAATTACAAGTGTGTGTCATGAGATTTTAATACTCAGAGCTGAGAATGAAACCCATGGCCTCACAAATGCCAGGCAAGCATTCCTCTAACTGAGCTACACCCCCAGCCCCTTCTTCTTGTGAGGCCGGGAGCTCTGTGAGGACTTGGTCTAGGCCACTTGGCTTCATAGTGCCCAACTTTTCCAGAGGCTTCCACGAGCAATTAGATAGTGTGCAAATCCTGCCTGACTCCTTAGCAAATTCCATTGGCTTTTCTGAGCCCCAACAGTTAAAATAAGGATTACTAAATCGACTTCATAAGGCTTAAAATGGCTCAGATGGGTTAACTGCAAAGAAGCATTTTATGAATCGCAACAGTTTGTCAGGCTAATAAATAGGCAGAACAATGACAGAAAAAACTCGTTCTCTGTAGCTTCTGTTCTTAGCAAG
The DNA here is from genome assembly GCF_014885135.2 of Alexandromys fortis. Lineage (NCBI taxonomy): Eukaryota > Metazoa > Chordata > Mammalia > Rodentia > Cricetidae > Alexandromys > Alexandromys fortis. The sequence goes on from NW_026068000.1 coordinate 1,444,032, forward strand.
GGGTCTTGTGTAGAGAGGGGTGGGTGACAGTTAGTGCAAGTCAGCTTGGCCTGCAGTTTCATCAGTCTCTAAAGGTAGATTATCACACCGTATCTCAGTTGCTGACCTAAGAATGATTCTATGAAGATGAATGAGCTATCTGGTTTGATGCATTTCTGTCCTCCTGGTGGGCGAGAGTCATATGGACACGGACATGTTAGGACCTAAAAGTGGACTTCGACACTTTGAGAGAACTTCTTGTGTCATATTGTGTCTAGAATCCTCAGGAAGATGGTGCCCTTGACCATTCAAGGTAACTGGGGAGTTAAACAACAAGTTTCTAAGATAAAACCCGACAGTTAGGCGTCCCTGCTATAGCTGCAGCTCACAGTCATCCACTGTGGATACGTCCTCCACATGCAATGCATCTGATGTCTTCCTGACAGCCAAGTAGGTCAGCTAATTGTGTGTGCTGATCATACAAGGAAACACAGGCCACCTCCAGGAAACCTGCAGATGATGTATGAAATGGTCTCTTCAGTTTCTCGGGATTCCAGAGCGGAGGAGTCAATGGTGAGACACCCCAGGACACAATGTGGAGATGTGTTGGTTTTAACTTAGTCTGTTGCTTTAGGATACTTGAAACTTGAAGTTTAAAACATAGAGTTTCTATTTTAAAAGAATCTAAATGAGAAGTGTAGTTTCTCTGAAAAAAGGAAATCTAGTGTTTTTAAGTAGTGATGAGAATGGAGCTCAGTTAAAAAAAATCATACGAACAATCTTTCTACTTTAATGTTAGAATTTTGGAGATGCATGCGAGAGTCATCAAAACAAGTCAGGGAAAGGCTAGTGCTGCAGTGCAATTAGATTTCCAAAATCAAAAATGCTGAAATATGAAGGAGTGTACAAAAACTCTGTACAGAAGTTTGAAAATAATGTGTCCCCCCAAATAAAAACTGTATCAAGATTATAACACTTAAAAGTAGTTGAAATGGGTTAGTTCTGATGATGGTTCTACCTTTATGTGCTAAATAGAAATGTGTTAAAGCCAGCGTCAAGACCCTGAACTTGAATTAGGATAGAATTCCACGATATGTTTTCCTGTTCTCTATTAATAATGAAAAAATAGTAAATGGTTTACTATATGGTAGAAAATTGCTTGTCCTCTATATATTTAATATGAGGGTTTCATAGTCACTAAGTAGATCGGAAATGAAATACCATAGTTTTCCTGGCCAGGTTGTGTCAAGTTCCTATCAAGTTGTGTCAAATCAGTTGCTAGTTAGTGAAATAGCACAGAATCGAGTTCACCAAGATGTGTTAGTAGCAGAATCTCTAGCTCTGTAGCTCATCAGCCTTCTCTCAAATTTCCTGGTATGCTCTTATGAGCTAATGTTATTGTCTTGTGTATGAACCTTGGTCTTGGGATCACACATGAGGCCCAGCGAAGCTGTTTTGGTCCTCTGCTTACAGGTCCACTTCTTATACTGGAGCAGAGGCATTCCTACTGTGTGAGGAGACTTGACTCGATTGAGTTTAATCTGTTATGAAGTTGTGCACTAGTTAGGAACACTAGTTCTGCATTTCATCTCAATGTTCAAAGTTGTTTCGACAGCATATTGTGAATAAAATGCACGTGTGTGTGTGTGTGTGTGTGTGTGTGTGTGTGTGTACATACAGGTGTATTCATCCACATCTCTCTATGTGTCTGTGTTTGCTGATTTGGTCGTCGTTGAGCTTCAGAAATGCCTACTGCCTGACCATGCAGTCTCGAACATTCTTTGTATTTGTGATAAACCCTACGCTAATAGCATAGAGATGTGCAGCTCTGATAGTTTTGTCTTCTCTTTGACTCTCAGCTTTCCACCTTTGAAAGGCTGTTTGGTCGAGTTGAGGGTCGCAGATGCTTCCCAGAGGGAAGGTCTGTATAGACTCTCTCTTGAATCCTCTGTCATAGAGGTCTGCTTGGAATTTTGGCAAAGGTCCAAGTGGGAGCAGAGGAATGCTGTGCTTTCTCCATGTTTCTTTTGTGGGGGTGGGAGTGTGGCGACTTAAATGTTACTATGCTACATCTGTGGCTCTACTCAGCTTTATTTAGGTAATTTTTTTTCTCTTAATTTTGAGCATCAGTTTCTACATGTTTAAAACCATAAACTCAAATAATCCTATCTCAGCATAAATAGGCAACAGTAATTTTGTAAAGGAGCAAACTGAGTGTCACGTAGGATGACAGATGTTAGTCGTGAATGTTGAGATTGGACTTTCAGGAGTATTTGAAACTTTTGACCACAATCATGAAGCAGAAAATGAATTATTTTACCGTGGAGACAGTGTTTTATATTGCTTAATGTAGTTTTAAATGACTTTAGATATCAAAGAATGTCAAAAATAGGTAAGAAATCGTATTTGTTTAAGTGGGTTAGTTGGAAATAACCCAAGCGGCCATGAAATAATGAATGGGTATTAACGTGTGGTGTGTCCGTTGAGCAGAATATTATTTATCCATACTGTGAAATTCATCACTGGTGAGCACAATCATAATAAAAATAAATAAAAACTCTCTAAGGCTCAAATCCCCCATATTTAGACTGAAATTTCTAACATCTAAATCTAAAAACTTGTGATCCCCAAGTGCTGAATTCATAGATGTTGAAACTTCAGTGCTGAACATCAAAATTCCTAAGGGGTTGAGGTAGGACAGGAAAAACCACATAAAAAGGATAGACAAATTCTAGAACAAACGAAACCTGAATTTAAATTTGTGACATTTGTCTGCTTTGTCATTCTTTCCATTCCTGATGGGACTTCAGGAGTTGAAGGAATCCGTTTTACTTGCCTGAGGAAGTCAGTGGCCTCTGTCCCGAGGAGGGGGTACACAATGGTGCTGCAGTCAGTGGCTTGTGTCCCGAGGAAAGGGGTGCACAATGGTGCTGCAGTCAGTGGCTTGTGTTTCGAGGAAAGTGGGTGCAGTCAGTGGCTTGTGTCCCGAGGAGAGGGGTGTACAGTAGTTCCGCAATAGTGGCTTGTGTTTCGAGGAGAGGGGTGCACGGAACTGCTGCAGTCAGCGCTGTTCTGTCCACGTTTGTGGTCCAGATGCAGGTGTGTGCAGAGCAGGTGCCCCATACCCAAGGTGACATAGAAGCTTAGATCAGAAGGCTGGGAATCTGATGAGCTTTCATGGGGCTATGCATCAAAACAGAAGGATTTCAAAGATAGTCTGAATAAAGAAAAATATAAATGAAAACCAACTATTCATGTCAGTATAAGACTTTCAAAATATAGTTTATCATTCTGAAAGTTGGTCCCTCTTCATAATCACTATAACACACTCATCATAAATCAAATTTTCCTTTTAATTTCTTTTTATTTTTAACTATTTAAATATCAACCTTTTTATAATTTACTGCATCATTTATTTCATTTGGTATCTTGTGCAGTACTTAGAATGTAAATCATCTAAAAACTCTTAGAGTCCAGTTTATTAGTGTATTTTTTTGCAGATACAACTTTGATTTCAAATGTGTATTGTCACAATAGTGTGTAAACATCGTGCATGTATGTAAAATATAACTATTAATAAAGCAGTGGCCCTTTGGGACTGCTGAATTTGTGTCAGATAGCAAGCCCTGTGGCCTCATCGTGTGTAGTGGTACCGTCTTGGGCTTTGGTTTCTGAGCTCGTCCAAAGAGACATTTGATGTGACTGCAGTTGCAAATCTGAATGGGAATGTTCCCAAACCCAGTGATACACATTCATACATTTAAATGTGTCACCGATTTCCTTTTCTGGACAATGTCTCTGCGCGTATGTCATTAGCATTCCCGGGTTTATGCTAGTAGTAGTGCCTGTCAATCATTTATTTGTGCCCATTTATGTTGTAAAGTGAACTACGAAGCATTGTATTGGGCTCTTATACTTCTCAAATAAGGCCACTTTAAGATTCTCATAAATATCTTTTAAATAATCTAAAATTATTTTTTTATCATTTTGTACTTTGGGTTGTTTTGTTTTGTTTTGTTTTTAAACCTGTTAGGACGTTAGACTTTTCAGACTTTGCTCATTTCTGTGAAAACCTCTAGAAATTGTTCACTGGTTGCCTAGGACTAGTTGGCATGCGGGGCAGGGAGGTGCGGGTGGTGGAGAGGCATGGGGAGCAAGGGGAGCGCAGGCAGTGTAGAGCTTGGGTAAAGGAGAGACTCTGAGGTTATATTAGGTGGTAGATGAGAGTGCTGCCACTGGCTGAACTGTACCATAGAAATGAATGAATTTTATCATGTGAATTATGTCTACATCAAACTGTTAAAATTTTATAGTGGTTGTAGAGAGCCAACAAAAACCCAGAATCTCAAAAGTACATATGCTATCCTGATCAAGGGTGTGCAGACTTCTGTTTTCGGTCTGTAAGGGTTTTTATGGCTAACTATCAGTGTTCTCTGGGGGACATGAGCCCCTGCAATCTGTTTGTTATACTTTTCTACAGTTTGTTTCTCTCCGTTCTATAAATTTTATTTTCACAGACTCACTGTTTATGAGAGGAACAATCCACGAAGAAAAAAATTATCATGTGCTTATTTTAAGGTTTTTATTCTGAGTTTTACTTAAAATTGTGCTGGGATTGGGAATTGTGTGAGTTTTCTGTTCTTTCTCAGTCCACGTTGGAGAAGGAGATAGCCACTTAAATGACATAAGGCTGTATTAAATGTGCTCAGATTGTGGATTTGAAATTCTGAAAATAAAACATTTTTCATAACTTTTGTCCAATTCACTGGTAGAACCCCCCTCCTGTAATTTGGATTCAGCTTGACTAGAATAGAAATCATTATTCAAGCAGTGAAGTGCTCGGTGGCATCTAAACTCAGAAGAGAATTAGGAAAATGGATTTAATTACATGCTTGTCTGTCTGACAGGCATTGAGAAAAGGAGAGTTTTGCCTTTGAAAAGTGTAAAAGGGTCTATTTGGAGGAGGGGCTGTCACTACAATTCCCTGCATTCCTATCGAGAATTATTTGCAAATTCTTGATGCAGGAGACAGGAAAGCCTTTGTTAGATCCAACTGTTGCATTGAAGGTTGTCAACTTACAAAAAAATCTTAAAATACTCCTCTTAGAAAATGGTTCCTAGTATTTTAATAAGAGTAAGTCGGTTGTTTTCCCTTCGTGAAATGCCCGTATGTTGACTCTTACCTGTAATTAAATTTTATATTGAGTATACTGTTATGCTTGGCTTTTCTTTGTCCCTTGGGTACAAGGAGTACACACTCCAGCTCAGACCAGTTGAGTTGTAGTTTTTCAGAAACACAGTTAAAAATTTTAAGAACAAATTTTTGCATGTGGAACTATATTCAATTTTATTATGCTAACTAAGCCAATCTTATAATTAGAAATGTGACTCTGTGGAGTATTTATATAATATATATTATATATTTATACACATGCATACATACACTAAACACATATAAATCATGCAAGACCAGATGATATGTGGAACCTAGACATATATCTACAGTTATAAACACACTTGTATAGTCGTGTAGCATTTGCATATCGATCTAGATTTACTAAACAAATGAATATACAATCATGTATGACAAGATGATATGAGGAACATATATGCATATATACTAAACTTACATATAATGGTGTAGGACTTCATATGTGGAGTATTCCCATATATACCTATGTTTTCTAAACACATGCATATAATCGTTAGGACTAGGTGATATATGGAAGATATGCATTCATGCATCCATATATATCCATATACTACCCACATGCCTTTAATAGTGTAGGACTGCATAAGATAAAAGTAAAAAACTGCCTGGAATGCCGGGCGATGGTGGCGCCCGTCTTTAATCCCAGCACTAGGGAGGCAGAGGCAGGCGGATCTCTGTGAGTTCGAGACCAGCCTGGTCTACAGAGCTAGTGCCAGGACAGGCTCCAAAGCCACAGAGAAACCATGTCTCAAAAAACAAAACAAAACAAAACAAAACAAAACAAAACAAAACAAAAAAAAAAAAACTGCCTGGGGAAGAAGGGGCTGTTGGGAGTGGAGGAGAAAAGGGCAGTGCAGCGGAAAATGGGGGAAATGTGTGCAAATTACATGAATTCCTTACATTCAAATGACTTTATGTAAGCCTACATAAGTTTTAAAAGATGGACAACTTTTTTAAACCTAGTGTTTTTCAAATGGTGTCAGTGGAAGAGCACTGTATGCAAATTGACATGCAAATCTTAAAACAAAGCAAGCTCTAGCCGTCCTGGGAACAGAAAGTAGGCTGTCATAATCAGAAAGCCCCAGGGTGCTTTCTTCTCCAAAGCTGATGCTTATCGCTAGGGATAATAATGAGTGTTATCTCATCTAAGGGTCTACTCTGAACCCCCAGTACTTCAGGCTGATTCTGCTTGTTAATAATAAAAGCTGATGATTGTCTTGGACCTTTGAGTCACTGCTCACTTGAGAACTGGAAATGACTGGGCTTTCTAGACCTCCAAGACATCCTTAGTCATGATCTTCCACAGAATCTCGTGCTGGGACTAGGGCAGTCAGGAGTAGACGATGTAGGGTGTCTGATAATGTCAGTACTCGGGGCAAACAAGAAGCCTATTCTATAGCTGGTGACCCTGGGCGTCCTTAGAGGTTGACAACGATTTGCACATCTGCAGGCCCCGAATTCTTGGTCTTTGAGATAGCATCTGGAAAATGTAAGAAAGGCAATTTCCTGTTCCATATTAGGAGATATGTTGGGACACACACACACACACTTATATATTTCAGAGTTCAAGAAAGGTTTTTTTGATTTTTGTTTGTTTGTTTCTTTCTTTCTTTCTTTTTTTTTTTTTTTTTTTTTTTTTTTGGTTTTTTGTGGCAGAGTTTCTCTGTATAGCTTTGAAGCCTGTCCTAGAACTAGCTCTGTAGACCAGAATGACCTCAAACTCAAAAAGATCTACCTGCCTCTGCCTCCTGAGTGCTGGGATTAAAGGTGTGTGCCACCACTGCTTGACTGAAAAGCTGTTTTTATTCCATTGCCCTACAGTGTTCTTACAGTGAGATACGATAGTTCAGGTTTTTCTTTTTCTTTTTTTTAATTGTAATTGAATTCTGTTTTGAACTCCCATTCTTGTTACTCCACCTACCCCTAAGCCTTGAAAACTGGGCACTATCAGCTGTCAAGCCCTATGGAGTTGGGACCCTGCCTTAGATCCTGTCATTCTGTTGAACAATGAAGTGCCAGCAGGAGCTAACCCCTTGGTGACTGAACTCTGGCAGAGCTCCTAAGGGTTGTCTTCAGTAACCGGGACTCAAGAGTGTTCAAACGAGCAGTCAGCTGAGTTGCAGCACTGAGACACCTACATTTGAGACACGCGTGGGTGTGAGGGATCTTATCATGGCTCATGGACACTGGAAGGTAGTGGGAAAGCCTTAATTCTTCAGAGAATTGGCCAGGATGGGATAGGAGACAGGCAGGTTTACCACGGAGCTGGGAGTTTGGGTGGAGGGACCCTCACTTTCAGACCAGAATAATGAGTGTCCTGGAGTTGTTTTAGTGAGTTCTTAGAGGCCTAGGAGAGAAACCAGTTGACACCTAAAATCACCTGATACCTAAAACAACGGAACTTAAATATCTCAAGTCCCTAGTAGCTATGATGTCTCCTCATTTTATGAGAATACTTAGCTGATTTTATATTCTGGACTATTTTGAAATGTATTTTAGATTTATGAATAATTTTTTTTTGTTTTCTCCAAGTCTTTTCTTAAACCATTTCCTGGTGGAGTTGAGCATAGCTAGTTTTAGTCTTTCTGTTTCCCTCTCTTCTTCTCCTTCTTCTTATTCCCTCTCTGCCCTCCCCACTTCTGTGTGTGTGTCTGAGATTTGAACCCAGGACCCACAGCTTTGCGCATCCTAGTCTAGGTCAATACCCCCACCACTAAGCCCGATATCTCCCTCTTCATATTTTTTGATTTGTGGCAAGGTCTTACTATACACTGTTGAATTTACTCTGTAGCTCAGGTAGGCAATGCTCCTGCCTCAGCTTCTTGAGTAGCTGTGATCACAGGCCTGTGAATCAGTCCTACCTTCTGCCTTAGCAGCAAATTTCTTCTTCCTTCCTTCCTCCTTTTGTTTTCATCCCATGTCCTTTGTCATCACTCCGTGTATCTCCACATTCTCTGTTTGCTAACTTTTAGGGAGAAAATATAACTTTCTGATCCTGGAGACAGAAAGGGGATAAAAGCACTGGTCTAATTGGCAGAGATTGTTTCTGCCTAAAAGTTGTATTAGGAGATGGGCTTTCTTCTTGAGATAGGGGAAATGAAACCTCTCATGCCTAACTCAGTCTCCTTTGACGAATTCATAGTTCTTAGAGATTTCCAGATGTTTCTCATCAGATGTGACTGGATAAATAAATGAGAGACAGCATATGTTTTAACATGTTTTGGTTGTTATCTCCTTTCAAGCGAGTAATAAATGTTATATTCCCTTTTCCTGTGCCGGAGCCCGTCTCACTGGCAGAATGAAACTGGTTGTGCATAGTGCTCGGGGCTGCTGGGTTTTCATACTGTAGGGTACAGATGGCTAAGGAATTTTAGATCACAGTCCTTCAGGAAGAAAGTCTAGAACAGCCATTGCTACTTAATGCAGCATGACAGTGGCGCTTTGGTAGGGCTGTGTAGCTTCACGGTGTTAATGCATGTGTGAAGTTTGACATGCTTGCTCAGTTGTGTCTTCGGGATATGTCCCAGCCAAGGGGCTTCTGTCTGTAGAGGACACTGCTGCTCTTCGTTCCTGGATTCGAACTGTATGACTTCCTGAAGCTGTAGGCCTCCTGCTGACGTTTAGATTTGCACATATGTTAGAATGAGTCCCAGTGGATAGTTTTTGTCAGGACATGTCCATACCCGTTGGGGGTTCTATGTAGTGGAAGACAGAAGCTGATGAATTGGTGGGCTGAGGACAGCATTAGTAGATCAACAGTCTTCCATTCTTCTGTACTCCAGAGAATATTGCTTGCCACACCTTCTCAAGCCTAGTTCTCGGTTGTTGGGCTGCCTGCTTACTCTTTCCTTCAAAGTAACAACTATTGAACAAAAGCATTTTAGTCATAAGCATCTCCATAAAGGGATTAATACTCAAAATATCAAAAAGTACAACAGTCGTTGCTGATCCTGCATAATAACTTTAGGTATGTTTATTTACCTCTAAATAAATGGGATTTTACAGGGCTACGTGCATTTTTAAAAAGAAATCAACATAAGAATGACTTGAGAGCAGGCTCTTCTTTGAAAGAACTGGTAACTTTTTAAGAGATTATAATATACTTCAAAAAAAAATCCAGGAAACTGTTAAACTTTTGTGACATGTGATTTTTCTCAACTCATGTTGTTTTTTGTTCCATTCCTCTTAACGTTTTATCTTTAGGAATTGATTAAGTTTTCACTTAGGAAGTAGCTCCTACTTCACATGAATGTGGTTAATATTCCTATCATAGTTCAATATTCTATAGTTGCACAATGTGAATTATGTGACTTATAATATTAACTGCAAAAAAAGGCCTGGGAATAAGTTTTATTCTACAGTATGCTATGAAAATAATGAAGATAGGCAAACGGATCTTTTATTGATTGATTCAAATTGAATGTATTAGATTATACATAGTGTTTAATTTGTTAAATAAGTCATATTTTCAGTTTTAAAAGTAGAAAGAGCTTCTCATTAGTGAACAAATAGCTGAATATTATTGAATTATATCCTTTTCTTGTGAAATAACTCTAGCCGCTTTTTCATTTTTCATGAGAAGATATGAATGGATGGGAAAGTGTTAAATGGGTTACAAAATTACTGCAAAAATACAAGGCTTTTCATCGTGGCTCTCAGTAAAATGTGATGACTGAGGCAAACCTGGTGGCTGTACCGGGCTGGTTGAGTGAACCGTGCTGCATTCTTCTGAGGAGACACAGTGCAGCCGTCACAGGATGAGCGACAGCTGTCTTGTCGCTGCGCTAAGGAAACAACAAAAAATGGCCCAGCAGAGGAATGTGTTTAAGAGGCTCCTACTACTTTGTGGAGGGGTGAGGTTTTAGTTACTTGTCTGTTGCTGCGATCAAACACTGTGTCCAAGGCAGCAATAGAAAAGCTTTATTTTGACTTCCAATCCCTGAGGTTTGAATCCATTATGGTGATGACAGTATGGCAGCCAGGAGGCTAAATGATCACATCTTGAGCTGCAAACAGGAAATGGAGAGAGTAAACCGGAAGTGTGGCGAGGCTGTGAACTCTCAACCTTCATCCAGAACTACAAACTAGAAGCGAAGCATTAAAATCCTGAGCTTATCCGGATATTTCTCCTCAAATCCAGACAATGGGTCTTTAGAAGATTTAGCTTTGGAATTGTGCATATATTTATACCAGTTAAAAATCAGTCCATACAAAAAATGAAATCTTACTAAACATCAGGCTGCTGTTACTCCCAGTTCCATAGAAAATATTTTAGTGCTACTAATATTCAGAAATTTGACTCTGTATCTTTAGTGAAATATACTCTATGGTGTTTTAAATAAAAGGTGATATGTTAGTGCTTCTCACGGTCGTGACTACTGCTGACACTAGCTTTGAAAGTGTGTCGGTGTATGTCTGTGTATGTCTATGTGTGTGTGTTGATGTGTGTGTGCACACACATATGCACATGTACATTCTGTTATAAAAGTCAAATAAAATTTTTGATTGGAAAGAAGTATCAGATCAGTGAGATGAAATAAACTTATCGGAATTCTTCATTTGAATGCAAAACATCAATGAACTTATTTTAAAAATACTGACCATGTAAATTCATTCATCTTTATAAAACATTGCTGATAGCAATGTCCAGGTAGGAGTACCTTCACAGTGTGTTCCGAGCTTCCCAGAAGGTGCTGGGACTCTAAGAAATGGCTGACGTTGTGAATAGGGTCAGACTTATATGAGGTCATCTTGTCCGGACAGAAAAAGGGACAGTCAGCGATTGCCAGCCTAGTCAGGCGTTGGAAAGCCGGGGCAGAGCATCCAGGGCCAGCAATTTCACATGGTCAGTAACTGCAGTGAAGGATAAAAGGTCACTAGTTTGAGAATTATTTAAAAAGAAAAAGAGTTTAGTGCTTGTTTTATTTTTAATAGTCACAATATTTCTGGTAATACCTAGATAAAAACAAGCAGGCTTTTCTTTATAAAAAGTTTAAATAATGCATGGAGGAGTTACAGAAATAACCGCATCGTGTCTCTTGTTGCAGTAGTGGATCTAGGGTGTGAGATGAATGAATGAATGAATGAATGAATGAAGAGAAAAATTCTGCTAAGCACTTGTGATAAAACTGAACAGCAGCAATGTAAACTTGTCTGTCCCTAGGTGGGAAAGAATTTGGAGAGATGAATGATAGTTTAGAACACATACTTACTCTCTGATGTCCCCAGTTGAGGTCCAAGGACGTATTTCAGGTAGCTCATGCACTGGAAGTTTAGCTCCAGGGCATCCATTACCCTCCCTGGCCTCTGTGGGTACCTGCACTCACACATGCATAAACTACACACACACACACACACACACACACACACACACACGCACACACACACACGCACGATACACCTTTCAGAAATGAAAAGAATATGAACACGTTTTTAGGTTTCCTCATGCAAAAGAAATAGAAAAACTAAGCTATATGGCGTTATAGAATCACAGACAGCAAAGCCCGGGTGTGAGCAAATGCTGTAGAACAACTGTTCTGGTTTCTCCAACAACAGAAACAATGAGAAGATAGCGAAGGGAAACTCACGACTTAGAGAAAGGACTCGGTGATTACCTACCAGGTTAACAGAGGCCCAGATGATGATGATATAAAGAGAAACAACATCTTGGCTCACAATTTGGGTGGTTGACACTCTTTCATGATCATTGGCCATGTTTGGAGCCTCTGTTCCCAGTCTGTCATAGTGGGGGCAGCCTGCAGAAAAGAACTGCTCAGTTTGGGGTCAGAAGGCAAACTAGAGAAAGACAGAGTAGATTCTAGAATCCCTTCATCAGGGTTATCCTTACAAGCTAAGATCTCATGAGGCCTCACCACTGAAAATTGCCATACCTGTGTCTGGGCCTGGTATCATTTACCATGAGTCCCTGCAATTGAATGGCAGAGGCAGGGGGAACTCTGAGTCCAAGGTCAGCTTGGTCACAGAGTGAGTTCCAGGCCAGCCAGGGCTAGAGAGTAAGGCCCCCATCACTAATAAAGTCAATTAAAACAAAAAAAAAACCTTTTACACTGTCTCCCAAAAGTTCCCTATGGAAACAAACACTTAATACATGTGTCTTTGGGGGACATTTTTAGGATCAAAATGAAAATAGTGACAGAGACTTGTCAACCAATCTCCCTGATCAAGTATTAGAATATAGTTTAGTACTTAGAACATATATACACACATATAATCTTTGTGTGAACATTTAAACATGCATATACTTGTGTGTGTGTGTGTGTGTGTGTTTGAGAGAGAGGAATTACCAGCTGAATATTTGTTTTAATGAATTATAGTGACTTTTTTTAGTCATCACTTTAAAAATATTTGGGTGATGTAGGATTCCCCTCTGTATACTGTGATTACCATTAATGAATAATGCTTTGGACAGGGCAGAACAGAGCTAGGTGGGGAAAACTAAACTGAATGCTGGGAGAAAGAAGGCAGAATAGGGGAAGCCATGAAGTCCCTGCCAGAGACAGACATGCCGGAACATTGCCAGTAAGCCACAATCACATGGTGATACACATATTGATGGAGATGGGTTAGTTTAGGATATAGGGGTTAGCCAGGAATATGCTTAAGCTATTGGACAAACAGTATTGCAAATAATGTGGTTTCTGAGTTATTATTTCAGGAATGAGCAACCAGGAACAAAGAAAGTCTCATACAACATTTGATACTTAAAGTTATTGTGGTTATACTAACTGGTGTGGCTATAAGTCAAATCAGTAGTTAATTTGTAAGATATGGGAAAGTTTCAGCATCTCATTTACCCTAGTGGGCTTAGCTTGCCTTGATTGTATCTCAGGCTGTATGCTTGGATGGCAGAAACGTATCATAGTTCTAGAGGTTGGAAGCCAGTTCCAGGCTCACCTAGATTAGTTTCTTGTGAGGCTTCCTTCTGTGGCCTCCTTCCAGCTGTGACATCACATGGTTTCCCTTCTGTGACCATGCATGCCTATGTCCACATTTCCTTCCCACATTAAGGCAATCAGTGCACACTGGTTCATTTCATCCTTGTACATTAATTACCTCTTTAAAGCCATTAGGTCCACATAACATTGCAATCTGAAGTGTTGTGTGTTAGGACTTCAGTGTGTAAATTTTAGTGGATCACTGTTCACCCCGTAATACATGGAATATAATTTGAGTTGAAAAGGCAAATTAAAAAAAAAATTTTTTTTGTCATTGAAATGAAGTCAACGAGTGTCCTAAAAAGTCTTCTTGCTGATGCTGGGAGATCAGTTTGCACCAGAGTCCTCCTGGCCACTTTGTCAGAATGTACATTTTCATCTTCTACCCTGAAGCAGTTTCTGGCTCTCTACCCCCACCCCAATAGGATGCTTTTCCTCTCTTTCCCCAAACAGTGATACTTTTGATGAAGTTGCCTCACTAAGCTAGAATCTTTCAGTGACCTTGAAGCAGTTCTGCAGTCTTTGACACCTCTCTATGTTCCCAAACAGGAGCAAGACCCTGGAGGCAGGCAGCCACACCTGTGGCTTCTGGTTTAACAGGGTAAGAGGGTCTTCTGCACAAGTCTGCATGCAGACTTTCTAAATCACCAAGCAGATGGAAAACTTCCAAGTTAGTTTTCATTTGCTGTTACTGGAGTTTGTAAGCTAAAATTCAAGTAATTATTTCTCTCTTCATCTGCTTAATTATAAATTTGATATAGTGCTACTCCCCAGCCTTCATTCAGCTCCACCTCCCTTACACAAATTACCTCCCATGTACAATGAAATGAAAATGAAAATCATAACTCTTCTAATTATTTTTTATTTCTTTATTTTTTCCTTTTGGAAGAGTATTGCAGAGCTGGGAAATACAAATAATTTTCTTTGTTCAATATATTATGATGAGAGAAACTTACTGTGCTTATCCCAAGGCACGACATCAACCTCAGTAGCTGAGTTTGTCCTCTGACAGTGATGCTTCTCAGAAAGTGTTTGTACAGTTGGAGACATATACCAATGGGAGATCGGATTGGCCTTAAAAATCTTAAACACGGAGTAGGGCCATGGCTCAGCAGGTAAAGGCACTTGCTGCTAAGCCTAAATACCTGAATTAAGCTCCCAGAACTGAGATGGTCAAAGTAAGAGAGAAAGGATTCCTGAAAGTTGATGTCTGGCCTCTACACATGTGGTGGCACATGAATGCACGTACATACATGTATGTAGACTTAATAAATGAATGCCATGTATTATGTAAAAATACTTAAGCAAGTAAAACAAGGAGATAAGTAAAAAAAATTAATGGCAGCCTTCTGGTGATTGTCCAGTGAATGACTGCTATCAGGGACCTTTTCCTGTATATTTTCTAATCACTGTTAGCATTAGTGCAGACAAAATTATTAGTCTTGCATAGGGTTATTTATGGGATGCAATATAATATGAAATGTTTAAAGACTTTGGGAGGTTGATTCCCATGTAGTCTAATTTTCCAATTGAGATATCTCTAACCATCCTCCATAGCAGAGATGCCGGGAAAGTCATTCATCAGCAAGTCTTGCTATCCAGGGCAGGGCGGTGCCAGACTTGGCAAGGGGTTATTTATTTATTTATTTTACTGTAGTACATAGGGTAAATGATTGTGTTATTTTATCTTTAATTAAATTGATCAGCTCTCAATACCTTAGTTTCAAGCTGCAGATGCTCTTGACAAGGGATAAGGAATGCGAGGGATATGGGGCCCATCGTGTTTCGTTCATGCACTGTAGACTGCATTTCTCGGGCTGAATAACCTGTTGTTGTGGTTGCATGTCTCACAGTACTCACTGCAATGATAATTTCATCTTATTAATTATGCAGACGTTCCTCGTGAGTGCCTTTGTTATTTTCCCAAGGTCATTGTTATTTCTAATCATTGTGTCTAGTTTGTGATCTTGCCACATCTCAATGTCTTGATTTTTGCCAAGTGTAATTTAAGCTCTTTTATATTCCCATGAAAAAAAATAACAAAAACAAAAAAGACAAACAAAACTAAGATAAGTCTACTATCTTAGCTACCCTAAAATATTGGGAACTGCCTCTGATAATAGCTAGTGTGAGCTACAGAAATACTGATGATCATTTAAGGGAGTATTTGGAGATAATGCCTCCATCTGTGTCTTTCATAAGCTGCATGACCTCAAGTGCTCAGAGTTCAGAGTTACCTATTTTAATAATGTACATATAGATCAGAATTGGCATAGGAAGTTATTTTAGACAATTAAGTCTGTCAGTTTTGGATACATTGGGAATTAGGGGGACTTTTCTCCTGTGTCGTCCTTTTTGGGACTGAATCAGTGTGGGGATGATGCATGAAAAGTGACAATCTTAAAGCAACATCCAGAAAAGGATCTCCCGAGCCAAGACTTATGGCTGTCCTAGGAGTTTTAGATGATACTTCTCCTCTGCGTTCAGGCTCCCCAGAGGCCTCTCCTTATCAAGTGGACCATCTGGGGCTGGCAATGGAGGGCCATTTCAGTGTTGGATGAGTCCCTGCAGAACAACAGAAGTGAAACAGACATGATAGCATTTCTGTGGAGCCTGCTCCTTCCATCTTTAAACATGTTTAAATAGAAAAAAAATGTCCTGAAATATGGAAAGTGTTAAGGAAACTCCTTCTGAAACCTGAGGCTGCTCTCCGAACTCTGGGTTCCCAGATGAATGGCTGTGGACAGGGCTCTGGCAGCTATCGTATGAGAACTGGTTTAAGAGTCAGGTGACTAGAGATTGCTTTCATGCCTGAGACAATAGTAAATAAATAGAAGCAATGGATTATACGGTGGTAGAAAGGTCCAGCAGGATAAAATTGACATAGTTTAGTGGTAGCAAGGGGTATTTAAAAGATGATAAACCACACATGCTGTGAATACTCAAATGTCTATTTCAGTGTTACTAGATTTGACACATAGGCATAAGTCATGAAGATAAAGTTTATAACTGTTGTTATCGCAGGTGTTGCCACGGTGATACTACTGTACCACCCCCAAACTATAAGCAGTCGTCACTGCCCTTGCTCCTGATCATGTGGGTGGGATAGCGCTCCACAGACTCCAGCTTCCCCTTTCTTCATTCAGCGGGTCAGAAAAACACGTGCCTTTCCTGGTGACAGCGCCTTCCGAGCAGACAGTCTCTGTGGTGCTGACATCGCAGATTTACTGCCCTGGCTCCGTGCAGCTCCCACTGCAGCTTTCAAACACATGGGTGGTTTTGGAGTTGTTAATAATCCAGTCAGCTCATGGTGTTTTCTATCTGTTTAATCAGGGTGCTTCATCAGGTCTCTGTTTCTCCTCGGTGCTATCACAGTGTATATTGGTGCTGTTGATTCCATCTCTGTGTGAGACCGCGACCTCTTTTTCGAGGTAGAGACTTTCAGGCTTGCGCTTAGCATCTGCCATAGGTGAACTAGAAGTAGTTAGGTAGCCCCCTGTGATGGCTCTTTGGGTGGGCAGGCTCCACGTCCACAGTGCGTTTTGTGCCGAGACACTTTGTTGGCTTTATATCTTCATTGTCCCAAAATGTCCCTTTTCCTTCCTTGTGGAACCCAAACAGACCAGTCAGAAACCTTTAGGTTGAAGATTTCCAACATGACACCATACTGTAGAGTCTTCTCCTAAAAACTCTGTGTATTTCCCTAAATTTGCAGTTGCTAGGAGCAGCAGGTATGTTCCCAGAATGACGAAGATCCCACACAGGCATCCGGAAGCTGTGGATTTGGAGCTGGAGGGTAGCTAGCAGACGAATAAGCATCGTCCTCCGACTTGCTTGCAGATGGCATTGTCTCCTTCATGCTACATTTTTTCCCACAGTGAAGTGGGAGGCGAGAGCTGTTTCAGCTGCCATTGATGAGAATCAAACTCCCAATGGCTGATGGCAGGCTGCTATTTCACACTCTGCCGTTTTTGTTTCAACAGAAATTTAGTTGCTTGTTTTTGCTGGCACAGTTTGCCTGTTGCACAGTCGAGAGGCTGCTGCATGGAGTTAGGGGCTCAGCAGTCTCCCCTCCCATTCACGTTCATCTCACGGCTAGGATACTTCCAGTTTCTTAAATGGAAACACTTTCACATAGGCTGCAAAGCAAGACCGTGTTATCATTGAGACCCTAAAAAAATGTCAACAAACTTGAACGCTGCTTTCCTCATACCTGCTTTCTGTGCCTTGGCAACATTTGACCCACATTACATATCGAATGCAGTGATTCTGTATGAAGCCATCTAATTTTTACCACTCCTTTGAAGTATATTTCTGGAGTGTTCTTTTTAGGTGCGCATACGTGTGTGCCTGTGCGTGTGTGCCATGTGTCTGTGTCCGTGTCCGTGTCCATGTGTGTGTGTGTGTGTGTGTGTCCTTGCACAAGGTCAGATGAAGTCCTCCCATATCCCTCTTTAGGAGACATGAACAATGTTTTGTGAGACAGCAGCTCTTGGCCAGGGTCTTAGCAAGAAGGCTGGGCTGACTGGCCCGTGAGCCTCACGTAGCCACCTTCTCTGTTTCCCTAGCACCAGGATCATTAGCGCACCACCACCATGCCTAGTTCTTCATGTGGGTTCTTTGTGATCCAAACCGAGGTCTTTATGGTGGAGCAGCAAGCACTTTGTTAACTGAGTCCAGTCCCCAGGTATTAGAAAAACCCCCAATGTAATAAAATCTATGCCATAGTTTTCAGTGTAAAGCAAGAAGGTGACAAACAAAAGTGTCCTAGAAAAAGTTTACCTTGGTCTCTCTCCCATTTACTTATTATTAATTTAGTTATTTTTACTGCAAACAGTAAGTAGAGGTTTTTGTTTTTAATGTGTCAAAATCAAACGTTAAAAGCCCACATTCTCCACATGGAAGTGTTGTGTGTGCCTGAGTCTTATTTTTTATAAGATCCAAACTTGAGGGCTGGGAAGCTGTCTTCATGGGTAAGGTGCTGAGGAATGTCTGGAAGCCTGCGGGCCACCTAGCCTGGCATACGGGGACACAGCAAGAAGGAACACAGAATACCCTTCTCAACAAGATGGAAGACACAGTCACACACTTGATGTTGCCCTCCCTGGCCTCCATGTGTGTTCTCTGGCATGCAAACCTGTGTACACACACACACACATAAATTCAAAACCATACATTCAGTGATTTAAAAAGAAACCGAAACCTTAATAATCAGCTGAAAATAACATTTTCGGATAGGAAGGGAACCAAATAAACTCTAGGTCATCTTTCAAAGACAAATCATTTCCTTTATTTTAAGAAGGTAAAATTTTAAACATAGCAGTATTTTAGCTAAGAAGATTTGAAATCTTTGTAGATCAATATTACCCTCTGAAACATCTTAGGATAGAAAATGAAGTTTTTGATAAGTTGTCTTTCTCAGACATGAGTTTAGATGGCCAGAATTTCCTATGATAGACATCAGACTTTTATCATCATCTCAATTCTTCTTGGCTTCTAGCAAGCTTGAAGGTATTTAAATCTCTTTGCCCTCCTTGGTAACCGTAGATACTCCACAGCTAAGAACTCAGTTCCTGTAGAAGTGATAGTAATTTGTTTAGGAACTGCCTGGAGCCCGACAGAGCAGAAGGCCACAGATGATGTGAGGTAGAAAAGGAGCCCCTGGGAATCATGGAAAATGCAATCATTTGGCTTCCAACACCTTCCGGAAATGCGTGACTCTTGAAATTCATAGTCTGTTCTCCACCAGACTCCACAAAGCTAAGATGTGCGTGTGTAGTAACTCATGTCTCCTGTCACTTTTACCCAGTCCTCTGGTTCAACAGCGGTGTAATTTCAAATGCACAGTTACAGTTTTACTGAGTGAATTTGGTTGGAACGTCTGCCCGTTTTTGAAGAGAGAGAGCAAAAGAACATAGTTTAAAGAACACGTCTGTGAGGATCAGAGTGCCTGCTCCTTCCCATAGGTATTTTACTCGTTGGCCTGAGTTTTGGTAAAGCTGTGTAGGTTCCTCAGGCCCGTTGCAGGATATCATATTTATTACCTAGCATGTGTCCCCTAAATGCGCAGAACACTTTATTAGCATAGTCTCCTATTGACACCATCTCTGCGGTTGTCATTTAAAAGGCGACAGCCACTTTATAAAAAGAAAAGCTTGTCTCGGCTCCCTTGGGAGGAGCGCTGTGTAGGCTTCATCAAATTTTTGCTTACCCGAAATAAGACATCCCCATAGAATTCTGGTGTTTGGTGATAGGTGGGCATGATAATGATGAAGGATTACATCTGTCATTATTGCAGGCTCTCTGATAGACTCTTGCTTCAGTTATGGGATTGATTCTTGTTTACCTACCTATGTGTATTTCTTACTGGTGAGGGGCCAGAGGCTCTGCACTGTCACACTCAGCAGCCCGAGAAGTCACCTTTCTGTTTCTATGGACCTTTAACTACCTGGATGAAAAAAGTACTCAAGGAAACAAAAGCACACACCAGAGTGTGTGTGCTTCTCAAAGAAGTGCCACCGTTCATTGAAGGACATTTTAACACAGAGTCTAAGCACAGGAAGTGGTAAGGCATCCCCAGGTGTGGATAGGGGGCTCTCTTCCTAGGACAGTCAGAATGAAGCTTCTTAGCTTCACGATGTGGCATTTTTGGTGACTCTCAAGTTACCCCTCAAAAAATCGCTGAAGAAAAGTGTCTTCTGTTTTTCTCTCTTGATAAGTGAGACTGTAGGGCGGCTGCTGCGCTGCCTGGGATGGAATCACAATCTGATGAAGTAATACACCTGGAACTATCTGTCTCTGTTCAGAACCCAGGAGGCTGAGAAAGAAGGCTGAGATTAGTGGCCTATTAGCAGAGCAATAGTATCTGGTTTTCCCCAAGGCCTGTGACCTGTGCAGTCTATTGGGCGCCCCAGCAGTGTGAGGCATGAGTTTCATATTGTGGAGTGGTCCTTAAATCCAGTCAGAGTGGTTGCTTACTCCTACACTTATGCCACTATTAGAACAGTGTATCATGCAGACAGGTCACCGTTGTAAGGTTTATGTTTATGTTTTTGAACTATTTTGATGATTACCTTTCTCCTCTGATAGCACACAGAGTTCCCGCCACTACCATGAACTGTAGATAGGCACCAGTTCAGCTTCTCTGTGTTTGGCGAGGTATGTAAGTGTTGTCTTCAGCGGTGGAGCCTTATTGTCAGTTTATAGATAACGTGTTTCTTTTCTCAAGCTGACTGTTTCAGCCTTTCTATACCTGAGAATTTAAATCTTTGATTCTTGAAAACGTACTCTGTAACTGCCTAATACTGCCCTAAATTTTCTTTATCATCTGTTTGTGTTTGTATTTTGTTGTTGATGTTATTGTTGTTGTTCTTGTTGTACACTCCTGTATCCCTGCAGTTCATAATGCCAGGTAAATAGTGAGTCTCTAGCGTGCAGTTGTGGAATGAATCAGTGATTATTGTAAGATGTGTTAATGTGACATGTAATGTCCTTATTTTCAACATGAAAATGAACAATATTTATCAACATTTAAGATCTCTAAGTATTCTCAGAGAAGAATGCCAGACCACCTATATAGATGGACCAGTTGCGATAGCATCGACCAAGAGTGGATATGAGCATCAAACAGTATCTTAAGTGTCATCTGCTGCAGGTTAAACATGGAATTATGAAGGACCCTGTATCCTATGGTGCTTTTAAAGTAAAACAATGAAGCATTATTCCGGCAATTCTTATGCTGTGCTATTGGGGTACCAT
The DNA here is from genome assembly GCF_014885135.2 of Alexandromys fortis. Taxonomy (NCBI): domain Eukaryota; kingdom Metazoa; phylum Chordata; class Mammalia; order Rodentia; family Cricetidae; genus Alexandromys; species Alexandromys fortis. The sequence continues at coordinate 1,464,936 of NW_026068000.1, forward strand.
AACAGCAGAAAAGCTTACCTATGAATAAACAGAAAGCAATAAATTGTTCAGAGCAGACTTTGGCTTTGTTTTCTCTATTCATATTGTCATAAGAACTTTAAAAGTGAAATGTAATAAAATGCATACACTTAATGAAAAGTGCTTATTAGCAGTTTGGTATTTTAAATATTTCAATTACAGCTACATTATTTGCTGTTTTTACAGTGGCAACTGCCCTTCTAGATTTCATCAGTTACTCACTTGTAAGTGCAGATGACATAATAGCAATTAGGACAGCTATTTGGAGAGAAAATTGTTCCCCAGTGTTAACTTATTTCTTGTATAAGGAAATTACATTTAAGTGATATCAAAGGAAAGTTCTTCAGGTAATTGGAAACTTGCCCCCAGAATGGCACCCTTCTACATGTTTATTTTTAGAAAATGAATGTGTTTCTTTATTTATATATTCATGTACCTATAGCAATTATTGGGAACTCGAGAAGGTGTTTCTCAAGTTAAGGAGAGCAGATGAAGGGTCGTATTGTTCCATCTGGTAGCATTTAGAGACGAGTCCTCCCTCAGCGCAGGAGCAGGACTGAAATACCACGTAGGGCAGATGCATGCGTCCTGTGATGGTTCTCCCGCTCGTGAGGATTCGCCTGTAAGAAAAACAGACAAGGGGGAGATTGATGGCCCGGCTAATTCTATCCCTAATCTCAAGTCTGCTAACAGTGTTACTCACACTGTTGTGGCGCTCTCTGCTGTTGTCATGGACACTCACCCATTGAAAGCACACAGATGCTTGCCCAGGATCCATCCTTGCATGCTGCCTGCTGGGACTTGAGTCTGAGCTCACTCTTTGATTAAAGTACAAAGTATTCAGGAGAAGCCCATTCTCCTTGACTCATAGAAAACTTGCTGTCTGGTTCCGGTAAGGAACTAAATGACTAATATGTTTCTGTAGCCCGAGTGCCTACGGATGCTTTATTTTAAATCAGCCAGCTTTTTACTTTGGAAAATCACTTTTATAACTTGTTAATTAGGAGAGATTGTTTAAAGATTATATCAACTAAATCTCATTATTTTTTAAACTTGTAATCCAGTGCAATTCTAAGGAAAATATTGGTTGTGTATAGTGAACGTGTTGCATGTGTAGAATATATATGCGTGTGCAGGTGTTTATGTGTGCCCATACATTTGGAGGCCATGGCTATAATTAAAAGTCTTTCTTAATTGTTTTCCACCTTATCTTTTGAGACAAAGTCTCTTACTGAACTTAGTTCACCAGTTGGCTAGACTGGCTGGCTAGAAAACTACCGGGATCCACCTGTCTCTACCCACCGTCCCCACAGTATGTAAGTTTCCAGATGTTCATGACCACACCTTACTTTTACAGGATGCCAGGGATCTGAATCGAGGTCCTAATGCTTGTATGGCAAGTGTTTACCCCTCACCCCTTAGCCATCTCTCCGGTCCCAGAAAAAGTACTTTGATTACTAGGTAATGGCTCATGTCTCATTTCTTTATTTCTCTCCCAGTAACTAGAATGCAACATAGATTTTGAAAATCTCCCAGCATTATGCAAACATCAGTCCTACTGCTGTGTCACCTCGGGCCAGACAGTCATCTCCTCACGACTTACGTGTGTTTCATCTCTGTCATCGTCTACCTTAGTTGTAGTTCTAGGCTTATATTGAAGAGTACAGATTGTATCTGGCATAATCACTGAGCCTGAGACCAATGATCTTTCTTACGAGAATAATGAACTCAAATCCTTGAAGGTACATGGAGACTCGCTAGAGGGCTAATCCTGGCGCTCCGCATCTTATATTCTTTATTTATTAAGTATCACAAGCACTAAACAGATACTTATTAGGGGAGGGTGCTTTGCAGAATTCTACGTCAAAGTTTGGTTGGTTTATTTCTACTTCATGTAATTTTCTCTGCTCTTTGTATTTGATACTTTCCATGCTGTTTCCACTTTTACTGCTGAAGGTGGCTTTCTCATATTTCCGTTAACAGAAGTTGCTAGGGGGTTTTGTGTTGAATGCGTATCATAAGGACATGACTTTGCTCAGCACACTGACCTGAGAAAAGTGATGCTGTCTCTTCATAGTGGAGTGTGCTCTGTTTGGAAGTGAGTTAATTATTTTTCTGGTACTGTGGACCTGGCTCCAGGGAGCTTCAGTTTTGGCGTATTGCCATGGCAAGGTTCCTAATTCTCCCTCTGCTTAAGTGCAGACAATTTTTAACCATTAAAATGCTACGTAGCTTCAGATACGGGTACTGTTTCCTCCCTCTCTTGACTAGAGGAAAGCCGGGGCAGCTTTCTTTACTACAGAGTAGACTCTAAAGCAGTGAAACTGCTGAGGATCAGTCGTTGAACCTTTCACTTCAGGTCCTTTGGACAATTACTCTGTCCGTTCATTTAGATATTGGGTTCTAGATTTTAAAAAAATAATTTGTTTTTCACTAACACCATGATAAGATAATATAATATCATAATAACAACGGCTTGGGATCATTTTTGTTTTCAGTTAGCCAGGAAGACTTTGGCCTCTGGTGTGGGTGTTGCTAGTTTATCAGTTTTCGTTCTTTTGTCAGTGTGTGGTTTACAATACCTTGGCCATTGACCATTCAGTGTCCTCCTTGTTTTGAGCCGTGACTGCCGAATGGACCTCCTTTGCCATTTGTATTTATAGCCCCTGCTGACACAGCCAGGCTGAGCTCTCTTGTGGAATTACCTACTGTACCTCTTTGCTTCACTGGGACAAAATTTCTGATAGAATCTACTTGAAGGAGGAAGGATTTATCTCGATTGGCAGCTTTAGAGAGTTCAGCTGTGGTCACTCGACTCGGAGTTTCTGTGTCTGATGTGACCCAGAGCATGAGTGCAGTGGGAACATGTGGCAGAAACTGTCTGCACGGCACAACGAGCAGACTGCAGGGAGCTCCGCGGCAGGGCCTTTCCTCCAGTGGCATACTCTATCCAGATAGATCCCCGAGTTACAGAGTCCCGTAACTAGTGTCACTAGCTGGCAACCAACCTTTTAAGACGTGTCTTTGAGATGAATGGGGGATGGGGCACACTTCATGCCCAAATCATCATACCTGACAATCCATAAAACTGGAAAATCATTCTTCTTATAGGTTAGTGATGAGATCAAGTGGACAACAAAGCTCATGATGCATATCATGAGGTCCTGATTCGGGGGAGGGCAGAAAGTGCGTGAATATAACAAGCCAGTAGGTAACTGAGAAAACAGAAATGAGCATAAATTCATTTGGTGCCTTGTGGTGGTGGTTTACTGTTTGGCAGTTATAGGATCTGGAGAAATTCCTCCCTCTCCCCATTAATTAATGAATTCCTTGGTAAAGTGGAACTCAGAGTTGTTGCCTGTTCTGGCTAGAATCGCAGGAATCAGAAAGGGCCATGTGAAATAGCTGCTCTATCTATCATCCAGGCCCCTGCAGGCCGCCACCGAGAATGCAGCTGAGCAAAGAAGGCATGTGCCACAGCACTGACCCCAGACATCCCACATCCCGTGCATCACACAGTCCAGCTCTACCTCATGTGGACTGGCACAAGGTTCAAAGGAATCTTTGAATTAATGAATTCCTTGGTAAAATGGAACTAAGAGTTGCTGCCTGTTCTGGCTGGAATCGCAGGAATCAGAAAGGGCCATGTGAAATAGCTCAGAATGCAGCTCTGAGATGATATAAGAATGACTCTGGGTGGTTGTGGAAAGCAAAGAAATGAAGGGCCCATGCCAGTCTGTGTGTGAGACCCTGTCTGGTAGAATAAAGAACATGGAACCAGAATCTAAGTCACTCATGTAGAGGCTTCTATCTCGGGTTCAACTCCAGAGACAGTGTGGATTGCACAGTTACTGGTAACTACTTCGGAGGTGCTTAAGCGCTCACCAAGCTTTCACGGGAGTTATGAAGGTTGAAATGTATTTTACATTCAGTGCTGGTGTTGATTGCATTAAGTTATACCAACAGCAATACTCACAAAGAAAAAGGTGGTATAATGTTAGAATATAATAAAGAGAAACTAAGTATTCAAGAGGAAAAATAGATTCAGTAAAGGTGGAAGTCAATATGAAGGCTGGCATCGAGATATTTTTAATATATTTTGAAGAGAAAGCTGCATATGAGGTGGTTATCGGTTGTTTTCTGGTAATAAGACAAGTAACCAGGTAATCTCTGCAGGAAAATGTTAGACTACACAAGACTTTCTCCCTGAGAAATTCACCTCATTTCTTGGACTTCAACTACACAAATATCTGTCGGTCTCTCTATTTGGGTTGCTATAAGCTCCTGCCTTGTGAGGCCTAGTTGATAAAATATGAGTCCTCTGTACCTAGCCTAACAGTAAGCTCAGAGAGTATATATTTCATGTATATTTTAATTAAATCAACTCTTCTGAAAAGCATTTCCTTATGAAACAGCCCCATGCTTCAAATTCTACCTAATTGTTGTCTCCTTCCACTAATAATCCAGAATCCTTTTAGATTCTTTACTTCCTTTCCATCTGCCCAGCTCGTCAGTTATCCAGTTACTTATTAAGTCCCACAGATTCTTCCTGGACCAGCCCTTTGTATAGATTTCTTCTTTAGGGATTCTTGTTCCCATCATTCTGGCTCCGATCCTTCATTCATCTTCAAACAGTAACCTTTTTAGTGCTCGGCGAGTCTTGGGTTTTCATTCATAAGTCCAGCCTGCATGTTTTAAGCTGTCAATTGTCCAAAAACACTGCTTCCATTTGCACTGAGTCGCCACCTCCCATATTTTGTAAACTTCCCAATTTGGGGCTGTATCTTACACTATTTGGCTGTGTGAATTCTGTACCACAAGCAATGCTGGCTTTGCGTTTTCTTGGACACACCATTGCTGCCTTTCTTATGCTCTGCTTCTGGCATTTAAAGGAGCTGCCTTTCTTCAGATCACACCGTAAGTTTCAGCAGTCCCCACATATTTCTCAGAGCTCTCACATGCCTTCCCGCAGCATTATCACATTATACAAAACAATTCAGTTATGGTATGAACTAGAAATCAGACTGTTGGAGAGGATGAAGTGATGAAAAACAAGAAATCCAATAAAATGTTTTACCTTTAGGGCTGGCAGCTAAATAAAACCTCAGACTTTCACTTTGTTTAACATCTGTAATTTCTTAGGGGAAAAAAAAAAGCACTCTTTACAAACTTCATGGCTAAGAGTACTTGCTGCTCTTCAAGAGGACTGGAGTTTGGTGCTCAGCACCTACTAAGGCACCCCACAACTGTCTGTTAACTTCAGTTTTCAGGGATCCATTGTCCACGATTGGCTCTTGCATGTGCCAATGTGCCAGAGCTCTATCTAGCGCTCTCTCTCTCTCTCTCTCTGGACCGTGCACCTGTCAGAGCAGTCATATTTCTGGCATGGTTTGCATCTCTCCTTTAATGTTTGGTGTACATCTTTAGGTATGAACTTCTGTGCTTTAGTACGGGAACTCAGATCCACTCTTCTGATGTTACCCTTGAACTCATACCTGAATGAATTCATACCAGAATAAAACAAAGGACTCTACTATACCACAATTATTTCCTAAGTACTTCCAGTACTGAATACCCAAGGCACATTTTTTGTATTTTTATTGACTTTTGCATAACAACAGATAACTTTTGCTAAGATTGCTAAATGACCTCTTTCTCCACATCCTCTCCAGCAAAGGCTATCATTGGTGTTTTTGATTTTAGCCATTCTGACAGGTGTAAGATGATATCTCAAAGTTGTTTTGATTTGCATTTCCCTGATAGCTAAGGAAGTTGAGCATGACCTTAAGTGTCTTTTGGCCATTTGAACTTCTTCTGTTGAGAATTGTCTATTCAGTTCAGTGCCCCATTTTTTTTAATTGGGTTGATTAGCATTTTAAAGTCGAGTTTCTTGAGTTCTTTATATATTTTGGAGATCAAACCTTTGTCTGTTGCGGGGTTGGTGAAGATCTTCTTCCAGTCAGTGGTTTGCCTTTTTGTCTTAGTGATAGTGTCCTTTGCTTTACAGAAGCTTCTCAGTCTCAGGAGGTCCCATTTATTCAATGTTGCTCTTACTGTCTGTGCTGCAACATGGCAGACAATGAGGGCTGCTGAGAATCCAAGAATAGGGGCACTGGGTTTTGATCCTACTGCATGTACTGGCTTTGTGGGAGCCTAAGCTGTTTGGATGCTCACCTTCCTAGACCTGGATGGAGCGGGGAGGACCTTGGAATTCCCACAGGGCAGGGAACCCTGACTGCTCTTAGGGCTGGAGAGGGAGGGGAAAGGGAGCGGGGAGGGGGAGGGAAATGGGAGGTGGAGGCGGGGAGGAGGCAGACATTTTCAATAAAAAATAAAAAAAATAAAGAAGAAAAAAAAAAGAAAAAAGATTGCTAAATGACAAGCAACTGGACCTTGTGAAGAAAAGTAGAAAGAATATGCACCTAGGACAAACAGAAGGCAGAGATTTGTCCTGATGTAAATGTTATTTCTTCCCCTAAAAGCTTATTCTTTTTGGGTTGTGCTTTGTTTTGCAAATAGACAAAAGAACCAGCTGGGCTCACTAAGGTTTTGTGTATTGTGCCCAAGGTTGGGGCAAGACTTTGAAAGGGATCAGTGAGTCAGATGTAATAAGGGCTGTTTCAGCCACCAAATCTCTGATTTGCTGATGATCAGTATTCCAATTAGAAAGAGCTATGCAGGCATTTCCGTCCACTGCTAGGAACTTTATCCCTGTTTTCATTGTGACATACATATTGTGACTTGGCTTTCCGGCCAGGAGGAGGTATGAGAAATGGGAATTCCATGGCATGCTTTCATTAAGGAGCAGATTAGATTCTCATAGGGACATTAAAGATCCAGGCAGACTTGTGCTTTCCTTTTAAGTAATTTTTCTAAATACCTTCCTCATTCCCTTTAATGGGATGATTTGGGGAACTTGGCAAACAAAGTAGCAGAAAATGTGAAGGCTTCTGCACAAAGTACGCTTGATATTTTAAACATGAAATCCAACGGGCCAAGCAGTTCCTGCTGCTCCAAAATCAAACCGAAGGATAACCACACAAACAGTAAAGAACACCCTGGAATTTCTTCTCTGAAGGCAGTGGCTGGGTGTCGGGGTTGGCTTAGGAAAGGAACCCTAGAGAAGGGCTTTTCTCTTCAGAATTCACCCATTTTATCCAAATCCAGCAGGTAATAACTTTGTGGCAAGCTAATTACACTTGCTGCTTTCTTTGAGAGAGATATTTCCCTGCAAACTGCAGTCCTACTAACACTTCAGAAACTGAATATTATGGAAAATTTCAAACATTGGGGGTGATACTTTTATGTTGCAAATGTCAGCTTTGGCTTTTTTAATTTCTTGGACTAATATCCTCTAATTGCCGTAAAGTAGATCTTGTCTCTGATTTGTGTAATTTATTGGAGAAATTCACATGGAAGACCAAGATGGTTAAATGGATGTCACATTTGTGTTACTGTGTCAGCTATGAAAACAAGAAAGATGCGCGCTGCCATGTACATGGGCAAAGAAAATTTATCAAAAGGAGAGGCAGCCTCCTGTCTCTCCAAATTCTAATTCAGAGGCCTTCACTTTTCTAAATCTGATTTATTCTGAATGGATGAAACTGTATTTACCTGCCCTGGAAATGTGCTTTAGGGTAAGGAAGTGCCACATTCTTCCATGCCTTTTAAAATGTCTTCTTGGAGTTTGACCATACTTTCTAAGTCAGACATAAAATCCCTTGTGTATAAGTGAGTGATTTTTTTTTTGTTTTTTCGAGACAGGGTTTCTCTGTGGCTTTGGAGCCTGTCCTGGAACTCGCTCTGTAGACCAGGCTGGTCTTGAACTCACAGAGATCCGCCTGCCTCTGCCTTCCGAGTGCTGGGATTAAAGGCGTGCGCCACCATCGCCCAGCTAAGTGAGTGATCTTTAAATGAGAGGCCCGTGGCAGCATAAAGGAACTTTGAAAGTCCAGAAATGAAGGTCAACCTCATTACTTTTGTAACAGTTTGCCAAAAATCAAGGGGCTTGAAACTGCCTAGAAAAACAGCAAGATGCTCAGCAAAATTGCTTGCTCTAGAGTCGAAACTATAAACCAGGAAAGAATTATTAACAGGTAATGTGTATATATAAAAGAGACAATTGAACCAAATGACTGTGAACGTGAAGAACAAAATGCTACTTATTAAAACCATAACTTGTAGTAAAAATGTTGCTAGATGGATATATGATTGGTTGGTAGGTAAGTGGGTAGGTGGATGATATTCAGGTAGATAGATAGAAAGATAGATAGATAGATAGATAGATAGATAGATAGATAGATAGATAGATAGATGACAGACAGAGATACATAGACATAAATAGATAGGTCGATGATAGATAGATTCATTATGATAAGAAAACTTAACATAGAAAGAACATTTCCAATATAGCAAATAGTGAGTTCATATACTATTAGAATCTCATTTTTTCCCTCCCTTCCTCCTTCTCTCCCTCCCTCCCTTAGACTTTCTGAGACAAGCTTCCCACTACGTAACCCAAGCTATTTTCAAACTCACAGTGCTTCTTTGCTTTGCCCTCTGAGCATATGCCAGGTCATGGAGCTAATTAGAATCTCATGGGAGAAAATACTGTGTTCCAATGACATTGCAACTACTCAGCTGTGGCTCAGACCTAGCATACTGTCTAAATGGTGCTTCCTTAGTGCCTTCAAAACCTTCCATGCTCTTTAGTTTATCATGTCCGAACAGCCCATATCCATCATGAGAACTTCCCAGACACTGAGCTGTGTCCCTGAGTGTCTCCAAGCATAGTTGTGTCCCCCTTTCTTTCTATTTCTTACCAAGCAGATCTGAGATACCTTTCTCGAGAAGTATATTCTAAAATGTTTGAATTTCTCCTTTTACTTTTAACACCCCTGCTTTTAAAAGACACGAGACACAGAATTTGGTCCATGAAGTAGGTGTGGCTATTTGCTCGTTAAAGATGCAAACTCATCTTTATGACACTCATTGTGATACTCCAGTGCCGAGATGACCAAAATGTGTTTTACTCACAGAAGGTGACTGATCTGTTCTATTCCAGGAGCATTTCAGTTTCAAGCAGAACATGAATTTCTTTTGCTTCTGTGATGACATATGAATTTTAAGAAAAGAAAATCACCTACATTATAGATTACAACTCATTAACATGTGCATAATTGCAAGCAAGACTGACAATTGAATAACTGCCATTTTTATCTCTGTAGCTATTGTCACCCCCTTTTTTCTATAATTTCTTGAAATGTTATATTTGGATTTAACTTTAGGGATTTATTGTCTCTTTAAATCAAAAAACATAGAATTAAAATAACTTTACTCCATGTTTTTTTAAATGCTTGTGTGTGAGTGTGTCTGTGTGAGGTGGTGTGTTCCTGGGGCTTGTATACATTCTAGTTTGGGCACTTATGTGTAGGCAAGAGGTCACCTCAAGTACCGATTGCCTTGCCTTTTGATACAGCTTCTCTCATTGGTACCTGGGGCTCGCCAAAAAGACTGTGCTGGCTAGCCAAGCAGTTCCTGGAAATCCTTCTGCATTCGCCTTCCCCAAGCAGTGACATTATGGGTATTAGACACTGTGTCTAGCTTTTTACATGGGTGCCATGACCAAAGCCAGGTCCTCATGCTTGCATAGCAAGCATACTACTGAATCAGCTCTCTACTCAGCCATATTGCTTTGTGTCCCAGAGAAGTCATTGTATATTTCATAATGTCTGATCAACTGCAATAAAGCAAGCAGAAGTTAAACTCAAATTTCAGTGGAGCTGTTGGCTTTGGAACTTGTTAAACCATAGGCTTCCAGGCTGTGGGTATATAGATGTTTAGCGCTGTGCATGGTAGTAGCAGAATCATCATCCCATGAACTCCCTCAGTGGATGTACATGCCAATCATGGATATCCGAAGGGAAGACTTACTTTCTCTTTATTATTGTCATCCTTGTTATCATTGTTCTCATGTGTTTGTGTGTGTGTGTGTGTTTCTGTTTCTGTGTGCGTTTCTGTGTGGAGGTCAGAGGAGAACTTTTAGGAGTTAGTTCTCTCCTACTGTGTGGGCCCTAGGAATTAAGCGCAGGTCCCCTGGCTTGGGGGCAAACACCCTTACCTGCTGCTTGCAGGCTAAACTCATTTTCTTAAAGCATTTTGCTTTTTAAATTTTTTTCCACCCAACAGGAATAAAATGGCAAAAATTTCATTGCTGATGCAAATTGTTCCTTTTGTTTCTCCCTTGGTCATAGGGTTTGAATCCAGGCCCTCCTGGAGATACATAAGCACTGCTGAATTATGACCCCAGGTCTCTTTGTGCCTTGTGAGACCTTGCCTCACTAAGTTGCCAAGACTCGCCTTGAACTCAGTCTGTATCCCAGGGAGACCTTGAGCTTGCAATCCTTGTGCCTCAGTTTCTCAAGTAGCTGAGACTAGAGGCCTGCACCATCAACCTAGATACAACTTCTAACTTATAAAATGTGTCCTACATAAGGGTGTGGTTTAATTGAGAATAAAATGATAATGACTTATTGAAGATTACTTGGAAAATACATGAGATTAGAGTTGGCCTTTATTCAAGCAGGGCTTTTTAAAAGTATCTTTTAGCATTGATTAATAATTCATCTCATTAGACGGTGAAGTTACTTTTGTACTGTAATCCAAATTAAAGTGCATATTTAGTGTCCCTGTTGGCTGGACTATAATTTATACAAGGCGTGATTGTTATATAATGAATCTTATTTTTCTCTGTGACTCATGAAATCAATCTTGTGTCTTCATAATCACATCTTGCATATTATATTGTGTATTTGTGAATAATTCCTGGGCTTAAAAGGTACCTCTAATGATGTTCCACATATTAACAGTTCAGACCCTTAGGACATGAGGGAGGCACAATGCTAAGCCGTGTGAACAAAGTACAGTAGCATTTGAGCATTCATCCTCCTGTCAGATGAGTGTGTTGCATTCTTACATGCACACACACACACACACACACACACACACACACACACACACACACACCCATAACCAGTGCCATAGTTTCCAACTTTGTTGACATTTTCCCTTTTAGTCTAATGGATTTCCGTCTACCTGGAGGTTGCTTTTCCCGGTAAGACACTTTAGTCCATAAAAACCCCTTCCCCATAAAGCTAATGTATCTTTAAAATGCCATTCTAAACAAATTTCTCCAAGGGAGAAAAATACTTCCCCAGTTCCCATCCTTCACAAAAGCACCAAAAGAAGAACAGGGGTGAGGGTCCAGCACTGTCCTTTCTATCAGGCCATTGTGGGTGGACTGGCTCTGCCTCCTTACCGTGCCTTTCTTGCTGAAGTGGTCCCCTAGCTTGCCCCCTTCTGGTATCACAAACAAAGCCACCTGACCGATTGCTCCATCTTCAGTGATGTCTCTCTTTAAATATTTTGCACACACTTTTGTTAAACTTTACTTTGTTATTAAATATCTTCCAGCCCTAAATTGAAAGTCCTGATGACTGGGAACCTTGGCAGATAAATATTTATTTGGTTGTTTTTACCTTGTTTACCTTGGTACCTCGACGCAGTAGGTGTTTCCCAGGGTGCCCCTGAAACCTTGAACACATGCTACTTTCAATATCGTTTGTGTCTCATGCTTGCCTGTGTGAAATGGTAGGAACACCGTGTGAATAAACAAGTACACACATACCTGAAAGAATGGGAAGGTCGTAGGTCATGTCCACAGGGAGCACTGCATTATAGACATTCTAATGTCCAACTCCTGCCTCATGGGACTAATGGGACTAACGGGACTGATATTCGATGATTTTATTTGTTAAATGCTTCACTTTTGCACAAAGATGGATAAGTGAAGTTGCACATACAAAAATGAGTCAGTGTACCACATTCATAACCACTGTTTAATCTGGGACAGTAAGGGCATTATCTGCTTTCACCCTCTGTCTCATATTGTGTTTCATACATGTTCCAAGGAGGCAGGGTGACAAATGACAGATGAAACAAAGGGCTCACCTGTGCTTATCTAAAACAGCTTGTCACTTGCGTCACCAAACACCAACCGAGCACCAGACCATTGATGCTGGCTTTGTTAGGGCTCCTAGAGGGACTACTTCAGTGTGTTTGCTAACCAGTGTAGCCTGAGGGGGCGTGAGACACAGTCAGAGCCTGAGTCATCTGCAGCATCATGGCTAATGCTGCAATACCCACTCCTCTCTGCTCAAGCCAGGTCATAAGTCTGTGTTTATCCTCGGCTTGTTCTAAAATCTCAACTTTAATCTTCTAGTAAATAGCCTGTCACTAAAGAAAAAAGCGAACTAGGTGGAGGCAGAGGAAAGATAATTTTAACCATTTTGCTATGAAAGATGAGAATGAACCAAGGACCCTTCTTCCAGCTTTACACAGCTGCTTAGACCCCCTCCCTGACTTCCCCAGTTTCTTAACCTTCTGCTCTTTACCCTGCAAGCTTATTATTATGCATATTTCAAATATGCACAAAATACCCAAGGTGGGAACCAGCTTGACTTAAAAATAAATTCTTGAACTTTTTCTGACCGACGAGAGACCTAGTGACTAGAAGAACTAGAGACCGAGAAGAAGGCAGGATGAGGTGACAGGACCATAGGCTTTGCTAAGGTGTTTGCTCTAGATAAAGTGGGAACCATGTGAACGCAAGCTACCTTACAGGTTTAAAAGGCAGCTACAGGTGTTTGGATGAGTGAAATGGGCTTGGACTGTGGCTTATCCTAGATAACAGAAGATAGTAGGATGGTAGCTGGGAGGTGATAGGAAGTGACCACAGGGGCAGATCTCTGTGAGTTCAAGGCCAGCCTGGTCTACAGAGGGAGTGCCAGGACAGGTTCCAAAGCTACACAGAGAACAGAAAACAAACAACGAACAAAAAGAGAAGTAGCCATAAAGGAAATATATTTTGAAAGTGGAACTGACATGACTTGGAAAGAGAAGCAACATATTCAATATAAGACAGGAGTTAACTTCAGTCAGAATGCAGCCCACACATTTGGGTGAAAGGGTGGGTGGGGTTCAGCCTACAGTTGTTGTGTGCGTTTGTTCAATTTCAGTTGCCTGTTACACACCTTTGAGGAGATTCCAAGGAGTCAGATGTGTAGTAGTCCAGATCTCAGTGGAGGGGCCAAAGTCTGGTCATAAATGTTCAAGATTCATCTTGTTACTTCAAACAGTGGCTTTTCAACTCCGAGAGCTGATTAAAATCGCCCAGGCCGAGGATGTGCGGAAGCAAGGTCTCAGAAGGAGATGGACAAACGCCAGAATGCTCCCTGGAGTCAGGCTTACTTGGAGAGCTTTAGAAGCTGTGCTGATTTGTGGGCTGCCCTCTGGTTTGGGGGTGTCTTGTGATGGGTGATGTGGGGCTCATGGTGCTGAGAATTTTGATCTCATCCCTCATTCTGTCATTCCATGAAGCCAAGCTCAGTCCAAGTCCCATTTGTATTCAGACTTCATGCTAGCTTCTCTACCCTGCCTCTACTTCAACACCTATGCCTCGCATGTCCCTTTACTATGCCTGTTGAGACTGAATTTTCATTGTCCTTGCTCACTTTCTATCCAATTGACAATTCATACTGGTTCACTGTTTCTGATGCACACACACACACACACACACACACACACACACACACACACATATTCATATATTCAGTCTGAGTAACCACTGCAGCCGCCTCCTCTGTTTACTCCTCTTCTCATTTCTTCATATTTTAAAAAATACCTTTTGCTCTATTATTTTTCATTGTGTTTTTGGACGCACTTTTTTGCGTCTATGTCTCCCTTTATTACATGCTTCTAGAAATTAATAATCCAGTGCTGGCTTGAAAACAAAGATTTGGAGTAATAAAGGTGGCTTAGCAGGTAAAAAGCAGCTAATCCATGCAGTGTGGGAGATGCTACATTAGAAGCTGATTACTTGTGTGTGGGTTGCTTGCCTTGACATCATCTTGGGTAAAGCAATGCCTGCTTGTGTGTTTAAGTGGGGTTATTAATGTGGAAAATCCTTATCACTGTAGTTGCTAAAGGTGCTTGACTGCTTGACTCATACACCTAAAAGCCAGGCTCAGTGGCACAGCAGCGTGTGGGGTAGAGAGGGACTACTGTAGACGCAGACTACCCTAAGACAGCGTGATTCAGCGCAGCGTGCAGAGGGGGAGGCCTGGAGATGGCCACGATGCTAAAGGGTGTGACACACAATCGCGCTCACAGTGATGGAATTAATGAGAATGGTGCGGGCATCACTCCGAGAGGAAATGTCACCCCAGCAATGAAGAGAGGACATGTCAGCACCAATAGAAGCACCAGACTTTTGAAGTAACAGCTTTTGAAATTGCTGAGTTGGTGTCTTTGAAGATGTATGTGTCTATTTTGCGTAGCAAAAAAGTAGGAGACATACTGATTCTTTCGTGTTCTCTCTCTCCTAGCAATGACATAGATGCTGTTATAGGATGAAATTTTATAAATTTAATAAACATCTTATAATTTCTAAATATAGTTGATTGACATTAAAAAACACGACTCAACTTAAGCATTTGTACATGTATATAATAATAACTCAGTTTTAAATAAGCTTTTATGATGATGACAGTAATATTTAAACATTTTATGCCAGTTTTTATTATGTACTATAGATGACAAGCCCTTGTTTTCCTTGTGTCTATGTTAAACAGGAATGACTTAAGCTAGCTATGAGCAATATTGTCCCCTTTAGGTGCTAGAACAATTCATTCTGGTATCACAGAGACTTCCTAGAACCTAGGCAATAATTCTATAGAATGATAGAATGAGGCAAACACTAACAGTCATAAAAATGTACTGCGAGACTGTATGTTTCAGTTATTTGATATTTCTTTGCTAACAATTATTATTAATGCATTAAAAATTTATATTCAGGTTTTGATGTTTCATTTAAGCTTGTACATTTCTTTCACTACTTGTTCTGTTAGTGGTTTAGATTTATGTAATTGCCTTCAGTAACCTCATGCCTTGAAGAAGTAAAGAGTAGTATTTCTGAATTTGTTGTGGATTTTTTTATTAAGTGAAATATATATATATATATATAATTTTGATAATGTTCAGAAAGCAGAGGTAACTTTCAGTGCAATGACTCTGGTATTACTTTGTTAAGTCTTTACAATTGCTTTTCTATGAATAATCCAACTTACCAAGGTCCTTCTAGCGCCTATTGAGTCTCTATGACTTTTTGGTAGACTAGCAGTAGATAATGGGAATTTGGCTTTTAAAATGAGTTTTATATACTGACAAATTTTTAAGCCTTCCACTGAAGAATTGGCCGTTCTTCATGCATGCTCATATTTTCTTTCTCCTACAGCCGGAATAAACATTTGTTTCCTAACTTCACTGTCTGAGATTTAATGATATTTTTTAGTGGTTTTTGCTGTCGGTTGATACAATGTTCTTTTTAAAGTTTCCTAACGAGCAGTTTGTTCTTTGTGTCTCTTCATTTTATCCAAGTTTCATGAAAAACTTAACAATGTCTGTTCCTTGCTGTACCTGTGAGTCCTGCACTCTGGGAACACATTTACTCTTAACTGTTTCTATTCCACATGTTGAGACCACATTGTTGAAACTGATTGAGATTTAGGTTTAGTCTGTGCGTTATCTTATTGTGCTGAACTGGGCACTCTTTTTTTCTTTCACTTTTGATAAAGATCAATTTTTAAAAATTAAATTGTCAACCTCAGGATTCTGAGAGATGGAAGTAGCTGAAGTGCATCAAGTTTCTGAGGTGAAGATCCATGCTCTTTCCATGTGACTTAAATAGAGGAAGCGATATTTTAATGCACTTTCTTAGTGGGCATGTTGAGGGAGGGGTGAGGAGGAAGGGTGGGGACAGAGAAGAGACTGGGGGAACCTAGGGCATGTGGAGGAGGGTGGGGACAGACCGGAGGAACTTAGGGCATATTGAGGAGGGTAGGGGAGAGACTAGAGAAACCCAGCTGAGCACTGAAAGGGGTCTATACTTGTAGCTCGATTTGTCACAAAAGGATTTCACACAATTTGGCGGCACGAGGAAAGCGCACCAGTAAAGCCAAGGGTTCTGTTTAGCATGTCTTGAGTCACTAAGATGCACAGAAGGGAGAAAGCAGGAGTCCTGCTGCCTTTATAATTGTTTGCCATGTAACAGTGCATACATAGCCCCATGAAACCACCAGAAGCCTAAATTTCATATTTTGATCTCATAAGTATTTCTGTAGCATTCGTGATGGAGTTTAGGTTTCTTTTTTGTTTCCTTCCCCCAGAATGACATGTGGGCGTTTCTCTCTCTCTCTCTCTCTCTCTCTCTCTCTCTCTCTCTCTCTCTCTCTTTTTTTTTTACACTTGTTGACTTATATACAGACATCATTTAATTTTACACAACTCACCTTAGCTGAGAAAAGAAAATTAAAGCTTTTCCTAACAGATTTTGTAATATTTTAGGACACGATATAACATTTTCTTTTGGTGGAAAAATGGCAAGGTGCTTAGAAACTTTTAAATATTTTAATTCTTTGAGTTCTGCCCGCCATAGGGTTGATCTGGTTTGTTTCACTCGAGTCATATGTTGGGCTAGCATGGTCTACAACAATATTCTTACAGGTTTCTGAGCTCTGTCATCCGGTCAGCTCCCTCATCCCTGCGCAGTTGATTGTGTGTGCTGCGATTCTCCCTCCCCTCTACCACCCTGCACCAGATTAACCAGGAGATCTCATCTGTTTCCTCTTCCCAGAGAGCCTATGTGTGTCTCTTCAGGTCCTCCTTGTTACCTAGCTCCTCTGGGACTGTGGATTGTAGCCTGGTTATCCTTTTCCTTATATCTAATATCCAATTATGAATGAGCACATACCTAATGTTTGTCTTTCTGGGTTTGGGTTACCTCACTCAGGATAATTTTTTTTTATAGTTCCATCCATTTGTCTGCAAGTTTTATGTTATCATTGGGTTTTTGTTTATTTTTATCACTGATTAATACTCTACTCTGTAGATTTACCACATTTTCTTTATCCATTCTTTGGCTGAGGTGCATCTAGGTTATTTCCAGGTTCTAGCTATTACAAATAAATAATGCTTCTATGAACATAGTTGAGCAAGTGTCCTTGTGGTATGATTGAGCATCCTTTGGGTATATGACCAAGAGTGGTATCTCTGGGTTTTGATGTAGATTGATTCCCAATTTTCCGAGAAACTGCCATACTGATTTCTAAAGTGGCTGTACAAGTTTGCATTCCTATTGGAGGAATATTCCTCTTAATGTATATCCTCTCCAGCATAAGTTGTCATTAGCGTTTTTGATCTTAGCCATTCTGACAGGTATAAGATGGTATCTCAGAGTCGTTTTGATTTGCTTTTCCCTAATAGGTAAGAGTGTTGAACAATTTTTTAAGTGTATCTTGACCATTTGAGATTCTTTTTTGGAGAATTCTTTGTTTAAATCTGCACCCCATTTTTTAATTAGATGAGGTGGTATTTTGACGTCTAGTTTCTTAAGATCTTCATATATTTTGGAATATCAGATCTCTGTCAGATGTGGGGTTGGTGAAGATCTTTTCCCATTTTGTAGGCTGCTATTTTGTCTTATTGATAATGTTCTTTGTTTTACAGAATCTTTTCAGTTTAAGGAGGTCCCATTTATAATTGTCGATCTCATTGTCTGTGCTACTGGTGTTCTATTCTGGAAGTTGTCTCCTGTGCCAATGTATTCAGAGCTACTTCCCACTTTCTCTTCTATCAGCTTCTGTGTAGCTGAGTTTATATTGAGGTCTTTGATCCACTTGGACTTGAGTTTTGTGCAGGATTGTAGGTATGGATCTATTTGCATTCTTCTACATGCTGACATCCAGTTATGCCAGCTCCATTTGTTGAAGATGTTTTTTTTTTCATTGTATATTTTTGCCTTCTTTGTCAAAAATCAGGTGTTCATAAGTGTATGGATTTATGTTAGGGTCATCTTAAGTTAGATTCCACTATTCCATGTGTCTGTTCCAATACCAAGCTGTTTTTATTATCATAGCTCTATAGTAGAGCTTGAAGTCAGGGATGGTTATTGGTGATAGCTCCAGAAGTTTCTTTATTTTACAGGATTGTTTTAAGCTTAGGTAGGTTCCTTGTATCCCTGATCTCTCCAGAACCCTTATCATGAAGGGGTGTTGGATTTTGTCAATGACTTTTTCAGCATTTAATGAGATGATTATGTATTTTTTTTCTTTGAGTTCCTTATATGGTAGATTACATTGACAAATTTTCATATGTTGAACCATCCCTAAATCTCTGGGATGAAGCCTTCTTGAATATGGTGGATGATTTTTTTTAATGTGTTCTTGGATTTGGTATGCCAGTTTTTTATTGAGTATTTTTGCATTAATATTCATGAAGGAGATTGTTCTGTAATTCTCTTTCTTTGTTGATCTTTGTTTGGTTTGGGTATCAGGGTAACTGTGGCCTCATAAAAAAGAATTTGGCAATATTCATTCTTTCTCTGTTGTGTGAAACAATTTGAGAAGTTTTTGGTATTGGCTCTTCTTTAAAATTCTGGTAGAATTCTGCACTGAAACCATCTGACTGTGCATTTTTTGTTTTTCGTGGGGTTTTTTTTTGTTTGTTTGTTTTGTTTTGTTTTTGGTTTGGTTTGGGTTTTGTTGTTGTTGTTGTTGTTGAGAGACTTTTAATACCTGTTTTCATTTCCTTGGGGATCTATTTAAATTGTTTACCTGGCATTGATTTAATTTTAGTATGTGGTGTACCTATCAAGAAAGTTGATCATTTCTTTTAGATTTTCTATTTTTGTGGAATGCAGGTTTTAGAATTATGACCTAATGACTCTCTAGATTTACTCAGAGTCTGTTTTTTTGCCCCCTTCTTTGATTTTGTTAATTTGAATATTCTCTCTCTACCTTTTGGTTTCTCTATTTTGTTTATTTTCTCAAACAACCAACTCTTTGTTTTGTTGATTCTTTGTATTGTTATCTTTGTTTCAATTTTATTAATTTCAGCCCTAAGTTTATTTCCTGGTGTCTGATCCTCCTGGGTGAATTTGTGTCTTTCTGTTTTAGAGATTTCAGGTGAGTTAAGTCGTTAGTGTAAGATTTCTCCAAATTCTTTATGTAGGTACTTATTGTTATGAACTTTCCATTTAGCACTGCTTTCTTTGTGGCCCATGAATTTGGATATGTTGTGGATTCATTTTCATTGAATTCTAGGAATTCTTTAATTTCTTCTTCTTTTTTTTTTTCATGGAAGGGCAAGATCTCTCTCTAAAGATCCCTCGTTTATTCTCCAAATACCTTATATATCATCACATCAATTGAGTGGGAAAACACAGTAGGCTGTCTCCTAGGCAACCAGGTAAATGGGCTTTTAGTCACGTCCGCATCTACCTGCATGCTAGCAGTCTTTCATTACTCAGTTGAGAGTTGTTCAAGTTTCCTTGATTTTGTAGGCTGTCTGTAATTTGTATTGTTGTTGGACTCAAACTTTGATCCATGGTGGTCCGATAAGATACAAGATACATTTTTTTTGTATCTGTTGAAATTTGCTTTATGACTGAATACATGGTCAATTTTAGAGAAGGTTACCTGAGGTTCTGAGAAGAAGGTATATTTTTGTGTGTGTGTTTGGGTTAAATGTTTTGTAGGTGCCTATTAAGTCCATCTGTTAGTTCTTTTGTTTCTCGGTTAAGTTTCCTTCTAGCCAACTTATCTAGTGGTGACAGTGAGGTGTTTAAGTTTCCCACTATTAATGAGTGATTTATTTAAGCTTTACTAATATTTCTTTTACAGAAATGGCCGTCCTTGTAATTAGGGGCATAGATGTTCAGAATTGAGACTTCATCTTGCTGGATTTTTCCTTTAAATATGAAATGTCCTCCATCTCTTTTGATTAATTTTATTTTGAAGTATATTTTGTTAGATATGAAGATAGCTACACCAGCTTGCTTCTTAGATCTGTTTGATTGGAAAATCTTTTCCCAATTCTTTACTCTGAGGCAGTGTCTGTCTTTGAAGTTGAGGTGTGTTTCTTGTATGCAACAGAAGGATCCTGTTTTCTTATACATTCTTTTAGCTTGTGCCTTTTATTGGCAAATTGAGTTCTTTGATATTAAGAGATATTTATAACCAATGACTGCTATTTCCCATTAATTTTTACTTTTGAGTTTGGTAATGGTGATGTGTTTCCCTTCTTTGCATTTTGCTTTTGTGAGATTATCTATTGGCTGTGTTTTCATGAGTGTAGCTGAGTTCCTTGAGTTGGACTTTTCCTTCTAGTACTTTGTGTAGCTCTGAATTTGTGGATAGGTATTGTTTAAATCTGATTTTTTCATAGAATATCTTCTTTTCTCCTTCTATGGTGATTGAACATTTTGCTGGGTATAATATCTGTGCTTGCATCTCTGGTCCTTTAGTGTCTGTAAAATGTCTGCCCAGGACTTTCTTGCTTTCAAAGTCTTTATTGAGACATCAGATGTAATTCTAATAGGCCTTCCCCCATGTTACTTGGCCTTCTTCCTTTGCAGCTCTTAAAATTCTTTCTTTAGTCTGTATGGTTAGTGTTTTGATTATTACGTGGCAAGGGGACTTCTTTTTTGGGGGGGGGGTCCAGCCTATTTGGTGTTCTTGAAACTTTTTGTACCTTTATAGGTATGTCCTTCTTTAGGTTGGGAAAGTTTTCTTCAATGATTGTGTTGAATATGTTTTTTGTGTCTTTGAGCTGGAATTCTATTTTTTTATATTTTTATTATTTTTAGGTTTGGTCTTTTCATGGTGTCCCAGATTTCCTGGTTGTTTTGTATTAGGAATTTATAGGACTTAACATTTTATTTGACTGATGATGTATATCCTATATCGTATCTTCAATGCCTGGGATTCTCTCTTCCATCTTTTGTATTCTGTTCCTGTTCACTTCCCCAGATTTTCCATTTCTCGAATTTCATTGTTTTTTTTATTGTTTTATATCAATATTTAAGTCTTGAATCGTTTCCTTCTCCTGTTTGATTTTTTTTCTTGGCTTTCTCTAAGGAATTTATTGATTTCTTCCATTTTTTGTTTGTGTTTTCCTTCATTCCTTTAAGGGAATTTTTCATTTCATCTTTAAGAGCTTCTATCATCTGTATAACTTTTGTTGTTTATTTTCTTGTGTTTCAGCTGTATTTGAATGTTCAGGTCTTGCTGTTATAGGACCACTCGGTTCTGGTGGTGCCATATTGTTCTTTTGGTTGTTGAATGTATCCTTACACTATCATCTACTCAATTGTTCTTTCCAACTTGTGTGGCCTGTTCTTCCAAGTGGTGTGGTTTGCACCTGTGTCTGTGTAGTCTACTGCAGTTGCAGGGATGTCTGGTCTTAGAGAGGGTGTTCGGGTGTCTGTTTATTGTCCGGTGGGGACTGCACCGAAGCAGTGGAGTGCCACCAGAGGTCGGGGCAGTGCCAGACTGCCTTTCTGGTGCTCAGATGGAATGGAAAGGATCACAGGATGAGACTTGGGTATAGTTAGAGTCTGGACTTTAGGGTGGTCCAAGTGGGATGCAAGTCACTCACCTGTTTTTCCAACTGGTGTCATTTGGTCTTCTCTGGTTGTAGGGAAGGATATTCAGGTGTGTGGTATTGGGCAGCAGAGTGAATCTTGGTGGGGCAGAACCAAGTGGGTGGTGGGCGGAGGTGCAGCCTGGAGGCTTGCTGGCTTGTGGGGACCGCCAAAAACTTATATTTTTCTTATGTGGGTCCATATGTACATTTATGTAAATGTGCTTGGGGGTCAGAGGTCCATGTCAGGTGTCTTCCTGTATTTCTTCCTACCCTATTTTTAATGTCAGGTTCTCTTAAATGCTGAAGTTCTCTGTTGATCAGATGCACTGGCCACTGAGCTCTGGGATTTGGAGAGCCTAGCACTAGGCTCCCACTGCCACAGCTGACCTTTAGGTGGTTTTTAGGGATTCAAATTCAGACTGTCTTGCTTGCAGAGGCAGCCTTTCCTGACTGGGCTCTCTATCCAGGCACTCAGCAGTGTTTTAAGGAGGGGCCTGTGTGGGCCAATTGCAGCGCATGCCTCTAACATCTGCTACCCTCCAACTACAAAAGTAGCTGGTGGAGGGGGAAACAAGCGTTCTTACTTTCCCCACAAATCCTTCAAGTTAACCTGATCATTTCTTTAGGATCGATGTGCTTCTGTTACTATTTCAACTTAAATTACTTTAAGTGTGTTCATATAGTCCCCTCTGTTCTAAAACAAGATCCCCATGAGTTTCATCGTCTCATGATTGTTTCAGCTTTCAGAATCTTTCGTTTGTTTAATTTCAGTTCCTTAGCCATCCCATTTCTCCCTCAGTCCATTCGGTTTCCTGACTTCCTTCTTACTGTATTTTAAGACTGGCAATTAGTCTCATTAAAATCTCTTGTGCATAAAAGTTTGCACATTAATTTTATTTCCATATCAATTTGTAAGAAAATGGGAAACTATGTGGTTGTGCTTTATGCAGAGATAGAGACTTGGGCGAACCCTAAAACTGATATACAGCAAAATGAACAAGTTTCCCTAGAAGATCACCCCCACCTCGCCTCTACCACCACCACCGCTAACGGTGTATTTAAATGCTATTCTCTGAAGATTTGTGGAAGGAGAGTCATTCACTTGAAAATGTAGCTAAGTTGCCCAGCATTCAGAGCACCTGAATGAACTTAATTGAAAACTGCTAAGGCCTGTAAAACACATTACACACGGAGAGCACATAGTTCTGAAGCCGAAATCCAGCTTTCAGAAAAGGATCAAGTTGACTTGTGGTTCTTAGGTGGCGTTATACTTTAAATCCCGGGGAGAAATTATTAAACCCAAGAGAAGGAACGATAGCCGTGAGCGCCTGAGGTAATGCTTCTCTTGGTGTTCTGCAATCCTCGGGGAAAATTCTTCAAAAACCGTAAGGAACACTGGTGTTGCGTTTGCCAGGGTGAGAAAAGAGGAAATGTGGAGTTGAATAAACTTGTATTTTGTGGCCTGTGACAGGACAGGGCTTCTGGACAGTGGGAGAAAAAAATCAAGCACTGTACTGTCTTCTGTCAGCACCAGCTTCCTCAGCTGATTTCCTTGCTGGCAATGAATGACTTGATATTTCAGTCATAAGGCTTGTTATCATTTAAAGGGTATTTCCATGAGTCCAAGTTCCCAGGGTCATTTAAGGATTTTCTTTATATAAACTATTTCCTGTCCAGGCAGTGGTGGCACATGCCTTTAGTCACAGCACTCAAGAGTCAGAGACAGGTAGATGTCTGTGAGTTTAAGGCCAGGACATCCAGTATCTTGTACATGAAGAAACCCTATCTTGTGGGGGGGGGATTTCACTGGAAGATTCTTGTGTATTAATTAATGTATTGTCTAAATTCCATGTCTTATTTTTCTTTACATAGTTTTATGTTTAAGGAAAATGTGACGAGCCTTTCCAGCAGACTATCCATGGTCGTTCCTAAAGCATGTCCCATTTACCTCATCCTGGATGCATCTGTGCAGAGGACTGATAGATTCTAGGAGTGCTCCTGTACTGTAAAGAAAAAAAAATCTCAAATTAATCTTTTGGAAAGCCCCAGGGCGGTAAGAAGAGTTTGTGGCAAGCATTTGGGATTTACGAGGAGACCTGTGCTCTGGGAAGCCGGCTGCCTTGCCAGCTGTGTGTTCAAACACTGCAAGCAGAGTGGTGACGCCTGCCCCCACTCTTCCTCAGTCTCAGGTCTCCAGTCACAGCCACGTAGTCCATTAATAGATAGTGTTCTCCGCCCGTGCAGGGCACGTGCTGCACAGCTGGCTTTGTCTGAGCACCTCAGTGAAATTAACTAACACTTTGAGATCGAGGCGGTGGAGATGTCAGGAAAAGCTTTCAAGTCAAATCCTTAACTATTCATAAAATAATGGAATCTGAATGTTATTGCCCTTGTTTGAGGAACTGTTATAGCCTTTACCTGGAGTCAATGTCTTTCTTTCCTAACAGGCCTTCAAAAGTGGCAATTAAATTAAAAAAAATAAAAAACTAGTAAAAATGCAACAAGCATATTTAAGCATGAAAATATGTTAGAATATTTTCTTATAATTGCTTCTAAATTTGATGTGATGTTTCTCTGGTCCAGAAACTGTAAACCGCATGTGAGTATTCAGGCATTTCTATTTGCGTTTATATGGGATGATTAACTGCTAATACATTTAATACATACAATCTGTGGTTTCCTGTTCATGCTTTATACGGATATTATGGCTTTATGGTTACCATTAACAAGAGGTATGGCTTGAGGAGAAAAAAAATACTTTAAAATAATTATTTCCCCAGTGTTTAATTTTCTATTAATCATGTTTACAAGGTTTTATGTAGGCTAGAACGCAGTAACTCCCTGTTATGTATGAAAACTGCACAGTGCTCTGAGTACGTATTTCTGCATAGTGTTAGAATGTGTACAGCCACACGCAGCCAACAGTGTGCAGGCTTTTAAGTTTGACTGACCCTTGGTCCCGAACTCACACGTTCATTTACCTAAATAAGTGCACTGACGCACTTACTTTCCTCATGCTTCAACCCACAGTTTCTAGTTTTGTCTGAGCAATTAAGTAAGATTAATATTTTAATATATGGGTGGCAGAGTGATCGGAAAAAAGTTTTCAAGTCAAATCCCCTGATTAGTAATAAAAGAATAGAATTAATTTTATTCCATTTGTCTGATAAATTGCTGTGGCTTTCATCAAAGAGTAACTTGGTATTATATAATTTACTGATCAGTTATATTGTCTAGCTCTTAGTGATGCCAGACCGACATACGTCACTGCAGTGCTGGGAAGGTTCTGGGGACTTTCACAACTGTCCTTGCCTGGCACATATCTTACAATGTGGAAGGTTAGGCCATCGTCTATAAGAAAGGTTTTGCTAAAAATAAGTATAAACTGGGAGGCTAGCGAGATAGCTCGGCAGTGACAAGAGCTGCCTGTTCTGGCAGACCTCATTCAGATCACAGAACCCACACTGCTTTGCTTACAACCACCTGTAACTACAGTACTGGGGATATTGATGCCTCTAACCTCCATGGGCACCCCCCATCAGTGCATATATCCCCCGCCCCCATAGAAATGCATGCATGTAATTAAAAACAATAAAAATAAAACCTTCGTACCAGTTTCATGCTGACATAAAGCAGGATTTATAGAGATACATACATATCTGGTTTCCCCAAGTGTCCCCCACTAGTAACACCCATGCCAGGGTCGCCCACAGTGTCCCCCACTAGTAACAAACATGACAGGGTCGCCCACAGTGCCACCCACTAGTAACAAACATGCCAGGGTCGCCCACAGTGTCCCCCACTAGTAACACCCATGCCAGGGTCGCCCACAGTGTCCCCCACTAGTAACACCCATGTCAGGGTCGCCCACAGTGTCTCCCACTAGTAACACCCATGACAGGGTCGCCCACAGTGCCCCCCACTAGTAACATTCATGCCAGGGTCACCCACAGTGCCCCCCACTAGTAACACCCATGTCAGGGTCACACCTTCTTTATCACTGGCAAGCGAACAGTGCCACGTTAGCTTACAGTAGGGTTCATTGTAAGTCTAGTAGGTTTTGATAAAAACATAATGTTTTTCACCTGTCCCAAATATGTAAGAATCTTTCATTCCTAAAGAGTAAGATAAATTTTGCATCACATTTTCTGAAAGTTGGCATAATGAAATATGGTAAAACTGCTTCGTGTTTTGAAAACGTAAGTTAAAATTTTTGTTCGTTCTTTTTTCTATCTACTATTCATAAGAATAATGTTTTACAAAAAGAGCAAGGTGGCTCCAGAGGACTAAGTGTGTGTGTGTTTGTGTGTGTGTGTGTACGTGTACATGTATATACATCTATGTTTTGTACAAGTCAAGGTCTATAACATTTGCCTTATTCCCTTCATCCTCAAAGCTAAATTTTAATACTAACTTTAATAATTAAACCATATCTCTAGGCTATTATCTTCTTTGAAATGATTTTCTCTGGTTCTTATCTTTGTTTTAGCCCCCCCAAAGAGTGTATTATCTATAATTATACATATAAATACCATAGTCCCTACTTTTCTACTTTGTTTTGTTTTGTTCTTTGACAAGCTGTCTCTATGTAGCTCTAACTTTCTGAGAGCTTACTATGTAAACCAGGCTGGGCTCTGACTCACAGAAAGTAAAGATCTGCCTGCCTCTGCCGTCTGAGTGCTGAGATTAAAGACATATGCCATCAAGCCTGGAACTTTTCTAATTTTAATGATAAAGTTTCTGTATAAATACAGCCATCTTGTTTAAATTTTACTTTGTGGTCCTAGCACATTGTCAAGCTGGAGGAAATCTCCCTGGCTGCATCCAGGCCCAAGGCAAAGATGACAGCAGTCAGGAAACAGTGACTAGGTGGCAACAAATGAAAATCACACATTTCCCCAGAAATGAGGAGATATTTTAATTTGTATGATTTAAGATAATACAAGGTAGCTAACACTGCTAAACATAGTGAGCCGGAGGCTGAACTGACATTTACTGGAGAGGAATTTTTTCCATTGAAACACTTGCTCGTTATTTTTTATTAAAGTGATAATTTTTTGTACTGATTTAATTCACAAAATTATGTGGCACAATGCATGTTTTAAACAAATTGTATGAAACATTTTATATGTGGTATATAAATCTGTTGGTATTGGTTTATTCATGTGTGCGTATTTGACAAACTCGTGTGTATAAATATACCAGAATTCAACAATTCAACATCAGATCTCTCTCTCCATCTCTCCTTCCTCCCTCTCTCTCTTTCTCTCTCCTCCCTCCCCCACCTTTACTTTTTTGGGACAGGGCCTCTTCATTGATCTGAATCTTGACAATAGGGTTAGACTGGCTGACCAGCCAATGAGTGAGTCAGGGATCCTGCTGTCTCCATCCCCTAAGCTCTGGGTTACAACTACTAGCTGGGCATCACAGTCAGAGTCTCATGCTTGTATGACATGCACTAAACCATCTGCCCAGCCCCACAGAGATACAATCCCTTTATATCTGAATAGGGGTGGAAATGCAGCTCCATGATACAGTATGTGCTTAACAGTGCCTGATGCCCTGGGTTCACTTCCCAGTACAAAGAAGTAGATCAACAAACCTAAATGATAACCAGAAGTTGTCCTTATTTAATATTTGATTGAATGAAAATCAGTATTTGTTTTAAAACTCAAAAAGAAAAGAAACTAATAATGTCTATTAAGTCAATTCACAAGAATTATAAATTAGAGACAGGGACTGGAAAAACTAACTGCCTTTCCTTAAATTATTGTCCTTTAAACCCTCTAAATCATTCTTTCCAGTATCAGATTCTCAGAGAACAACCTCTTCTTACTCTTAGAATATTCATTGACACTTTGAAAAAAAAAAAGCACCAATGTTTTTTTCCTTGACTGCCCACATTCTTCCCCATCTGCCAATGCTCTTTCCCCTCCAAATCTTGTCTGTCTAGGACCCTGGGGGCAATACTCTGAGTTTAAGAATTACTTTTTAAAACACTGTTTGCCGTGGCACTCTCGGAGCTGTAAATTTGGCATTATTTTTTTCTTCTGTATTTATTGTGTTGTTGATTGACTCTTTAGGTTTCAGTGAGTTAACTAGTCTGGTTCTTTTACATCTTTGCTGGGAAATGGCTGGAGTCCTAGGTACATGGCAAGGCTGGGGCTCTCTTCTTCATCTGCAGAGCAGAAATAATGAGTCTTGCATAGAAGTTCACTGTTCATGTATATGTCGTGTATGAGTGTCCATCTTCATGTGGTTTGGGGTTTGTACACAGGCATGTGAAGGCCAAGAGTCAGATTTCTCCCTCGGTCACTTTTCCACCCTTTATTTTAAGGCAGGATCTGCCACTGAGGCTGGAGCTCACATTTGCAGCTGGATTGGCCGCTGGCCAGTGAGCTGCAGGGATTCTCCTCTCTCTACTCCATGGCACAAGGATTACAGGCATGTAGCTCTGTGCTCAGTACGTTATGTTGGTGCCCCAAACCCAAGCCCATGTCCTTATGCTGACATAACAAACCCTTGAGCCAGCTCCCCCTTTAACTCTACCTCACAGTTCTTCACCACCAACAAATAATTAGTTCAAATTATCCCTGCCAGAAACTTAAATATGAACACTTACTGCAGCTCCTTTGAAGGACTTGGGTTTGGCATAGATCATTGATTGTGTTGTGGGTTTGTGATATAGCCAGCTGTGTATACTTTAGTAATTCTCTACATTTCCAGTACTCTTTCTTTCTTTTCTTCTTCTACTTTTCTTAAGTGGTAGGGTATTGATAGATATATTATGGGATATATATATTTATCAATATACATAGATATTGATAGATATTTATGGACACTTATTTGTACTTTCATCATCACTGCTAGGTGTCACAGAAAATCAAAAGGCAAGGAACTAAAAATATAGTGTCTTCTTAAGAGGAAAATGCATAGTCACATAAAAAATAAAGAGTACTTATTAAAATGATTGGTATAATGGGCACAGGGTTAATACAACTTTTGTCTAAAATTTGCATTAAGAATTCAGTGTGGACACTCATAGACACATACCTCTTAAAAACCAAAAACAGATATTAAAGAAGAAGTTAGGAGAGTTAAAATCAGTGTGATAGATGCATGAATTACTAGTGTCCCAGGTTCCATGTGAAGGCATGATAAACACATGCAGGACTAGTGTCCCAGGCTACCGGTGAAGGCATGATGTGTGTTTGACTAGTGCCCCAAATTACCTATAAAGAAATGGTAAACACTGTATGACTAGTGTCGCAGGTCATGTGTGAAGACATAGTAAAGTTAGCCCTTGCTTAGTGTTGGGTGAGCTGCCGCTGGGAGAAGACCACACAAGGCACAGGTGCAACCATCCAGATGTGGCCTGGGAGGGTGCATGTGCCAATGCTGACGTAAGACAGAATGCAGAGAAGACTAGACAGCATCTCTGGGCCAGCTGAGTATCATGGATTCCTTTTTATGCATCAATAAGTAACTTCGGTTAATAAAAGATAGAGTAAGTCTGTCATTTTGACTTCTCAGCAAAGTTCCAAAAAATTTTAGTGTTTCTGTAGTTGTTTTTAATTTACAAAGAAGGTAAATGCTGTTATTCTCCAGAAAATATTTTAAGTTAAATGAAAGATTGAGGTAGCTAGGTATCTTTAGAGATATATTTACTTGTACTTTGACGTAGTTTAGTTGCAGCTACAACTTTTATTTTCACTTTCAGTGACTGAAATTTGAAGGGCGGTTTACACGGCATTATATGAAAAGTTTTATCTCCTGTAGTTAAAATATTTGATTGCTTCTATCGCATATTTAATGGTTAGTAGGGAAAATGAACAGGTATGGAACTTGGCTGTAGTCTTTGCTTGTCTCAGTGAATCGATGTGAATAGAACTGAAAGAACAGGTATCAGTTTGTGTGTGAGACCAAGGACTTTGTAAACTGGGGTCATGCATCTCTGGAATCCCTGCACTCAGGAGGTAGAGGCCAGAAAATCAAGAATTTAGGGTCGCTGTAGCCTACGTAATTCAGTTGAGGATAGCCTGAGCTGTGGGAGACCCTGTCTCTAGAAACATAATATGGATAACAAATAAAAAAGCTTTCAGTTGTATCCTTGAGAAACATGAAAGTTGACTGTACGTGCACCCTGTACTTTGGACGTATTTAACACTTGCCAACACAGTATCGTATATCATCACAACCAGACAGCAGCATCAATTATATGGGAAATGGAAGCTGTTTTTTATGCCATGACTTCACTTGTCATTCCTATGGAATGTTTCTTCAGAACGAAGGAAGGTGGGCTGCAAAAGAAGTGGGCTTTCTCAGAGATTGTTCTAGTATGGCTTGAACATGTCCAGTTCTCTTTGGAAATGAGAACTCTAACTTTCCTTATCTGTTGAGATGCAGGCTTGTTGGCACTGCATGTACGAAGTGCTGACTTTGCCTAATGTTTGAGCCAGCCCAGTTGTGACTGACATGGATACAGCCCAGTTGTGATTGACATAGATAAAACCCAGCTGTGACTGACATGGATACAACCCAGTTATATCTGGCATGGATACGACCCAGTTATGTCTGGCATGGATGGCATCCTGAAATTGTTTTGATCATACCCATTCTAAGACATTGATTTTTCTTATTTAAACATTTTCAAGATGCATGTTTGTTCCCATTTGGTAAAAATTTATAGTTAGAAAACAAAAGTACATAATCTCCCTGAGGAATAGGAATTATCAGTTTTCACCTTTCACTAGTATGAGTTCCTGGGATTCTACAACACATTATGGGTATTGATGAAGATGCCCAGAATTTCCTTCCTTCGAGTATTTGTCCAAGAGTAATAACACACTAAGGTCCCAGACCCGGAAGTGAGCAGTATAACTGGCAGCTGAGGCTCCCAGGTGTGGATGCATT
Organism: Alexandromys fortis; assembly: GCF_014885135.2. Classification (NCBI taxonomy): domain Eukaryota; kingdom Metazoa; phylum Chordata; class Mammalia; order Rodentia; family Cricetidae; genus Alexandromys; species Alexandromys fortis. The sequence goes on from NW_026068000.1 coordinate 1,495,407, forward strand.
TCTAGTTGAGTGTACAGTTCATCTGGGCAGCGGGTGATAGAATTCTGGTTGGTATATGAAGATAAAAACCTTTCACAGCTGGGAATGAGGGATGATGGGAGCTCATTAGAAGGCAGGAAGCAACATTAGCACAAGGGGGTCAAGGTTGAAAGCAGATGTACCTGATGGCCCAGTGTCTAGGAATGGTGAGGCGGAAGGCTCGCCATATGTGGTTCAGCTATGCCTCCTTCTCTGAGGGGAGGTTTGGTTCAGGGTACCAAACTCCAAGGATGCTCAAGTCTCTGACATGTAAGTGGCCCTATTACCTTCTTTTCGTGAAGCCTAGGCATACCCTCCTGCATATTTTACATTATCTCTAGATTGTAAATTTTTGCCAAAACATGCTTGCTCTCTCCGTGGTTGCACTCTCGTGCTTGCAAAAGACATAGGAAGAAAGTCTGTACACATTGAGGACCTCGGTGTGAATGTAGCTGTTTTCTTTTGGGACTCTGTTCTCCCTGCTGCCGGGTGAACTTGGCATAATTCTCATATGCATAACCTGGAGTTAGAGAGAACTAACCTTGGTCTGTGGTAGGAAGATAAACTTCCTAATGTTTTGGAGATGGCTCAGCTAATGATGTGTGTTCTGTGAAACCATAATCACTCAAGTATAATCTCCAGAAGGCATGTACAAATTCCGGCGAGTGATGATTATGTTCATCATTATAGGCCCTAGGAGGCAGTGGTAGGAGATGTCTGGGGCTCACTGGCCTTCCAGCCTAGCCAAATTGGCAAATAAGAGATGATACCTCAAATATCAAGCTGTCTCCTAGAGAATGGCATTGGAACTTGAGCTCAGGTCTTTGTATCTATGCGTATTGGGCAAGTCACACGCAGATGCATGGGAACTTGTGCATACACGCCGTATGCAAACGGCCTCTGTGTTTTCAGACGGCTGCATTGTCATTTAACCAAACCCAACACATGTTATGGCCTTAGCTGTGCTCGCCTTGGTGGAGTAACCCGGCATGTGTACTCTTTTCCAGTGAAATTCAGCAACTGCAATCGGAAAAGGAAAGTTCAGTATGAAAGCAGCGAGCCAGCGGATTTCAAGGTCGATGAGGATGGCACGGTGTATGCTGTGAGAAGCTTTCCTCTCACTGCAGAGCAGGCGAAGTTCCTGATATACGCCCAAGACCAAGAGACCCAGGAGAAGTGGCAGGTAGCCGTAAACCTCAGCCTGGAGCCAACCCTAACTGAAGAGCCTGCGAAGGTATGGTCACAGACACAGCTTTGCGGCTGATGCTTAGCAACTAGATTCATCATTCTGACAGACTATCGCTTTAATTCTTAACATATAAATGGATGGCCAGTATTTCCATTTTTATCAACCTCAGTCTCTTTATCAGTACTTGGTTGTGTTTCTAACGTGATAGCCTAAGTATTTTTCAAGCAACCAGAAATCGCCTTGGAGAGGTTTGTTTATATTTTGAGATTTATAATTGAATTCAGATCAGAAGTAGGTTCTGTTACATTTCTGAGATGCTTTACAAGCTGTTAAGTATGAGCACAAAATAAAGACATCTTTGGGAGATGTCATCCGTCCAGTTTATGAGGTAGGGGGTGCGGATGTACAGTATGGACAGGAAAGTGTTTCTGGAGACGGGGTTGAGTATTGTCCTAACTCATGAACAAATCGGGGGAGCATGAACTGCTGCTTTAGAAATCTTTAGAGGGGTGTTATACTCCCTCTCGCGGAAGCAGTTGTGAGCCGGGGTAGAATAAAGGAAGTGGGTTTCCACAGAGAACTGCTGGGCTCAGTAAACGTTTATTGGGCACTTACTCTGTACAAATACCCACATAAGAATTTTTCGTGAGACAGAGTAATGACTTCAGAAATCCTATGCCGTTTATAATACCAGGTTCTTTGAGTTTATTCAAACAAAGATTCAGGGGCACACCCATATATGTGGAAGGCCATGACTTTGAACTCTAAGCATTATGTTTTGTATACTACAGTCACAGATAAGAACACAGGCCATCCTGATATTATTTGTGAATGCATTCATTCAGACAAGAATGAATATACTAGAAAAATATTTTGCTTTTCTCTTATACTAGAGTTAAGGCTTCAGATCATGCAGAATACAGTGTATGAAGTCATTGACTGTTGCTAGGACTCAGGCCACTTGAGTGATATAGAAAGTAGGAGCCTGGTACCTAATGGGGTGAAAAGATGCGTCTGTTGTTGGCGCTCTCTGCTCCAGCAACCTGTCTTGGATGTTTGCACAGAGACAGGAAGGGCTAATGGCTAAAATGTCCACAGACGTCGCGAGAAACAGAAGAAAATGTTGACACATAGCAGAGATTAATGCCTAGTGTGCAAAGTGGGTCATTTACTGCATCCATCACAGCTGACATAGGTTTAGAATAATTACAGCATTAATTCTGTGGGATTTAATAGGGTCATAAATATTTGAGACATTCTTTAGCGGTATATATTAAACTTCTCTTGGAATTCAAATTATATCTCGGCACCTCGAGATGTGAGTTTAATGTACAGTGGGAGCGTTACCTGAACTGTGGTCTAAACTAATGAGAAATATATAAAAGGGCGCTATTAAACTTTGTTTAATATTAACTACTCTCAAAGATGGTTTATGGAAACGGCAAGTAGTTTACTCAACTGGACTATCTAATAAATTGTTTCTAATTCAGTTCACAGTGACTGGTGCAGCCCATATGCACCACAGCATTTGCAGTTACTGAACAGGAGCGAGGAAAGAGCCTCCTGAGATTACTTTTTTGCATAAATCACTGTGGTTCCTCCGCACATAGCTATCCAGTAATGTTGATTTGATCGTAGAGAATGAATGATCTTCCTAGTCCTCAGGAATGTTTTCTTGCCGTTTAATGCAAAGGACCCACATGAAATTGAAGAAATAGTATTCCCCAGACAACTCGCCAAGCACAGTGGTTCCCTACAAAGGCAGAAGAGAGACTGGGTCATCCCGCCAATCAATTTACCAGAAAACTCCAGAGGACCGTTTCCTCAAGAGCTTGTCAGGGTAAGGAGTGAGGAGCTGTCATTTTAATTATTTTGTGGCTAGGAGACATTAGAGATGGTTTATGGCATGTAGAAATACAGGTGAATCTGAGTGGAAGTGGAATTCCTAAGAAAGCCTCCTTCACTTTCCTTTGTTATCTCTTGGATTATTTATACACACAACTCTCCTAGGTCCTGGGCACTGAATGATCGGGCTTTTGTGAACCCGTGAACCCCAACACCACCCCATTCCTCCCCTTTCAGCTCTCACTATTGAAAACATAGTCTTATCCAGGACATTTCATGTTGATCTCTGCCCTCCGAAGATAGTTTGGGACAGAGGAGAAAAGAAATAAAGGGCAATCATTGCTAAAACTGTCAGCACCAAGTGCACTTGCAGGGTTTTTTTTTTTAAGGGAAAGAATGATCTCTGGTACCATTAACAGAATCCCTGGGGTAGTGCAAAACTCAAGCCTTTCAAATCTGAGAAGGAGAGTTCTGCGAGAGTTCTGCAGTTACTTCCATGGCATACCGTCAGACATGAGAAAAAAATGAGTAAAATCAACAGGGTATTATTTACTTAAAAGTACAATAATATTGAATCATCATATTCCCATTTATTAAAATGCAAATGTTTCTATGATTATTTTAGTACTCCAACACATACATAAAAAGCTGTGAGCTTTTTAAATAAGTCACTTCTTTGTGTTGTATATCCTGTCCTAATGTGTATTATATAGTTCAATTTAACAATGTGCATAACCCCAAAGAGAAGTGCTTTTTATCAACACTTATAAAATATGACTGAAGAACTGAATTATGCCCTAAGTTAAGAAATATCTCTAGATCAAATGGCTGGATTAATTTCCCTTACCTAATACATAAAGGTCCACATTTATTATTGCTCACCCTGCCCTTTCTCTGTCTCTACCTCTCTTTCATTTTCCATTTCTCTAACCCGCTCTACTCTGACAGGATGTCCTTTTATTAGGAGTATCAAATATACCCAAAGAACTTCCCCGAGATGCTTTCTTAGAAAAGAGAATTGCAGCCGTCGGTACCACCTGAAAACCACATAAGAAGCTTTGCTTGCACTGAGTTATTGCAATGGAAGCAAAGAAATCTGATGTGCAGAATGTCCCCGGTAACAGAGTCCCACATAAGGTTCTTTCAAGCTGTGGCTAAACAATTATTATTTCTTACCATCTCTAATATGTGAAGGCAATATGATTTTTATTAAATTAGACACTTGTTACTGTATTGCAAATATTTTATCCTGGCAATTTTGTCTAAAAGTGGACACTGCTAAGTTTTGGCATTTTGTACAACTCCCAGCTATTGCTTATTTAGATGAAAGGGTTACCCCAAGTCTTTTTGGGGATAGGTAATATCTCTTCTTAAGCCCATCATCAAGAAACAAAGAATAGAATTAGAAGACGGCACAGTCGTAGAGTGCTTTCCATACAGCACAAGGACATGAGTTCAGATCCGACCTGTAACTTCAGGGCTGGGGAATCAGAAGCAAGAACCTTTAAGGCTTTCTGGCTAGGCTGTCCACACAAATCAGTGAACTCCAGATTCACAGAGAGACCCTGCCTCAAAGAACAAGGTGGAAGTCAAATCCAGAAAAGGCCCACATGTATGTATGCATGACACATACAACACACAGAGAGAAGAGGAGGGGGGGTGAGAGGAAGGGAAAAGGAAAAGAAAGCAGAGGAAGGGAGAGGTCACTGATACATGGTTGTGGGCGGGGGTGAAGCAAGGATCTGAAGAGTGGTGTGCCCTGTAACAAACGTGCTATTGTTTTCTGCTTACGTGATCGTTTTCTTGATCCCCAGATCAGGTCTGATAGAGATAAAAACCTGTCCCTGAGGTACAGTGTCACTGGGCCAGGAGCTGACCAGCCTCCTACGGGCATCTTCATTATCAACCCCATCTCAGGGCAGCTGTCAGTCACCAAGCCTCTGGATCGTGAGCTGATAGCCCGCTTTCACGTAAGCTTCCAGCCAGCTACTGAGTCTGTGGCTGCTCTTCAGAATGTGTGTATGTGTGGTTTTCATTGCCTCGGGACACTCCCATGGTTTCAACACTGAGGTTTAACACCAGAAATGGATCTGCAGGCTTTCTGCTTCCTTTAATAAGCACGTTTATGAAATCGGTGTATGCTATGGAACAAGTCATACCAAAATAACATCAAACAGGGAAATGGCCGGAGACACCATCACTTTTGACATTGCCAGTACTTGGCCTTCGTATAAATAAATGGCTGAGAGAACCCACTCCAACAGGTTTGGATGGACAGGATCAGAGCAGCAATATGTAAACAATCAGATCACAGATTTTTAGATGCCTGTCTGTAATTCATGGTGAATCTCCTTTCAGACTGCCTCTTATTATTTTTTTCTCTTATGAAAAGCTTTTTTCAATAGGGTGTCCATGCCTAGTCTTCCTATATTTTCTCTCTTTTATTATTTCTTAATAGGCATCAGTTACTTCATATTTGCATCATGAAGTTCATTTAAGTACATGTATGACGTAAATTGTAGCTTTCCAGGGATGTTGATCAGGGCCCTCCCGAACTTGAGCTCCTCATCATCTCAGGTTTTGTCTATCACCTTTGCTTCTTGTATTTCAAATGTTTAGCCTCCACAGAATGATTTTAACAGAGAGAGTTAGGATCTTGACACGGTTTGGCTTTGCCCAGCCTGTTAACCAACACCATTTTTGCATTGCCATCTCCAGTAGTCATTAAGCCTTCCCCCATGCATGATGCTACTCAATTCTGAATTTTCTCACCAACAACATTTAAATTTCTGCACCGGAAGAAAACTTTAAAATTGCTGGTGTCTTACAGTTACACTAGATTCCCCTGGAACTAAAGAGACAAGCCTAGGGAAAGTTGAATACGTTTTGAGTTCTGTGACTCAGAACTCAATCATTACCTTGATTATTTACAATCTTGTTGTTTTAAAATTCATGAGGGAACAACAGATAATAATTTTTTATTTTGTTCTGACATACAAAAATGGAGATAATACTTGGAAGTCTTTGACAAAGACTGCATAGCTGGTTTAAGGTAGGACTTAATACTCTAGTTAGGGTAGTCTCTATTGGTGATGATCAACACAGGAGCAAACACTCCAGTGTTTCCCTGCTTGACTTCTCACCATCTAAGATCCTGTGGTGAAAATTCAGCAAATAAATATATTCAGCCGAGACCCAAGCAAATTGTTTCTCAAATGCTTGCTATGTATGCATTCAAAGCAACACCAGCAAAATAGAATTAATTACAGAATTGCAAGTATTTAGAGTAATTGGGATTCATTATTTTACATAACTATAATTAAATTTCAGTATTAAGAATCTGTTAATGGAATATATTGTGTTAAATAAATCAAGAAGAAAATATCTTCAAACGGATTGAAAAACAGTAATAAAATTTACATTGTGTTATGTCTTTAGTAATCTAGAAATCTTGATGCTGCTTTAACTGGATAAGGACATACCCTAAAGTAGCCTGCAGCATCGGCGGTCATAAGGAAAGAGTGAAAACATCCCACTTAGAAAGAAATAGTACAGTGGATATCCTTTGAAAAAGATGCAACCGCTGTTTTTCTAGAAGATTAAGAAGATATTCAGGCCAGAGTAGCAGAGTGATTGTATTTGTTTATGGTGAAGAACAACAAGATTTCTCAGAGAAACACTGATACTATCCTCTAGGACTGTGGTGAGGAATGTCTTATACACACGTACCTTCTTCATTACTCTCAATAATCTTACAATTTATTTTTTTTTAAAAAAAGGTGTCATTTAACAACATTACTGTACTTAACAAATAGATATTTTCGATCTGGACACAGCTGGCTTTGGACCTGGGCTCTGTCCACCGAGAGCCATGTGGCAATCACCATGCTCTGGTTTTTGGTCCTCTAGATCTCTCTCTGTGAATCAACTAAAAGCTGCATACTCAATACGAGTCCTCACCTAGAGGATGGGTGGCTTTCTGCTATTGAACTCTGCTCATATCAGAGTTGGGACAGTTCTTGGGAGGGGAACCATGTATGTCTGTCCTCAGGATGTTCTTGCTGCTGCGGAAGTATGGTGACCACATGTTGGGTCATCTCCCAGATAGATCTTTAAGTGGCTCTGTCCTCTGGTTGCTTTTGCAGTTGAGGGCACATGCAGTGGACATCAATGGCAACCAAGTGGAGAACCCCATTGACATTGTCATCAATGTCATTGACATGAATGATAACAGACCTGAATTCCTACACCAAGTTTGGAATGGGTCTGTTCCAGAAGGATCAAAGCCAGGTAAGTTAGGACAGTAATAGATCATGAGTTAAAGAAGTGTTGTATGATAGCCCAGCTGGTAAAATACCTGCTGAGCAAGCACAAAGACCTGGGTTGGATCTCTTTTCACTGAATAAGAACTGGGCCTTAGCATGGTGGATGACACCGACAATCCATGCAGTTGAGAGGAGGAAGCAGTAGGAGCATGAATCCAGGGTTATCCTCAGCTATATGTTGAGCTCAAGGCTAACCTGATCTACCAAATATTTCCTCAGAGAGAAAAATATTTGTAACTGAATCTGTGATAGCAGTAAGAAAAAGAATGTATCTATCTTTTAATATTATCTGTCATCCATGGTGCTTTTGAAGCAAATGGAAGCAACTAAGGGGAAAACTGATTGAAGAGGGAAAACAGCTAAACATCTCTTCATCCCTTGTGATTTCTACCTAGTTTGAAAACAAGAACCTACAGAATCTATAGTAGCCTTTCTTTGCTTTGTAGTTGGCATAGCAAGAGTCACTTGAGAGAGACATACGATGTAGAGTACAGATTTCCTCAGAGGGGACAGAGGATCAGAAAAAGCTACTTGGTGCCTGTTACCAGGTAGTGAAACCACAAGCGAGGCAAGGCTGGTGACAGCTGTGACATACTGGGTATTTACTTCCAGAGTGCCCTGCCCCATATCCTCCACAACCTTTTTTCAGCTATCATAAGGAAAGTGGCCCGGCCTTGAGGCAGCCCTTGCCGAAAGCCTCTTGCCATTGTGAAGTGGTTGACATTTCAGAGTCTTGTACTAAAAACTAAGGACTTCAATCACAAATTAGCCAGGCCAGAGAGGCCTATTTAGTCTGAAAACCTAGCAGACCCAAGCACTCAGTCTGTAAAGGAATGAAAAAAATAAATGTTTTGCCAGCCTTTGTGGGCAGATTTGGTGTTTTGAGAGATTTAATTATTCTGTTTTATAAAATATCACCATTTAAAGATACATATGCACTTGTACCTTGGCCTTCCCACCAGTATCTGCAGGTTCCTAAGGCATCAGCTAATTTGTGGGAAAAAACAACTATGCCTTAGATTTCAGGTCAAAGTGTTGTCTATATCCTCCAAGATAAAGAGAGGTGGGTGTGGGGAGCAGCTGGAGGACGGAGAGAGGCATAGAGGGGACTCTGCCCTCTGTGGCTCCTTCAGACTCATTTTCAGACAAGGTATCCTCCAGTCTCACACATTTTAAACTACAGTATAATGAAGGCCTAAGAATCAGACCAAGCCTTACTAAAATGGGTCTTGTGCAACTGGCGAGATGGCTCAGTCATTGAAGGCACGACCTAAGCCTGAGGGCTTCAGTTCAATCCTTAGGACTCACTTGGTTGGAAGAGAAAACAGACTCCTGGAAGTTGTCCTCTGAGCTCCACATGCATGTTGTGATGCACACACACACACAAACACACACACACACACGTGCGCATATGCGCAGACACACACAGATAAACATATAAGTAAGTAAATAAAATGTATCTCATGGAAATATCCTACAATATAAATAAGCTTTAGACATTTTGACTACAGAAGTTTTATTTTTAAGTATCATTTTCCTGTTTGGTTATTTCAGACTTTAGCTAATCCACTCCTTTACAAGTCTTGTTATATGAAATAAGCCATTCAAGCTATAGCTATTAACATCCAATCATGAGTTTTTAGTTAAACGTCCCATGAATGAAAGCCTCTGAGTGATCATTATAAGGAAAAACAACTTGGGGTGCACTTCCTGTGGTTGGAAGCTCCCTTGTAGGCAGTCTTGAATCTCCGGGGGGTGCACTTCCTGGGGTTGCAAGCTCCCTTGCCCTGCAGGAGCTTCATTCTAGCAGGGGAAAGGGAAAGCCAGTCAATTGAAATCTATGAAATAAAGTTTCTAAACTAAGGAAGGTGTGGACATGCTGCTTAATCAGACAGAATATCTTGTTGGAAGGAACGAGTTTTGAAAAGATATTTGAATAATACAGCTAAGCCATGAACAATTCTGGGGTAAATTCCCTACATTCCTAAAGTAAGCCCTGACTCTCTGTTTCCTAGAAGACAGAGACAGAACATTTTCTCATTCTGTTCTAAATAGTTCTCACAAAACAAACTAGTCTAAAAGTGACTGGGTTCTCTTAGTGCCTGCTTGGATAATCTGATTTCCATATTTAGTTTTTAAAATATTCAGTGGGTTAAAGTCCCCAGGCCAGTTACAGTATTCCTCGAATCTTAAGAAGAATAAAGGTGCGCAGTGCTGAGTGTCTGCCCAGCGTAGCAGAGCAGTACTGCCTAGAGTGCTTTCTTCTGGCCCAGGGCAGTGGAATGGGCTCTTCCAGTCACATAGCTTCCCCTCAGAAAATGACCTGGGCACTGAGGAGAACTACCCCTAGCAAGCTCTGTGGAACCAGAGAGAGGAATGGGTGGCCATAAAATAGTTTTGCAAATAGTATCTGTATTTCTTGTTCGTTGCATCTATGTAAATTAAAGTTGGCCATGAGCCCTTTGGGGATCATAGACTAGATTTGTTTTCTAGGTATGGGAAGAATTGAGTCTATAAACGTGTATTTCTTAATTTTTTTAAATATTTATTTATTTATTATGCATACAATATTCTGTCTGTGTATATGCCTGCAGGCCTGAAGAGGGCACCAGACCTCATTACAGATGGTTGTGAGCCACCATGTGGTTGCTGGGAATTGAACTCAGGACCTTTGGAAGAGCAGGCAATGCTCTTAACCTCTGAGCCATCTCTCCAGCCCCACTTAATTTTTTTTTTTTTGCATCTAGTTTATGTTTGTTATGATGACATGTATGGGCTTGGGGATGCACATGCATGCCAGGCCAGTGGGTGTCACTCTTCAAGAAAAGCCCATTTTACCTTTTTTTCGGTCAGGGTCTCTCATTGGCACCAGTTAGACTAGGCTGGCTTGGATGTGTAGTGAGTCCCAGGAATTGCCCGTGTCCATCTCCATAGCACTGGAATTACAAGCACACTCCTCCTAGAACCCTTGCCCTTATGCTTCCATGACACATTCTACCGACTGACTTCTGCACTGCCATGTTTGATTATTTTAAAAAATATTTTTCTTTGAAGGACTTAAACATTTTTGTTGCATGTGATAAAGTGGGAACGAGACAGGCAACATAGTAAGGATGCCTGATTTTAGGCTCCCTGGAGTGAAGGATGACCTGCTCTGTTCACCTCTAGGGACTTACGTGATGACCGTCACTGCTATTGATGCAGACGACCCCAACGCCCTGAATGGGATGCTGCGGTACAGGATCCTGTCGCAGGCGCCCAGCACCCCGTCACCCAACATGTTTACAATCAACAACGAGACTGGGGATATCATCACTGTGGCAGCTGGTCTGGATCGAGAGGTAAGTTGACCCCAAACTGTCCTGAATGTGTATGTGTCTTAGAGGCAGCCGGGTGGATGCAAACTCTCACTCCCATGCCCAGTTCCACTCCTGCTCAGCAGTGGGAGTTCTCACAGAACTTCATGTCATAAATGTTGTGTATACAGTAGAAGTTAATGTCAGCTTCAGTGATATTTCACTAAGTTAGGCCAATACTCTCTCCTTTCCAATTTTGGAGTTTTGTTTTTTTTTTTTTTTAAGATTTCTCCTATTTTTGTTCATAGGCAAAGGTTTTCGTAGGGAACCAAGCTAGACATTATGGGCAAGGAATATGTCTCTGAATTCGTTTGCAGAGACTACAAATAATGTGCCTGCGGTCACATGTCTGGGTTCTGGGAATTGCCTGGTGGCCATGTTGCAAGGCAGTTATCATCTTTCTGAGCACTTGCTTCTGACCTCTAAGAGAATTTACTTTCCAAGTCTGAACGCTGGTAACTGTGTTAATTCTACTGTCGAGCATTTAAAGCTGGTGATGTCGAGAATCACACTTGTGGAATGAATGTTCCTGAAACACCAACATCGACCACATTGAACACCACTGTGACTCATTGTGAGAATATGCATATTTAGGTAAAGTGTCAGGTGGATGCATAGTCCTGAGCACTGCGTTTTGCTCATGATATCCCATCTGAAACGGCCTTTTGAGCCTGTTTTTCTAGACATTGAACACTTTCATCCTCCAGCCTCCTTGTGCCTTCTTCTAAAGCTCTCTCCTCAGGAAACCTTCACACCCTTTCTCTAGTCTGTGTCCAGGCAGTTGTCTTTCAGCTTGGCAAGGTCATTGACCATGCAGAATCGTTCAAGTGAATACTCCAAGTACCAACACCTGAAGAGCTGTGGGTTTCAATTTCCATGCTGAGTCAGCTTTTGCTGCAATCATATCTCAGATTATGTCAAAGAGAAACATCATGTCCATCATGATGTATATCATTGAGAAAGAATGGGGAAGTTGGGTTTGGTACTTTCTCTGCTTCAATTCACATGAACTAAAGAGAAGGCAACATGGCTGCTAGTTACATAAACACTATAATCAATTAACAGAACCAATCAAGATGAATTCATTTATGTCTATGAAGTCTACTTAAAGTATGCCCTGTGACATTTTATCCATTGACTTCCACTGTTGGTACTTCTTTTTCTAAAGGTGCTTGGCCTCTGAAAATATTCAGTAATCCAAAGGTGAATTTAGTTCTTGTGGTGCTTTCAAAGTTCAGGGCACTGGAGAAATGGCCCAGTGGGTATATGTGCTTACTGTGCTGGCATGAGGACCCGAGTGCGGATCCCCAGATCTACATAAAAGGCCAGTCATTGCACGGTTCCTGTAAACTCAGCACAATGTGGGCACAGCGACTGGGGAATCATGGGACTTGCTGACTGCCAGCCTAGCTCCAGGTTCTGTACAGACCCTGTTCCAACGAGTGAGGTGGAATGCAGTGGAGTGGACACATGGCGTCCTCCTCTGGTCTAGGTGGAGTGGAGTGGACACTTGGCGTCCTCCTCTGGTCTAGGTGGAGTGGAGTGGACACTTGGCGTCCTCCTCTGGTCTAGGTGGAGTGTAATGGCGTGGACACTCGGCATCCTCCTCTGGTCTCTACAGGGCTGTGTGCAGACACACGTTTATACCTCACATACTCCAAAGAGAAAAATAGGAAAAGATGGCTCAGTCACAGTCTGAGTATTTCCACTTCTCCCAGTGGAGTATGAAATGCTATTCCTACACACCCATGAGCTAAATATGAATGCCATACTTTGTATGAGATTACGAAGTATGTTTCAATATTTCCTCTCCAGGGTAAGGTCCATCATATCAAGAAGACCTAGTGCAGGTTGCAGCTGTAATATTTCTCCTTCCACTCACACAGCCTCATGAGCTACAGAAGTCTGGACTTCAGTCAGCTTCTCCCTGAGAGTTCTCTCGTATTTACCCTGGCCATTGCATGACGAGAAAGAGCCATAAGGAATTAAAGGCAGTTTTCCTTATGCAGACCAACCATGTTTAAAAAAAAAATCAGAGAGACTGTATTTAGCTTCCAGGATAAAGCTCGAAGTGGGGTGTAATTGTAGCTAAGCACATCCACAGTTCACACGGGAAGCCATCCAGCACCCTTGATAACACTAATGCAGAAATGGATGGAAGCTGTGGGATCATGGGTTAGATACGATATGAGGAATCGCTTCTTGACAGTGGAATTATTAAAAATCAACAATGACTTACCAGAGGAAATTATGGAAAGCCTTCCTTTTTCTGAAAGTCATTTCTCTAAGAAAAAAAATACATCTATCTTGGATGGTTTATGGTAATTCTGCCTGAGGCCGGGCATAAATTACTCTGACTTTTTATGCAGGCTTGAATTCCTTTATTTCTATTAAAATTCACAGTTTCCTTTTTGTAGAAAGTAATTTTCACTATCATTCTCTCAGGATGTATGACACCTTTCAGAGACGGAGCCTCTAACCGTTGACACGCTTATCAGAGTCACTTTTTAATTTTTCCTTAATCTGCGGTTTTAAAAACGTCTATTCTTTAAGGTCTCAAAATCTCAAACCTTCGCCCCTCCCCCAGTGTCTTTTTTTTTTTTTATGTACCTCTGACTTCTGTCTCCTTACTGCATTAGCTGCTGGTGGCTATTCCTGACTTTTTACCTTCTCCAGCCTTTTTTCTCCATGCCTAACCACTCCCCTCTCTGGATTGCCTGTAGCAGTCACTTCTCTTACTTCTCTGCCAAACTACCCCACAGGAAGCAACCTAAGGCAGGAAGGGTTTGTTTTGGCTCATAGTTCAATGTGGTGCTCCAGCCTATCATGGCGAAGAAAGCGTGGTGGCAGGAGGCAGCTGGTCACTTAACATCCACAGTCAGGAAGCAAAGAAGAAACAGGAAGTTCGTCTAGCTTCTAAAGCCTTAGGTCTCACCTCAAGTAAGCTACTGTCTCCAACAAGGGTGTACATCCTAAATGTCCCACAATCTCCCCAAACAGTGCCACCAGCTGGGGACCAGTTATTCGAACACATGAGCCTATAGAAGGCACTTAACATTAAAACTACAACACGTCTTGCAGATTCTCTACCAGGTTTGAATTTGAGGTTCTTCTTGATGTGTGCTGCTAGGCCTCTGGGAACCGATAATCCGGTCCCCACATCTGTAACAGGGATGTCACAAAAGGGTTGGAAAGATAATGTAGCACTCATGAAGCTCTCAGGAACCTGGTGCCCAGTAAGTCCTTGCAGCTACCCCCGCCCCCCCACACACACATTGGCATGACTGGCAGCCCCTTTTACTGACTGAGCAGCATCCATTACGTTTTCCTTCAGCATTTTATCTTCCTGGTACAGAAAGAACAATGTTTGCTGTTTCTTAGGCCAAACACTTCTTATACTTGTGCGCTGGACTCCTTTTTGGTCATGAGTGGTCTCCAGTTGTTACCGACTTCGGTTCTCACATCTTTGCAGCCTCCTCATAATCTATACAAACTGCTGAGTCTCCTCAATGGTCAATGAAGGCAAAGCTCATTACTTTGGCATCTCAGACCCTTAAGACTTTGGCTGCATTACCTCCTTGGCCTAAGGCTATCAGAATTCCTTGCTTCCCACGCTGGAATAGTGATGCCTATTACTTACCCAATCACATGCAGTTCTTTGTAGAAATAATTTTAGATGCTTTCTCTATGTGTGCATATGTGTTGGGGGTGGGGGGCAATACACAGATCGAAATATGAATAGATAAAAAAAAAAGTTAGAAACAGTGATAGAAATGTGTTGTGGGCACTTTGCTGAAGACCCAAAACAGTTGCGTCTCAAACCATTCACTTATGAGGTCCGGAACAAAGAAAGATTGCTATTCAAGGAGAAGGTTTCTCAACTATGCACTACCAACACCCTGAACTAGTTCTTGATGTAGGGACTGTCGTACTTGTTCCATGGAATCCTTAGCCAGTGCCCATTTTAGGTCAATGATATGTCCCAAGTTGTAACACTGACGAAGGTCTTTTCATTGGGCACAGTCACCTTGGTATAGGCTGATATAGGCAGAGGAACTGACGTATGGATGGAACAGGCCATGATGGACACATCACCAAGCAGGCGTATGATGGGGCAGAAATAAGCAAAGGGGGAAAGCCATTATATCATCTACAATGGGATGTAAGTCAGGATTCCTGCATCCCGTGTAGCACTGCGAGGGTGGGCAACCGTACTCCTCTCAGAGATTTGAAATGTCACCCATCATGTCAGTCAAGCCTGATTAGATCACACAAGGCGCTCTGGACAGTTCAGTCGTTAAATCATCAGTTAGCACAACTTCCTCACCAAATGCAAGATCACTTTACCACCATGGCATTTGAATATACACAGAGCCTAGGTTATTTATCAAGTAGGCAGTTTGATTTTAACAGGCATTGTGTTTAAGAAATAACCGTGTCCTTGTTAAGAGTTTTGACTTTTTGTAGTTATTGAAACAGGGTCTCACTCTATAGCCCAGGCTGGCCTTGAATTCATCTCGGAGCCCAGCTTAGGCTGGAACTAACACAAACTCAAGCTTCCAAGTTCAGAGATGACAGGTGCACACCACTACACCCACACAATGTTCTTTAAAGCTCAAAGATTTCAGTACTAGCTTGAAACAGTAGAAAATTTCAAAGATTAGCAATTGATCCAAACATCTCAGCTCCATCCAAAATTGTATGTACTGTGCTTGTATAATTTTAAGTAATTTTTTTATAGAATAGACATTAGGAAATACTCTCTGGCCCTAATATGTTTTATAACATTATTAAAAAGAAAGTCTGAATGTTTCATTGTTAATAGAACTGTAATAGCTATACAAATGGCATTTCATAAGTCATCATGCATTTTTGAAATGTTACTTTTCTGTGCATGAGTGTTTTGCCTGCATGCATATCTGTGCACCACATGCATGCCTGGTACCTTCAGAGAGCAGAAGAGGGTGGCAGGTCCCTGGGGATTAGCGTCATAGACAGTTGTGATCTGCCATGTGGGTGTGGAGATTTGAACCCAGCTCCTCCAGAAGAGTTGTCAGCCAGTCACCTTGGTTGCTTAACTGTTTCTCGGCCTCAGACATAGGACATTTTTATTTTCATAGTTTTCAGTTGGGAAGCTGACTGAATGTCCCCGCACTGGGTTTTCTCAGTAACTACGAAAGGATGAAACTCAATGAACATCTATAAAGATTTATCTTTTAATTAAAACATAGTTGTATCGTTTCTCCTTTCCCTTTCCTCTCTCCAATGCCTCACTTTTTCCCACCTCACTCCTCAAATCGATGGCCCCCTTCCTTAATTCTCTCTCACACACACACACACACACACACACACACACACACACACAAATACAACCCGCTGAGTCCATTAGTGTTACCTGTGTGTATGATTCAGGGTTGACTTTGTAACCAGTTAGGGAACTCATCCCTTGGAGAGACTGGTTCTCTCTCACTAGCAGATACTAGTTGTCTGCAGTTCATTGTCAGGGATCAGAACCCATGAGATTTTCCCCAAAGGAATAGTCTTGAGAAGAAAAGCCATTAAGGAAACACCCAGCCCATTCTGGGTTATAATAAAGTGCTCTGGGTTACAAAATCTTAAAATGGTTCATCCTGCACTACATATTTGAAGTTTTTCTAATTAAAAGTATGGTATATTCTCTTTCAGGAAGAAATAAGGGAACTAAAATATCTGCTAGAGAGTGCCACTCAATCAGCTGAACAGTGTTTAAAGCTCACGGGTGAGGCTGGCTTACCAGCCCACGTCTTTCTGTTCCTTGCCCTTCCCTCTAATGACTGCATCAAAAGCCACAATTTGTGCCTCTTTCCTCCAAGCTGCAGGAATCCCTTAAGAATGGCCGTTTATAATGTCAGCTATATTTAGAACCAGAGGCAACTGCTCTTTGCAATGACACTTGTTTTGTTTAGTTTGAAAAAGAGAGAGTTTTGTTGCTCAGAATGGTTTAGCATTTAGGAATATGATCCTTTTTATTCTGTGCCAAATTTTACGAAGATTCCAAATGACTTTAGATAGTGCTCTTGGTTAGGTGTTTCTGCAAATAAAATGAAATCAGCTGGCAGTATAGATTTCTAGGATAATCTCAGGATTTCCACTGAACATGCATTACAGCTTCATTTGGCTCCTTGTTACAAGAGCTAATCTGTACTTTTCAAGTAATGGGTGCTAGCCTGATAAAAGTCACCTGAATGTAGCTGTGTCCGTATCTATATCCCTGATAGGTGGTGATCAAAACAATAGACACTGTGCATGGTATCTTAGTGCTGGTCCATTCATTATTTACCTATTCAATTAAGCACCTATTCTGTTCCAGGACTAATGGTTTAAATGTATACCTACAGTAAGAAGGATGCTTAAAAGAAATCCCACAGTAGCTCAGAACTGAGTATAATAGAGGGTTATTTATTTGGGGGTGGACTCACAGATCACAATCCTCTGCTGGAATGGGGAACAGCAACGGTATCCCACAGCCAGAAAAGAGGCCGGGTGCGCACTTTACATCGGCATATATAGTATAAGAGGCCACACCCGAGTGGAGGGGTAACTTAAAGACTACTGGAGGTAGGAATTCCTACAGAAAATACCCCTTAATTAATTTTTGTTTAAAATACTTTTAGATTGATTTATTTTATTTCATGTGTATGAATGTTTTGTCTGTGTGATGCTATGTGTACTGCGTGTACTATGTGCATGCCTGGTGCCCACAAAAGCCAGAAGAGCTCACCCAGTTCCCTTGAACTGGAGTTAGAGGTGTTTGTGGACCAACCTGTGAGCACTGGGAACCAAACCCCAATCCTCTGCAGATGCGGCAAGTGTTCTTAACCACTAAACCATGTCTTCAGCTCCGAATTTTGATCTTTTTTGAAGACTATATACCTCTTACATAATTTTGAACAGTTAGTACTAATGAGGAGTGGGGGAAATGTTATCAACTAGTTATAACACAATATACAATATAATATATAATAATATAATAGAAAAATATGTATATAATATTAAGGGAAGACCGACACACTTTGTGAATTACATATGCTTTTCTTGACTTCCTTGTCTTCTTTACTGTCCTAAACATGGAAATTAATATATAAGAT
Organism: Alexandromys fortis; assembly: GCF_014885135.2. Taxonomy (NCBI): domain Eukaryota; kingdom Metazoa; phylum Chordata; class Mammalia; order Rodentia; family Cricetidae; genus Alexandromys; species Alexandromys fortis. The sequence goes on from NW_026068000.1 coordinate 1,513,267, forward strand.
ACACCAAAAGGCTCGAATACTTACTAGCAACCTTGTAGCAAAAGAGAAAGGTTGATACCAGATGGAGGCTTCGGTTCAGCCATGAATTTCACACATCTGCAGTGTGTTTAACGCATTCCTTCTTGGGAGTCAAAGTGAATACACACAGTTAAATCTCCACAGACAAGAACCAGACCTGTGTTTCCTGAGTTAAAGTAAACTCCACGTGGGAAATTGCAAGTCGTGTTAATCAGAATGAAGGACGCTGTGCTCTCCGTGGGTAATAAAGAGCCCTTTGCAGGACAACTGTTATGTCTTCTTGAAAAATTAGCGTCATTTAACTTGTAATCTTTATGTCTTTTTTAGAAAGTACAACAGTATACGTTAATAATTCAGGCCACAGACATGGAAGGCAATCCCACTTATGGCCTTTCAAACACAGCCACGGCGGTCATCACGGTGACAGATGTCAATGACAATCCCCCAGAGTTTACTGCCATGACGGTAAGTACAACTTGTCACTCAAAGTACTTCAGCACCGAGGGCCATTTGGAAGAAGTTTTGTTATGAATAATAAATCTGTTAGCTGGAAATGGAGTTTGCTCTGAGAATGAAGTGGCCATTGACTCTGATGTTTATATCACGTGGGCTCTAAAACAGACATTGGAGAACTTACTTCCTCATCACCCTCCAGTTATTGTTAAAAAAGTTAAAATGTCCTGGCTGCAGCAAATAGCTTGGTGCAAAGGTAATAGTTTTTCCAGTGTTTCAGACACCCGAATACATGCTTGGTTGGTGCTATTTTTCCAGCGTGTAGTTGCCTAGATCCCAAGTGAACTTATTTCCTATGTTTAAGCCCTCTCTATGGACCCCACATTAATCACACTGATACTCACAAATGGGTGTTAATTTTAATACTAATTAAGCTGATGCATAAATGTAAAAAAAAAAAAAGGAAAAAGAAAGCCAGTGGATTGCTGAAAAATGTTTCACGGTTCTTTTGTTTTGCTTTGCTTTTCAGTGAGATGTAGAAGTAATTACCAGCATATACCTATCTCCTTGTTTATTGTGGACCATAGAAAATTAATGGGACAGTAAAATTAGGGTGGTATGGTCATCAGACGACTTGTCCTTCAGTGGACCATATTTCACCTCAGACTGAAATTTGTCTTTCTTGCAGTTCTACGGCGAAGTCCCTGAGAACAGGGTGGATGTCATCGTAGCCAACTTAACTGTCACTGACAAAGATCAACCCCACACGCCAGCTTGGAATGCGGTGTACAGAATCAGCGGTGGAGACCCTACGGGGAGGTTTGCCATCCAGACAGACCCCAACAGCAATGACGGGCTAGTCACTGTGGTAAAAGTAAGTGTCCCTTGTACCACAGACCCAAACAGCTACTCAGCAGGCACCGGCCTGTGTCCTCTCCCATTACCTTCCTGTAGAATCATGGGACTGTTTTATTTTTAAATACCTTCACATCTGGAATTCTTTACTACTTAGTGGACTATACAGTCTAATTTATGTTGAAATTAAGGATAACATAAATTCTCTCCCATTATCACTACAATTAAAATCATTTTGGATAGATTTACCAGTCCGAAGACATGGGAGTCGTCAGCGAAGTGAAATGAATATAACCGCTCTATTAATGGCCCTTCCCATCCCGAGGTTAGACCTTTGGTTGGCGTAGCTGGAATCTTTGCGTAGCCTACACAAGGTTCTCAGTTCAGTCCCCATCAGGAAGGTGGGAAGAGTAAAAGGGGAGGAGGAGTCTATGCTTATTATTTTCATGGGGTTTGGACAGATAGTGAGAGGGTGAGAGAAGAAGGGAGGGAAGAAAGCCTACGAACCTCATGGAGTTTGATCAGCTAGTAAATGAATCAAAAAGACAAAAGAAAAATAACCAAAGTAAAATGGAATATGTAGGCAGGAGAGCCTGCATTTTATAAATAAATTGCGTTCACATGGCTATTTTAAAATTATGTTTTCATGACTTTAAGAAACTAGTTTTCTAGCCTAGCATGGCATGGTGATACATCTTTAATTCCAACACTCAGGAGGCAGAGGCAGGCCAGTCTGTGAGTTCGATGCCAGCCTACAGAGCAAGTTCCAGGACAGCCAGGGCTACACAGAGAAACTTTTTTTTTTTTTCAAAAATCAAAAACAAACAAACAAACAAAAAGCAAAACTAGTTTTATGATATTTAATGGCCAAAAGAGCAACAGAGCCAGAGCAGTATGGGGGCAGACACCAAGGAAAAGCTCTTAAGAGGGTAACAAACGCAGCCAACAAACAAACATAAAAGCCCAGCCCTTTAACCACCGAGACACTTGATTAAGTGAACTCACGTGTCTGCCTGACAGAATGATCAATCTCAGCGCTTCTTGCTGGGAATTATGAGCTGTGTCCACATGAGGGAAAAGAGATGGGCCTGGAAATCTCCCACATACATGGGGAATAGTCAGCAGAGGACCCAGCCGCAGAGCTGAACTTTCTGTGTTTGCATCTCAGCTCTGCCTGGGCAAAGCTGTGTGGCCATCACCACCTTGGTGAACCTCGGGTTCCTCCTGCCGAAGGTGGGGCTTGAGTACAGCTCCTAGTACTTGCACATTTGTGAGGAACGAATGACATTGAGACACACGAAAGGACTCAGGCTGCGCATAGATCGCTAGCATATGTACATCTGCATAGGGAGCATTTCGCTCGTTCAGCTTGTTACAGCCTTACTGCCCTCCTTCCTGTTTTGCCGAATTGAATACTGCATTGAACTTGATCTGAAGATGCCCAGGGTAGGATGCTGCTGTGTTTGTACTGATCACAGATGTCTTGGGAGCCTCAGCAATTGGTCATTCTCAACACGAGGTGCCCTCTGACCTTCCCTGTTACTGCCAACCACTCTTTCCATGACAAAGTCACGGAGGGAAATGCAGACTGAGGTCCCTACAGCATTCTAGTGGCAGCAGGATTCAGGGAGACTCTCGCAGTTAATATGTACATGGAGGGTTATTTGTGCATTGCATTAATCATCTAGAGTGTTCTCATGTGGGAGTTTTAAAACCTGCAAAATATTCAGAATCATTCTGGAAGACAGCCAGATTTCCAGTTTGCTAAGTAAGGAGAAAAAGCATAAATCTACCTATAGAACACATATTTTAAGAGGAGTGTGTATATGCACTTCACTCCTCAGTCTGCATTCTAATTTATGAAAGATACTTTTCATTTCCATGGAATGACTGATTGATTGCATCAGGAAGCGTGGGGGGGGGGGCTTTGAGTGCACATGGGTGGGGACATCAGAGGAAAACTTGTGAGAATCAGCTCTGTTTCCATCATGGTTTCTTGGGATCAAATGTAGGTCAGTCAGGCTGGGTGGCAAGCATCCTTACCTACTGAACCATCTTCCCAGCCCTGGAAGACACTTTTAAATTGAATAAGTTTTTAGCATCATTTTTTTAAAATTATGTTGCATTTATCAATTATGTAGTACTGATTTTAGATTTTGTTTTCAATTCTCCATTAACTGGTAAAGGTTTTCCCGCATGAGAGATATCTTTTCCCTAATGTTTGAGAGACTAAATCCTGTGCTCACACCTAACCTCAAATTGTCTAGTAGTTTTTGTTTTGTGTGCTGATTTATTGAAAATAATCAAATCTGCAGCCATCTAAATAAATGGATCCATGCAACAATCACATACAATTTTGGAGAAACATATATCTCTCTGTTGGGATATGTGTCAATGAGACATTCCTGCATGTTTTTTTTTTTTAGAAACTGGGGAAGAACGCCGTGCCACACTGAAGGGTAAAGCTAATGTTTTGGAAACAGGACTCAAAGACGGATGAATGGCAGCTGCAAATATTCTTACTTCTGCAAAAATATGGTTTCTGTTTTTTTCTTTTCCAGCCAATTGACTTTGAAACGAATAGGATGTTTGTCCTTACTGTTGCTGCAGAAAACCAAGTGCCATTAGCCAAGGGAATTCAGCACCCACCCCAGTCGACAGCAACTGTGTCTGTGACAGTTATCGATGTCAATGAAAACCCTTACTTTGCCCCAAATCCTAAAATCATTCGCCAAGAAGAAGGCCTCCATGCAGGTACCATGCTTACCACGCTCACAGCTCAGGACCCCGATCGATATATGCAACAGAGTATCAGGTAGGAAATGCCACAGTGATATTGAAATTAGATTCTCTTCTGTGCCCTGTGTGAAAGTTATTAACTTCACCCTGTAAGAAATGAACATTCCAACCAAAAGTGATGATTAGAAGATAAGATGACTTTCTTGTTTCTTAATTTTGAATACAATGTTTATTTAGTCGTTAGTAATTTCATGCATGTATTCAAATTCACCCATAGCCTCTCCCCTCCACCTCCTTCCCGATTCCTCCACTACATTCCCCTCCCAACTGAATGTGCTCTTGTTTTATGGCCACCGAGTCCAGCTGCTCTACCTGTATATGCATGGGTGTAGGCTCATCCGTGGAACGGGAAAAACTTCTCTGGGGCTGCATTCCTAAAGAAAACTGATGATTCAATTCTAACATTGCCATGTATTACAGAAAATATTCTGTATTTCTGAGATTAAAACATTATTGCTCTACAAAAATAGGCTTCTTTAGTTCCTCAGCACCCAGCTAAAGATCACATGGTGTCATGTATGTTTTCCAATATAATTTTAAATTCTTCGGTGTATTTTCTCCTCAGGACATTCATGACTTTATTAGCTTAAAAATGCTAAGAATGAGTCTATTCATGTGTTAGTAGAAGATAAAACTTTCTCCCACTCAGTCTTTTTAATTGAAAGTATTAATTATTTAGCCTGTGCTTTTATTAACAAACACATTGAAAAGCAACAAAGTGAGTGGACAGGAAATTATAAACTCTTGTTTCTCCAAATGTCCAGAGAAGGAAGCACTAACACCAGATCAAAATGGGACAGCTAAGGATGCACCCAGCTCCTGTGCGATGCACCCAGAAGATGTATTTGTAAAAACCTTCAGCAAAACCTAACTCACCCTGAGGCAGGAGTGGGTGGCTGGCAGGGCATACCCCATGCAACCATTCTCTGGAGCAGCTGAAGATAATTTTAAAATTAATAATTTACTTAAGTGCTTTCAAAATTGCTAATAAGACATAACTGGTTTGATTCCCCGATTCTCCAAACATGGATTCCAGGATAGGTAAATGGTTAGTTAATAGGTGCATTAAAATCCTGTAGACTGAACCTCTCACAATATACCATAGTGTCTTCAAACTGTGTGTTCGTTATCTGAGTTTAGAAACTTCAGCCCACCTCACATTTTAAAAGGACTTGGAACAGATGAATCTGCTAATACAGATGAAAGCCTGTGGGGGGCTCTTTGGAGGCTACAGATCAGAGGCTTGGCCCCATCTGGAGGCTCCTGGTAGGAATGGGTTTTTATGGGATCTCTGGTGAGGCTTTGTCTCCACTGTCATAAGATGGTGAGGCCTTTAGGAGTGGTTTGTGATGTAAAATATACCTTCTGATTCCCCCAGGTTCTGTATGATAGGGCTCCGATTTAGAAAGTATATTTGAACCCTATTTTCAGCACCTATTTTATGTATTGAAGTAGGCAAGAGCCTAAACTGAGATCCGTTAAATCGACCACAGGGAGACTGTGCATTTTGTCTTTCCTCTAAACCTTCGCAGAATTTCTGAGAGTAAGATGGAACATGGCCTTTACATACCTCCCAAAATCTCTGCCGCGAAGTACTTCTGCACGTTAGAATTCTATTTCTGACCATCATCTACAGTCATACAAATTAATAATGTTTTGCCTTTTTGTAATTAAACCTGCAAAAATTTACATTTTGCTAATTTCTTATCTGAAATATTTAAGCCACTGTACTTTCATTTTATAGATACACAAAATTATCTGATCCTGCCAATTGGCTGAAAATAGACCCTGTGAATGGGCAGATCACCACTATTGCTGTTTTGGATAGAGAGTCACCAAATGTAAAAAACAACATATATAATGCTACCTTCCTTGCTTCTGACAATGGTATGTAATTGAGTATGTTTTCTGCATCGTTCTTGTGTGTTAAACAGAGTAGAACCTCTCGTGCTTATGTAGGGGTTAAGGTTTTCTCCAGCGCTAAATTATATAGAAAGCAGATAGCATCTCTCTCTCTCTCTGTCTCTCTCTCTCTCTCTCTCTCTCTCTCTCTCTCTCTCTCTCTCTCGATTTTCATACAGGGTTTCTCTGAGTTGTCCTGGCTGTCGTGGAAGCCATTCTGTACACCAGGCTGGTCTCAAACTCACAGAGATCTGCCTGCCTCTGCTGAGTGATGGGGTTAAAGGAGTGTGCCACCACTGCCTCACAGATCTTTATTCTTTTAAGGCTCCAAAGTTTTGTTTTATTTTGAAGTCCTGACTTTTCCTTCCCCTTTCCCCCAGTTTGCTAAAAAGTACTTTTCTGCTGTCTCTAAGAAATACTGTCTGTGTACACACAGTGGCTGACATTGTGATCATGACTCTCCAGGTCTGTTCTCCTGCCCTGACATGCACGGATGCCCTATGAGCTATAGGTGAAGTCTGTCATCATTGTTCCCAGAATCTGCGGGTTATTTATTCTTGTTGTGCTTCTTTTGGTCATCCCCTTTTCTGAGATTGTTCTTTTTCCTGTAATGTGCTAGGAAACTTAATTTTGTGCATATACAAAAAGTGATTATAGGAGACTTATGAAGGTGTTGGTTTTAAATTAGACTTTGACACTTTTCCCCTTATGGGTCTCTACTGGGTCAGAGTTGGTTAGTGGTAGCTTTGTTATCTGTCACATGTCCCCAGCCTCTTCTTTCTGTGTACTTAGTAATACATTTTCAACCCTATTTCTTTATTATTTCTGTGAAATAAAGCTATAGTGGTATTAATAGCTAGTTTGTACTGTTTTGAGTTAGATATAATTGTTTAAATGAAGCTTTTAAAGCAGTACTTGGCACAAACTAATATTCACAAAAATATTTCTGTCATTGTGAATAGTTTCAAAATGAAATCACAACCATATTTTTAAAAATATTTTAGTGCTAGACTGTGGATGTGTTTGTTTAATAAAAAATATATAAGCTTCAAATTGGTGGTCAAGATGTGCGGTTTTACAACATTGTGGTCATGAGACTCATCTGAATGAATGACTTTCAAAAAATGTGCTTAGCAATAGACCAAGGCAGTGTTTTGTATCCTTTCTAATATAGGAACTCTGTTTAGTCACTTAGTGTTGGACTTCTGCAGGACCAGCCTCTGCCATAGGGGTAGTGATGCATCAGGTCGTGCCTGTTGCAAACAGCCCTTTCTCTGCACTGGAGCTGAAAGCTCTCTCAAGGAGAGACTTAAAGAGTCATAAGTGACGTGGATACATACTGGTTTTGAGGCACAGCCAGGCGTCTCGCTTACTAAGGTGCACTGCTTCTAATTGGAGGAATATTTGCAATGAGAGAAGTGAGCCAGCCGTTTGTAGCTGTGAAGCCTCACAGGTGGACTTTCCTAATCACAAGGCTGAAGAGAGAACATGGATGGGCAAGCTCTTAGTCTCTGTCCTTAGTTTCCTTGTTATAAAAGGCTTCTCTGTTGCCTGTTTTGTAAAGTTGTTATGCATTAGGCAAATAATATTAAAGCAATGGTACACATAAACATTGCTCAAGATATCAAACAAGTGGTGTTAATGATATCATAAGAGTAAAACACAAGTCCCGCCAATGCTCCTGCCCTCTGACCCAGCTGTTCCTTGTATTCTTGCTCACTTCCTTGTACACCTTTCTAGTTTCATGACTCTTCAGCCATGTCACTTAACTTTCTAGGATTCAGTATGTGAAACTGCTTATAAAACACATAAAAATATAAATGATATGTATAAATATAAATTCACGAGCATAAAACTTCTTAGATATATGTGGATATTATAATACAGCAGAAGCCAGACTAAAGGATCCTATGAGCTGGGAGAGATTACATTTCAGGATCAATGAGAAGAGGTTTGAGTTTAGGCAGAACAGTGTATAGAGTTTTGTCTACTCTACTGTATGCAGAAAAGCGCATGGCCATGAGCAGTTCTTAGAGACTGAGGTCCTCATCCATTTAAACCTCCTGCACAATAATACTGTGAACTAGTGTACAAAAAGCAGCCCAAATCCTTTCTCGTGTGTGTGGCTAGCTGATAAATAAAACCCATTTTTCTCCTCCAGAGTACGTGTTCCCAAGACAAAGCCTATGGTCTTGTATCAGTTGCCTGAAATTAGTAGCAATGATTACATCTGGATTTGAACTTTCAGAACTCCCCTCCAAACATGCACATGTCCTGGTTCTCCATCAGAGGCTGGGGTCCATAATCTCATCAGCCCTGAGTGCTGGACGGCTAGAGCAGGACAGGCATTAGATCTATGCCCAGCTCCTATAGGATCGCACCAGCAGCTCAGAGCAATCCTAGGAGGGATGTAAGAAATGAACTTGTTCTACAACCTGTCCATTCAGCTACTGTGACAGTGAGCATTTTCCCATATGATACAATGGTAGGGACAAGAGAGTTGAAAATACCACAATTGAGGCTCAGCTGAGAAACTGTTGCTCATTTCTCACTTTCCTCTCTTTTTAGGAATTCCTCCTATGAGTGGTACGGGAACACTACAAATCTATTTACTTGATATCAATGACAACGCCCCTCAGGTGTTGCCTCAAGAGGCCGAGACCTGTGAAACTCCAGAGCCCAATTCAATTAACATCACAGCACTTGATTATGACATCGATCCAAATGCAGGGCCATTTGCTTTTGATCTTCCTTTATCTCCAGTGACTATTAAAAGAAACTGGACCATCACCCGGCTTAATGGTAAGAACAGGTTAATTATTTGAACGAATGTGTAGTTGAGTATTTTGGAACCCTGGGTATGGGAAATTAATTTTACATACTTCATAATCTTCTCATTAAATATATTTTGTTTAAAAGAGATATTAAAAGCCGTTGAAACCCCCAACCAACTTTTCACCATACAGCATAGTTTTGATTTCCTCAATGGGTTACAGTTAGATGGGAAATACAGTCTGGAAAGTAGTGATTTTTTTTTCCTTAAATATTTTTAGGTATTGACTGTCAAACTTGTTTTCTTTTTCTCTATCTAGGTGATTTTGCTCAACTCAATTTAAAGATAAAATTTTTGGAAGCTGGTATCTATGAAGTTCCCATCATCATCACAGATTCGGGGAATCCTCCCAAGTCCAATATTTCCATCCTGCGTGTCAAAGTTTGCCAGTGTGACTCCAACGGAGACTGCACAGATGTGGACAGGATCGTGGGTGCAGGACTTGGCACTGGTGCCATCATTGCGATTCTGCTTTGTATCATCATCCTGCTGAGTGAGTACTGTGTCCTGGAAACTGTGATCCCTTCTACTTCTAGGGCGCTCAGCAAGGGCCCGCCTCAGATTAGCTGAGCAAGTCTGTTGGGCCCCTGAGCACCATGCCGTCAATCATATGCAGGCAGTCAGGGTCGGCTTAGCAGACACACAACAATGAGCATCAGTTAGAGTGCTGACGTGTTTTCAGCAAGCTCCAGGATTGTGTTCCCACGCCTTCTCACCCACTTTCTGGTGCTGATTGCTTGAGGCCACAGGAAGCCCTTTCCACAGAGAAATGTTAAACAGTCCTGCGTTTGAGTACTTCTCTTGACTCGAGTATGAATTTATGGCACATAGCTGATGATTTAAGAAAATAGGTCTATTGCTTTCCTTCATTTCGCTGCATATAAAGTGCAGTCAGCAACCCGCTCCAGTCATGCGAGGATTGAGGTGTGTGTTTCTGAAGGGCTGAGCAGAGTGGTGAGATTGTCCTCTGCATACAGTACATTCCATAGTAGAAATAATTACACGGCTCAAATTGTCTGTCTTTAGCATAAGGGTAGATTAAGGAATTTCTCCTTCTTAAGATACTTTGCAATCTTTGGTTCAGTGGAATGCAAGAAATTAACCACTGGAAAGTACTTTAGAAACCACTTCTAAGCATTCAGGTTAAAAGAATAAATTGCCTGGGCCCAGTGTTTTATGTGGAGTAGCAGCAGGACTCGGTTTATTGTGTGATCACACTATGCACTGATCACTTCCTTGAAAATGCTGGCCATTTCTTTTATGTTTTCTCCATTTACAAGGGTTCTGGTAATTTAGAATTCTGTCTCTTTATTCTAAGCAATTACTATAGAAGCCTGAGCATTTTTTACTTCCTGTGTGGAGACTGCTTCGGCTATAATTTGAAACCTGCGTGCTATACTAATAATCCGCTTGCTAGATCTGGCCCTGAACAATGGCAAATGAGATCATGTATCTGGCTTTAAAAGGAGAATATTTACTTTTATGGCCAATAATAAAAAACGTGCTCAAATAGGAGTCATTAAATCTTTTTGTTTCCGGATGTAAACTGATATCCTCAGATTTAGACAGAATTTATTCCTAGATGTGTGTTCAGGGATGCATTTCCCTTTTAACCAAAATGTGCCATACATGCCAAACTTATCGAGACAGACTTAGGGATGATGGATTCAGCCATGACAAAGTGACACTAGCAATTTGAAGGAAAATGAATTGGCACTGATTTTAACATCAACTTGGGAGAATTTATGGTTTCAGACCTGGCACTGAGTGTGAAGGATGAAAGCCTAATATTATTTCAGTGCTCAAACTAATCCCCATGCCTTCCTAGCTACAGCAAGGTAGGGAAGAAAATGCAGAATCGCATGACAGAGAAACGGCCGCCTCTGCGAGTCAGAAAACAACCCAGAATCCAAGTACACATCCAACTCTCATTTCCTACCCTAGGCATCCAAGTAAACACCTTTCCCTGAGAATTTGGGAGTATAGTCATGACTGACCAGTGTCTCAATTACCTCGCTGCTGTCTTGTGTCTTTGGGGTTTACGAAGCATTCTTATTAGGATATTGATCTGCTAAGAAGCCAAGATAAAGACAGAAACCAGTCCTTCTGGAGATCATGCCTCACACGACAGGCTTATGACACATTGCAGACTCGAGCCCAGGTCTTCACTCTGCTCTGGCAGAGGATTGCTCTGAGTGGCTCAGGGAAGGACCACGAGCAGTCCCAGAGTGAACTGTGGACAATGGTCCTTACGTCTTTAATGTGGAAGGCTGAGGTTCTGTACGTCTGGCTTTCAGAATGACAGAGTGTGCATTTTACTTTCCTCCCGTCCAGTCCTTGTTCTCATGTTTGTGGTATGGATGAAGCGCCGGGATAAAGAGCGCCAGGCCAAGCAGCTTCTGATTGACCCAGAAGATGATGTAAGAGATAATATTTTGAAGTATGATGAAGAAGGTGGAGGAGAAGAAGACCAGGTGAGCAGTGTTTTAAGTCCTCAGGATGTTTGTATTAAGAAAATCATTTTCAGTCATTTGGTGTATTCTAACCCTAAAGTCACACACTTCTCAGCTGTTTACAGAATACCAGTATATTATACGAATATCATTGATTTAGGAAGCATGCAACTTGAAACCAATTCCACTTAAATTTGTATTGATCCTTTGTTCCACTGGATATTTAAAACATAAGCAAAAGTAATTTCTGTATTGGACTGTAGATGTACAGGGTTGGTATAAAAAGCATTGTTTGCTTATTTTGTAAATACTTTCCAGGCAAATTCAATATTCCAGGCACTTCTTAATTCCTGGTGACATAAAAGGGGGCAGAACCAGCAAATGTTCGCCTCTGGGCCACATTTATATATCTACAGTGTCTGTCTTGGTGCCTGGCTTATACTGGTTGCTTCATAGATGAGAAAATGCTCTTCTGGTTATTAAACAATGTTCACTTCTGTATGCCATGGACATACAGGGCCGCACACAGGGCTGCACACAGAGCCGCACACAGGGCCGCACACAGGGCTGCACACAGAGCCCCACACAGGGCTGCACACAGAGCTGCACACAGGGCTGCACACAGAGCCGCACACAGGGCTGCACACAGAGCCGCACACAGGGCTGCACACAGAGCTGCACATAGGGCAGTACACGGAGATGCACATGGAGCTGTACACGGAGATGCACACAGAGCTGTACACAGATGCACACAGAGCTGTACACAGATGCACACAGAGCTGTACACAGAGCTGCCACACCAACAGTGCAAATGAGCAAGTAGGACATGAAAAACATGGGCCCTGCTTTTCTTAGAACCAACCCTCTGGACACTGTAAGAGCAATTTAGGAGTTCCATACTACATGCTAGGCATTAGGCCACATACATTAAATATCTCTCAAATCTGTAACTTGCAATTCTCCTGAGAACATCTCTACTTTGGATGACTGAAAAATGAACTCCTGTTGGATTCTAGGTAGTTGTGTAAGAGGTGGGTCACAGTAGCAGGATTTGAATTTAGGTCTCTCTGGTGTCACAGCCTACACCATACATATATTTCATTTTGAAATGGTCATGATCAGGAATACGACAAAGTATTTCCCAAGAACGACAGCAGGTATTTCAGCAATACATTTGATAGTAAAGTTGCACCGTTTCTACTTTCTGAAACAAATGTCAGAAATAGTTGTCTGAAAAGAACCTGGTGCTCTTGGGATTCATATCATCGATAAATTATTTTCTGCCTTGAGCGTGTTTGGGGTGTGTGTTCATCTGTGTAAGCGCAGCTTTGCTCTCAGGACTGGAGTTGGATCTGTCACTTCCTAGCTCCTTTTAAGAATTTGTGTATGCCTTTTCTTTGGCGTTCATACCACATTCATACCTGGTCTCCATCTTTGACTTTCCTCTTCCGCATTTGCAAAGCCGTCTTGGTTCCGCTGCGCCAGTAACTGCAGGTTCTCTTTGCGATTTGCCAAGTCTGACCTCTCGTTTCAGAGAGAGGTATGTTTAAAATGTCTGGAAAACTTGATTCAAGTGTGCAATGCTGTTTTGAATACTGACTAATTAAAGAGGCTCTGTAAATAGACCCCAGGGTTTCTCACTTATATAAATCTATTTAGCTTTTAAAACTTCACATGTGACTTAGTTCTTAATTAACCTACCTTTGCACTTACTGTTGACATCCTCTCATAAATCCACTTTCATTATTAGATTTCTCATGTCAAGGCTTATTCTTCTCCCCCCAACCCCGTGTGTGTGTGTGTGTGTGTGTGTGTGTGTGTGTGTGTGATTCATGCAAGTGTGCAAATGTGCATACCATATGTGTGCAAGAAAGAGACCAGAGGAGGATGTGGAAGTGAGTGTCTAACTCTACAGTTCTCTTCCATTCTGCTTTGAGACAGTTTCATGTAGGCTGCCGAGTCCATGAGCTTCCAGGACTAACTTGTCTCTGACCCCTGATGCTGAAGGTATATGCTGCTTTTTTTATGATGGGTGCTGGAGATTTGAACACAGCTTCTCATACATGCATGGCAAATGCTGTTATCAACTGAGCCATCACTCCAGCCCGTTTATCACTTTGGAAGTGTAAAGCTAAAACCACCTCACCAAAGCTTCAGTAGAAAAACAGTAGCTGTACTGAAAGTAGTTTCATCAAATTGGAGGTTTCAAGGCGGTATTCTCGCATCGGGACCGCGTTGCTACCCTTGTCTTGCAGGAGCTTCCTAACAGGCATCTTGTCCTTGAATACTTCCACCCATGCTTTGGCAGTTTTAAATCCAAACTGCTCCCTTACTCCCAGTTCAACAGTACAGCGCACCTTGTTTAATGAACACCCGTGTATCCTAAAGTACGGGCCCATGGAAGGAGGTGGAGCAAGGTCCCTCAGCTTACAGATCCTCTCAAGGCCACTACTCTGGTCTTCAAAGGTCAGGTGATTTCTGCTTTCAATGACTGTTTCTTTTTAGCATCCTCTTGCTTGAGAAGTGGGAAGATAAAAAGCAGCTATGGGTGGTCTTTCATAAGACAGGCGTGCCTGTTCCTGCTAGGCTTCCCTTTGTTCTCAGCAGAGGCTTTTCTGAAGCTGTGACCTGTTCCCTTCTCTGACTTATTCTTGACATGAGAAGGTGAATACTAGCCTCGCAAGTGTGAGTAGCCTGTCAAAAAAGGAGGCTCCCTACAGATTTGAGTGCACCTACCCCCATATTGATGCTTCCAGCATTTTAGAAACCCCCTTTCAGACTCTACCAAGGCAGATGATGGTCACAAAAAAGCAGATTTTCTTTAAATTTCAGTCATGATAGATTAGCAATATTTATTTTTTACTTTAATGTAAACAAATAACATACAATAGATACTTTCTGTGTGTGTTATCTGCTGCTCATTGGTAAACCTGTAAGCTCCACCCATGTAGTGTAGAAGTGGTTCATTTTCCCATTGATGAATTCTGTTTAGTTGTAAGAAACATCTGCATGTATTTATTCTTCCGCTGTACTTGAAAATTTAAATGTTTCCAGTTTTATTTATTTACTTAGGCACAGGGTCTCACTAAGTAGCACTGGGCTGGCCTGGAATTCTCTATGTAGGTCAGGCTAGTGTCACCAGTTCTGAGTGCTGTGATTAAAGGTATGCCCTTTCAAACATGTCCTCAGGTGAGTATTATGAGTAAACCTCCAGTAACTGTTCCTATACATGTGCTAGGTATTTGCTGGCTGTGAGCACCGCCCATTCCTCTTCTGGAAGTGACTTTACAGTTTATAGCTCCCATCTCTGCAGTACAGATGCTGGTTGCCCAGCATACTCAATCTCCTTAGCACTCTGACTTCTCTGATCTTAAACTTTAGTCCTCCTGATGCAGTGGGTCTCATTATGGTTTAGTTGGGATATCCTTGCTGGCTTACTGACCAGTTGTATCTTCTTTCATGAAGATTTAATTCAACTTGCCTTTTTTTTTTCTTTCTATAGCATTGCCTTTCCCTTATTGATCTGATGGAACCATATGTGACAGACATAGCTTTTTTCAGATAAGTTCCTTGCAGATCTCATCTCATTCTGTAACCTGTTCGTTAGATTCTCCTAATGATGGGCAGAATTTTAGTTTTAATGGGGGCCAATCTGTCATTGCTCCTGTTGTGCTAAAGTATTTGCGTTCTATTTAGGATCTTTATATCTGTCACTATAACGAACCCTACATCCACAAACAAAACGTCATATGGCTTTATAGACGGTCTCTCATTTTACCTGTCATAATTGTGAAGGGTACTTATGATTTTGTCAGTCACGCTTACAATCTATCTGTGCTAGATTGTTTATTGGGTATAAGATGTGGAGAAGGGCCTTCTTCTGTTTTCATCCTCTGTTAACATGAATGAAAGTCATGGTTCATAGCAGATGCTTACGAATGTGTAGTTCCGTGGTTTGGTGCCCCACTATTTTGCACTATTTTTCTGTTTGTCTTTGTTCCTTTATCATGTTGCTTAAATTACTGTTGCTTTCTAATGTCTTGCTATCTGGTAAAATAAATCACACAACTATTGTCTTCCAAAACATTTCTTTACATGTATTCTTCAGAGGTAAAGGTGTCTTGCACATATGTTATGTATAGGTGTTAGGACAACATGCAGGAGCCGGTTCTGCCCACTATGTAGGGCTCTAGGATCAAATTCATGTCATGAGTTTTACCCACTGAGCCATCCTGCTAAACCTCGTTCAAAATATTTTTGATGGATTCTTTTACTCTTTGCCTCTGTCTCAAAGGAAACCAGAAATACCTAATGACCTTCCTATCACAGTGTGTTTAATGAAAATCCTTTTCCAACCAGATGCTCATATTTCAAATATGTAAGCTATGGTCAGTTCATAAGAATTTTGGCTTTGTTGAAATAAAGCATTTTCTCTGTTCTATAACTCTCCCATGGCCCTTGTTGGGAATTCTGTCCACGGAGTGGGGATCAGGATTTTTTAGTTGCTGGAAGATAGATCTTGACCAAGACATGCCTTGGAAATGGAGCGGGGCATTTATACATGTGAGGTGAATTAGCTGCTTTTGTTTGTTATTTTTTTTATAACTCAGTAAGCAGCATTTTAAGGAGCATGTATACTGCTAGAAGTGTAAATGGTGTCTGTGCCTCCAGAAGTGAATACAACTTGTCGCAAAGGCTACTTTTGTTATTGTTTATAAACACATGGTGGTGGGGGACCAGTCCCACGAAGGGCAGCAGTGAGTCCCCTTGGTGGGTGGGAGACCACGGCCAGTGAGAGACAGAGTTTGGATAGAGAGTTTATTTAGTGGGTTATGGAGGGGAAGGGGAAAGGGAAGAGGAATGGGGGAGAGGGACAGTAGTTACCTCTTCAGAAGAGGGACCAGAAGAGATAGAGGCTGGAGAGCTGCTTTCCTTGAAGTCAGGGGGGGTTGGGACTGGTTGGAGCTTTTCTCTTAAAGGTACAGGGTACTCAGGTGACAGGGACGGTCTGCAAAATAATAACAGCTTTGACTGTGTTATCTTGGCAACATGACAATATTTTTTTAACCTGTCCACCTCTAGAGAGGTCTGAGAGGTCCTTTCAGGTAAGGGTGGAAGCCAAGAGACACAGGCTGACTTCTAGAGGATAGGCTTGTCTTAAATTCAGCCTGTGGCTGGATTGCTCAGAATTTAGCTCTTTCCTAAACAATGCAGCCTTCCTCCTGGCAGCTGGCTGATTAGGAAGAAATCAAAGCAAAGTAGCCATTCCCAAGGGCATGTCTTATCTGTGGAGATTACCATCTCTATCTGTTGAGTTCTCTGCCAGGGCTGCTGATTTCTTTAACAAATAAGAGAAGCCTAAAAGAAAAAATGGGGCACAGGGAACTCTGTGCCTTTTTTCTCATCTGAGAAATAGGAAGGTGGTTGTAGGTACTCTGTCCCACTGTGGACGGTCATGTCATGTTCAAGGCCAGAGTGGGCCACATTTGAAACTGCATTTGCAAGAGGCCTTCCCTGTGTTTTGGCAGGCCTGTTATCTCTTTCTGCCTGGGATTATTGACTGGTGGACAGACCCTTTTAGTACAGTGTCTGGTCTCTTTTCCTAAGGTGAGACTCCTTTATCTGGCTCACTGCTATCACAGTGGGGCTTTGCTGGTTATCAAGGCTTGTTTAATTACCCTCATTAGTAAATGTCCTTCATTGCCCTTTTGGCCAGCAAAGCTGCTTGCAGATCCTGGTATCACTTTCTGTGATCTCTGTGTGTAGT
The DNA here is from genome assembly GCF_014885135.2 of Alexandromys fortis. NCBI lineage: Eukaryota > Metazoa > Chordata > Mammalia > Rodentia > Cricetidae > Alexandromys > Alexandromys fortis. Next base: position 1,530,347 of record NW_026068000.1, read on the forward strand.
TCTTCTGTGTCAGCATCTCTAATAAAATCGGGAAGAGTGTACAATACAGGGCATTTCTCACGCCCCCTGGGTCCTTCCCCTTTGAACCGCGGGGTAATAACACACTACTCTTTAAGGCTTAAACCTTTTTATGGTAATTCTTCCATTAAAACCAATGTTTACTGAGTGTGGTTTATGTTGGCAGCATCTTTGATGTCCTCTTCAAATCTCCCTCACCCAAGTCACTGTTATCAGGTAGCAGCTTTATTCTTTACCTAAGGAAAAGCTGCCACATGGGTACCAATATAGTGTTTAAGCTGCTGTTATGATGGGTGTTAGAAATGAACCTGGATGGTTTGTGACTATGTTCTCCTTAGTCTCTCAGAACATAAGGCAGAGTAGACATTCAGTCTTGGAAAGTAGCAAAGTGGGATTGAATGTCCATTTGAGTACAGGGAGAGGAAAGGTTTCCATCCCTTGTTCCATCCTCCACACAGCTTCTGTTCATCCAGGCTACTAACGCATTGCCCTACATCCTGTGGCAGAATTCTTCTGAGGGCTGCCCCATCCTTGCTTTGGGCTTCAGAAACCTTCGGAGTCCTCTTCTCTCAGTTTTCATCGGGAACGGTTGTCATCTCACTCAGGACCACAATTGCTGCAGGCGTTCTCAATCTGCGAGAAAAGGTGATGCTGTTGATGATGAAGAACACTAATGACCGCTGCTCACCAGAACCCACCGACCCTGGAGGGTCGCCCCAATGAGCATGGCAGAGTTAGCTAGATCAGGTCACAACAGGATGTGGCTCTGATCAGAAGTACCAGATGTTCCCCCTTCCTCCCTACTGTTAATCTTATTGCTCAAGAATGACACCACTACCACAATTTAAAGCCAAATTTGATCAAGCTTTGTTTAAATGGTGGCCAGGAAGATGGACTCTGACCAGGAATACCTCTGGGTTTTTAGAAAATGGCCATGAGTCACGTTTTGCAATGACTTAGAAAGGCAAACTCACATTTCACCATATTTGCCATCTTGTCCAATCAGAGGCAAGCATGTATACATCCTGGTGAATTTCCTGCTTGTATACCTCCTGCTCACATGGGATCAAGTGCATCCTGTATAGTTGGACGAAACCTACTTGTTTAGGGGAGTGAAAACATATAACTTGTTATCTCCCATAACCCAAATAGCCTCAGCATTTCAGAAAATATCTGTTTTAGGGTAAGGAATTACAGGTTAGAGTCATTTTGTTTCATGAATCTCTTAGGCACAGTAATTAAGATTTAATTTATTTTTATTTATTTATTTATTTATTTAGTTAGTTAGTTAGTTAGTTAGTTAGTTTTTGAGACAAGGTTTCTCTGTAGCTTTGGAGTCTGTTTTGGAACTAGCTCTTGTAGCCCAGGTAGTCCTCGAACTCACAGAAATCCGCCTGCCTCTGCCTCCTGAGTGCTGGGATTAAATGCGCCACCATTGCCTGGCAGTAATTAAGATTTAAAATATAACTTTGGCTCTCACACACTGTCCCCTCCTAATTCTATGCCCTACAGAGTTTTGTTTGTTTGTTTGTTTTTTCTTAAATAACCTAATGAGTTGGTCAGTCTATCAGAGACCATATCTTTGGAAAAAAAAATTCATCCCTTCCCAACAACACTTTGAGTGTCCATAGCTCCTCAGTTAATCCCTTCCAGTTCCTTCTAGTTCCAACCTCACATTGGCTGGGTTGATCTTGACCAAAGCTGCTGTGAGTCCATGCTGTGAGACATGTCCAGAAGATACTGTTTGCTCCTTTTCTTCCCTACCTTTGGCTTGTAACAGTCTTTCTACCTCCTCTACAATGGTTGCTAGGTGTGTGTGTGTGTGTGTGTGTATGTGTTGTGATATAGACATCCAGTTTGTGGCTAAGCACAGTGAGTTTTTTTTCTCAGAAAGCATCTAATTCCAACCAACTCTGATGGCTTGAGGAACACCGCTGAAAGGTGGCTTTTCTCCCAAGTAAGGCATCAATTTATGCCATGCACTCATGGCTATGTTTTACTGAGTTTGAAGAATTCAAAACCATGGAAGAGGAAATCACATGAAATTCTTGTTTCTTGATCTTTTGTGTAAATTAGACAATCAAGAAATGCCCACACTCTTACAGGACCAACCTTTGAAAGCCAGATGTTTTTCTCTAAGCAAGATGAGCATGCTCTAGTAACTTTTCCATTTTCTCATTTGTACTGTAGTAGTTTTATTGGTGTATATCATTAGCCTGTACTATTCTGCAGACCCTGATTACATTATATTATATATTAATTACTGGGCTTTGGATAAAAAAAAAATTTCTATGAGAAGGCTGTATTATGTTCCAAATGCATAGGATAGCTTTCTCTATTGCCAATATTAGAAGAAGAAAGCCCACCAATAGATTCCCACAGCTTTATTACTGAAACTGTTTGCTTCTGTCATAGACACGATGACTTTACTGACTAGTGAAGCCTTGATAACATGTGTTATCTTAACAGTAACTGAGCATGGCTGTGAGCGTGTAAGGATTAGGGAAGAGTGTCTCACTCCTCATGGACTCTGTATGCTCACAGGACTGTCATTTTTTTTTCATGAGCCAGCCAGCATTATTAGCCTAACCACACATTTGCCGTCACTGATGGCATGCATATTGAAGGATGATTTGTATGAATTAAAGTTTAGGCTTACAAGTGGTGACTCTTCACTTATTTTCACAAATCCGTGGGAGGATTCTTTCTCCACATACCTGGGAAGAGTAGTAAATGAGTTTAGAGATAGCTGTGGGCTTTCACCAAAGCAGGTTAGGTACTTACATGTGGAAAACCTTTGACGTATCATCTGTGGTTCATTTTGACACCACCCATGACAGTTTGTGCGATCTGGCCTATCAGACATGGTGTGGGGATAGGCATCCCTGGACATAGAGGAGACGAAGCAGATACTGCTGCTCATGCAAATGAGATGAGCATCATACGCGAAGTGCACCATGAAGCTGGAGACCAGCTTTCCTTTTGAAAGAAAGCATTGGTCCTCTCCGTCAGACCCAGTCTTGTTAAGAATCGCATGTAATTTCAGGATACATGCAGGGAGTCGTGACGAACTTCCTTTAGTAACTCATGTCTCAAGATCCAGAAGTAATTATTCAATCTGCTGAGTTAGTACTGAGTAGATTCCCACTGTCCACAACAGCAGAATTTCATTCAGCAGACTTCATGGCCATGATCTTGGATCTGACTTTTAGGAAGAAGCATGTTAATTGTTAATCCTGTTATGATTCCTAACTAGATGACATCTAGAATTACTATGGAAACATATTTAAAGATTTCTTCCATATCCATTAAGTTGTTTCTAGATTGCATTGAGGAAAGAAAGTCCGCCATCTCATGGGATAGGGGTCTCAAACTGAATAAAAAGAAGAAAGTGCACTGAATGCCAACTTTCTTTGCTATCTGCTTCCTGACTGTGGATGCAGTGTGGCCAACTGTTGCGTGCACCTGCCCATGATGATTCAGCTGAGGACCAGCTTTCTTAGCTCTCTGCTCCCTGATTGTGGATGCAGTGTGGCCAACTGTTGCGTGCACCTGCCCATGATGGTTCAGCTGAGGACCAGCTTTCTTAGCTCTCTGCTCCCTGACTGTGGACGCAGTGTGGCCAACTGTTGCATTCACCTGCCCATGAGGGCACATTTAGCTTTGAGCTGAAATAAACTTTTCTTTATGTTGCTTTCGTTAGCTGTTTTGTCCCAATAACAAGAGAACCAGTGACTCCAAGAGCTTCATTTCTCCTCTCCTCACCCCACCATGTTGCACTTTGAACTACAGGATAACAGACAGCAGTGCTTTGGCAGCTGGCCTTCTGCTTCTTGGTGTGCCATGTGGCCAACCTGTCTAACTTTACCCCTCAGGAAGCATCTCAAGGCCCCTTGTCTTGAAAATCCAAGCTGATTTGTGTGTCTGTGCGCTGTGCCCTGCCAGCCTTCAGGTCTTCCTCTATGCAGAGCCTCTGCACCCAGTCCTAACAGTGAACCTGGCTCTGTAAGAGCAGAGACTTCTCATAGTTATTGTTTATTCCCATCATCTTGACATTTGGCCCCTGGCGGCACTCACAGAATGTAGTTTTCCTCTTTACTCAGTGGCCAGCCTAGTGTGAAATTATACCAGGAAGACATGTTGAACACCCTAGTAATTTTTCTTTCATCACATGAGATCCTGATACCTGCTTATATAAACTGCTGTTACTACTTGCCTGTTCCGTGTCTGTCCCTGTGTGTTGCTTGTCTGCCTATGAAGTAGGCAGTGCAGCTGCATCCAGTTTTAGACCTGGGCCTGTGATACTTGCTCTTAATCGCTGTTCTGGAGATCCAGTCCACTAATGTTCGTGTGAATGTGCCTGTGTATGATCGGCAAGACTCTTGACTTAGCTGTGACATGCTTGGTAGCCACTGTTAGTTTTTAGAGAAAGTCAAGGAAAGATCCAATCAAATGTTTAAGTATGACTTGCAAAATTGAGTACATACACAAAGTTAAAAACCAGCAACTCAATCTCATCAACCAAATTATTAAAAACATGAGGTCTGAATAAACAGTTTGGATAAGAACTAAAATCTGGAATCCAGGCATGTTGCCTAGACAGAGGAATGGGGCACAGATACAACAGAAAAAAAAAACCCTTGGAACCTATCTAGGCCCTGTATCTGCTGTGCCAGGGTTCTCTGTGGGCAACCAGGCCTGACCATCTAGCTGAACTAGTGTGTTATTTAGCCATGGTGTATTTGGTCCCTTGAAGTCATTATCTTACAAAATCTTTCTGTATCCTAAGCAAACTACCAGATGGCAGGATCTGGACATGACTGTGAGGACCACCTTCTGCATCTTTATGGTTGGCTAAGCTCCCTCCTAACAAGGCTCCAAGTCATCCATCCGTGGATACCCACCTGCAAGTGCTAGCGCATGTCAGTTATTTTAAAAGCAGAACTGAGTTCACAGGAGGAGAGTTTCATCAGAACATTGTTAGTCCCTTTTGCCCTGCTGTTCACAGCATGCCCATGGCCAGGTACACATTCCTGGGCTAGGGACAGTGTGGGATATGACTGGACAGTGCACACTCATATACTTCTGTTCATTTAATATGATATATATATGTACTTCGCATGCTTCTTCCCTTTTTGTTACTGTCATTTCATGTGAATGAACACAGGGTTTTGTGTAGTCAGTTTAATATATCTTTTCTGGCTAATCATAAGTATACTATTTTAGACTCGGGGAAAGGAAATGTATCAGTATTTTAGTAATAGAAAATAATAATTTGAATGTCAGATAAATGTCAGTATTTGTCTGAAAAAGAAAGGAGGAGAGGAAGAGGAGAGCAGAAGAGGAGGACAAAGGACTAATACCATATGTTGCTAAAATTTCTAGATCAGAGTGTGGCCAGCATGCGGCTCCACCCACTGCTGGTTCTGATTCATAAAGACTTTTTGGAGCACAGCCAAGAGCTAAGTCCCTCTGTTTCTATCATATACCCACTACAACAGCAGCAGAGCAGAGGTGTTAGAGGAGAGTGTGCCCAGCCATCCTGAAATACTTACTGTCTGGCCTTTTATGGATAGTTCAATGACTAATAAAACTTACTGTAGACTTGTGGTTAACCTCTCAATCCCTCTCTCTCCCCTCTCTCCCTCTTTCCCTCTCTTTCTTCCTCCCTTCCTCCGTCTCCCCCCTACAAAGTTTGAATCTGAGTATTAAGTTCCGTTGTCATCTACTCTAGTCACATATTTAAGCTGTAACAGAGCCAGCATCTAAACAAAAGCACTGATACTAGGGTTGATATGTTGAAATGACTTTATGTGTAAATTCATCTTGAAGCATAGTCTTTCTTAAGATATTCCATGATCGTACATAGAAAGGAGGGAAGGATTTCAAGTCTGTCTCCCCACATGGCCATCCAATACTGCTCTTTCTTTAACTGTTTTTATGTTTCTCCAAGGCTGAGAATAGGTTACTTTGACCTTTGTCTTAGTGATGATATTTTTTTTAATTTTTTTTTTTTGGTTTTTCGAGACAGGGTTTCTCTGTGGCTTTGGAGCCTGTCCTGGAACTAGCTCTGTAGACCAGGCTGGTCTCGAACTCACAGAGATCCGCCTGCCTCTGCCTCCCGAGTGCTGGGATTAAAGGCGTGTGCCACCACCGCCTGGCTTATTTTTTTTATTTTTTTGTAAGAAGTTGTAGGTTGGGGTGAAGAGATAGAGGAGAAGACAGTTTTAATGACAATACTTACTCCTCAAGAGAGATAAGACTTAGAGGGTAAGAAGTGATTTATTTCTGTAAGTCTGTGACCAAATATCAAAGAAGAATGGGAAATTACATGCATTTGTAGAAAATTAGTTTTTCAAATTTAAGAAACACCTTTATAAAGAGCATTAAACTAGATGATAGATGAGAGCCAAGTAGCAGGCCTATCATGCTAACACTTGAGAGGTGGAGGGTAAGGGTTATGAGTTCAAAGCCAGTGTCAAATACAAATTAAATTAGTTTAAGACCAGTGAGGGTCTACCTGAAACCCAGTCTCACGCATGCATGCATGCATACATACACACATATACACATGCATGCGTACATACATGCATACATACATACATATATACACACACATGATCTATGACGTCAATATCAACACTTGTGATTCAAGAGAAAGTGTGTTCTGAGTTCAGTTGACATAAGTTGTACATTTGCTTCACTCCTCTCTCCCCCAAAATATGCCAGATTTCACTATTAGAGACAGTTTGTGACAAAATTTCACCAAAGCCATTTCTGCCACAAAATCATGATTGGTGCTTTAAAGAAAGAAGCATCATCTCATTAAAAATCCTGGAAACACACAATACCTCACAAGCTGCCAGGATAGTGTGTGCAACAACCAAAGAAAAGGGAGTAGTGAATGGATTCCCTTAAAGTGGGGCCTTAGTTGCTCCCCGTGAGGAATGCCGGACTGGCTCCAGTGAGATGGGAGTGAACAGGAAAGACTGCCTTTCCAGTTTGCTGAGTTGTTTATCTCTAGTAGGTTTGCAGCTCAACTCAGAAAAAGGCTTTAGCAAAGCTTTGGTGTGGGGAGACCTAAGAAGCAATGGGCTCTCCTCAGTAGATGGTGTCCATCCTAACTGCTTTGCTAGGAAAGATCAGCTCTTATATCCTCTACATAAGGACTGCACAGGAGTCAGATACTGCATAGTGATCCGTTAACACCTTCGGACTGTTTCAATTCTTTTAATACTGGGTACTGCGAGGGGTAGAAGGATCAAGGTTTATTTACTCTCCCTTTCCTTTCCACATTGGTCTGAAGATTTCTTCAACCATGCTATGGTCAACTTCTCTTCAGTTTGGGAATTGCAGTTTTTTACCTTGACATTTGCTTTATTTTTCATAGTCTCTTGATACTGAAACAAACTGTTTACTTTGTCTGTCATTTGAAGGTACCTTGTCTGTCTGTCCTACCCTCCTAAAGCCAGTTTGTCTGGCCATGCTGAACCTACTTTGTCTGTCCTACCATCTTGAAACTACTTTGCTCTAATTAAAAACAAAACAAACAAACAAGCAAAAACATGTTTTCTTTGGTAAGAGGCCTGGCCTAGGATAGGGCAAAATTCTTCACTGAGCAAGTGGCCTGATCTTGGAAAATTTCCAACTTCTCTATAGGCATACCCTTGTGGGAACTAAGAGCTTTATCTGTGTGTTAGGGATGGGATATGTGCATGAACATGTTTGTATGTAAGTATATTTTTACGTGTGTGTAGAGGTCAGATATTAGCATCCCGTGTCTTCCTAGATCTCTTTTCATGAGTTTTGAGATGAGGATGCTCAGTAAATCAAGAATTCACTAATTCCACTAGACTCATTGGCCACTAAGTCTCAGCCATCCTCCTGTCTCCACCTCTCAGCACTGGAATTCCAGGCAGCATTGCTCTGCCCAACATTTTATGGAGTTCTGGGGAGGGAAACTCCGTCCGTCTGCTTGCTTGGCAACACTGTACTTGCTGAGTGTTCCCCCGCCTCCGAGTTTTATTCTTGCTGTTGGTCAGAGAGGACTGTGACCTTCGTCCAACATGAGCCTACTGAGCTTCAGTAATCAATGGGATCCGAGCAAAAGCACCACTCAAAAGTTTCTGTTCGCTTATATGAGATGCCATATGGGAACAACCTAATATGATTTCTCACAGATCACGGGATGAAGGGTGACTTCCTTCTTTCATCTTCTTAGAGCTAAAAACAGCATTTGGCAGTCAGTAGGTGCTCCTGCGTCTCAGTGGAATATGCCAGATGAATGTTTCCATCACCTCCTCAAAGAGGCTAAATTCTATACATTCTTTTGAAATTTCCTTCCCTAAAATAATTGTCTGAAAGCCTGAAATTTTTATATATTCTGTTGTTGTGTTTTGTTTTGTTTTATTTTATTAGCACAACCAAATGCCTCAAGGTAGATTTGTGCTGGTATCATTTGAATCAACTGTAAATCGTTACAAGTCAGTGGAATTTTAACAACAAAAGCCAGAACCATAGCCTCAGCTGTTAACCTCCCACTAGCTCTCCCAAAATTAAATCCCCCTTAAAGCGTTCTAAATCTTAAGAAAGAAAGGTTTAGTTCTTTAATGCAAATATTAATATTTCACAAATAGTACAAAAGCCCCAACTCCACGCCTACTTTTAATGATTCTTGTCAATTAACATGCATCCCAAAGATGAGTTGAAATACAGTTTTGTTTGACTTCCATTTGAAAATCAAATTTCTTTTAGAAGTTCACATTGTAAAACTTGACAGTCATAAGGCAAGTGTCAGAGCCATTCAGCCTCCAGAGTTCTGGGATCTAGATAAAGATCGCTTGCTCTTTACAGTCCGCATGGCTTAAACCACGGACCCCAAAGACCTGCATTGAATTCTGGGTCTCTCTAATTCTCACTTTAATTCTTATCCTACATGTTGTAATTTTTGTGTTTAAAGAAAGCATGATGGGATTGTAAAGATATATAATTTAGGGAATTCATATAGTGTGAGCTTTTATCGAAATGTCTAAAATTGAACCCTCAGGGCAGGACTTTTGCCATACGACACAGAACAACATCAAGAGCAAAGCCTGTCCCTTGACCTCCTCCCCCCCTCCCCCGCAGACCCTGCCACGTGCTCCCTGCCACCAGATGCTGATAGTTTGCTTTCTCTCTAGAGCAGAGGAAGCCAACACAAAGACACTCTTAAGTCTCCCTTTAGCCCAGCTTCTAGCTTGCTGTACATCAATGGCTTTCTGATTCTCTTTGATCCCATTATAACTGAGCAACTTACCAGGTTTCTATCATCATGGGGAGATAAATCACCCTGGCACTGTTCTCAGGAATGGGCCTGGGGTCCTGTCCTTCACTGATGTGAATTACTGCCAAGGACTGTAATGTGATTCAAGGCGCATCTCTTGAATCAGCTGTTCTTTTGATAGCTGGCATGAACATCATCACTGCAATTATATCAACACTTGCTTCCAGCCAACACTTGGTTTAGACCTGGACAAAACGGGGTGTGTGTGTGTGTGTGTGTGTGTGTGTGTGTGTGTGTGCTATGTGTGCACATGCTGAGATAAGCGGACGATCTTGCAAGTCCTGCTCTTATCCCTTTGAGACAGTTTTGTTTTTCACTGAACATGAAGCTCAACAGGAAACCAACCAGTCCCATCAATCCTCCTGTCTCTGCCTGCACCTACACCAGCCCTTAGGTGACAGCTTCTTACAGTCATTTGTTTGGGTGCTGGTTATCTGAACTCAGGTCCTCATGCTTGCACAGTAAATGTTCTCACCCACTGAGCCATCTCCTCAACTCGCCTCTCTGATTTTTGCAGAAGCAGGCCAGAGCTTCAAATAACTCTGCAGACTAATAACATGCTGTATGTGTATGTAGCTGTGCTTTGGTGGGTGATGATGGCCAGGATACAGTGCTGCTAAGGAAGTAGCTGCTGTCACCTGCAATGTGTCACCCTGTAAGGATGGGAACTTTCCCTCCTGTATAGAGCTTTCAGTGTTCTTGTCAGAAGTGTGTCTAAATGTTGGCAGGACATCGGATGTTTTTTAAATGGTGCTAGCCAGTTGAAATGTGCTTGTATTTGCGACCTGAGGATACAGTGAACATTGTTGGGATGTCAGGATAGCGGGCTCTGTCCAGTGGGAAAATATCAGGCTTATTAAACCGTCAGGCTTACTTAGTGTGGTATAGAAAAGAAACCCTTTGGGCTTCATCAGTGTTCTCTTGCTCGTGAAGAGACATCACGAGCACGGCAACTTTAGAAAAGAAAACATTTCATTGGGAGCTTGCTTACAGTTTTAGAGGTTTAGTCCATGGTGGGGAGCATGGCACGGTTCATGGTGGCTATGCAGGCAGACATGGTGTAGGAGGAGCCCAGACTTCTAAATCCAGACCTGCAGGCACCAGAAAGAGTGAGACACTGGGCCTGGCTTGAGCATTGAAACCCCAAAGCCCACCTCCAATGAGTGACATGCACCCTCCAATGAGGTCACACCTTTCAGTGCTACTCCCTACTGGCTAACTCCCCAAATCTGCGAGCCTATGGGGGCCGTTCTTAATTAAAGTGTCACGCCCTCTGCTTTCTCACTGCTGTCACCGTGAGGTTTCACAAGGCACATCCAAGAGCATCAAGGAGTGTTTCATCTGATAAAGACAGCCCTTAAACATAAGATTACCCTGTTTTCTGTAATTAAGACTTCCTAATAGAGTGATTTCACGCTGAGGATAGAAGCATTTGTTAGCTAGCAGTACCCTTCCCACTTGGCTTCCCTTTCCAGGACAAGTTTCATTAGAGGAGTCCCTCTCCTCACTGGTCTCTCCTGTAATCACTTCTTCCTGTGAAAGTATTTAAAATTTTTCGAAATAAATCCCTCTTTATACCGCTTTAAAGATTTTTCTCAAGTTATGTCACTTTAGGCCTCTAAGACACGCTACAGCTTCTAAAGCCTCTAAGGTTGAAACTGGAGCACATGTCTGTTCAAGCTACTCTCCTCGGTTGTTTATGGAGACCTAACTCTTCTACCCTTCCCCTGTCCGTACTGCTGGTTCTCCTTCCTCAGCAATGTCTCTCTGGCCCACATGTAGGTCCAGGTTCAAACCTAAAGCCAGTTGTCCAAATCGGGGCTTCTCAGCACTAGTGGTATTCAGAGTTTGTGCCCTTCCTGGCTTGCCCTTTGTGCCCCTTTCTGGCTTGCCCTTCTCTGTAGACCACATGGCACATCCTGGTCCGGGTGGCTTTTCCATCCACCTACGTTAGGGCCATTACACACCAGGCTGCATCAAACTAGGTAAATAATTACTCAGAGGGAGTAAAGTTGTAACAAGTGCTTCTCCACCAGCCCAGTGTTATAATAAAACCCGACACATTAAAGACAGGCGCCATGGTTTTAATTCCCATGCTGACCTACTAATCATGTGGCTTTGAACAAGCTACTCAGCTCGCTTAGAATCTCTCAGTCAACCATGATCTAGAAAAGAAGCAATGAAGCGTTCTTCACAGGCTGGTTAAGAATTAGAGAGGCGAGCCGGACGGTGGTGGCACACAACTTTAATCCCAGTACTTGGGACGCAGAGGCAGGCAGATATCTGTGAGTTTGAGGCCAGCCTAGTCTACAAGAGCTAGTTCCACGACAGACTCCAAAGCTACAGAGAAGCCCTGTCTCGAAAAACTAAACTGGCAGAGTGGCAGGCACACTGTGAATATGAGGTTTTCTCGACTTCCTTTAGTGTCCCTGAAACTTGAGTTGTCCTCCTGCTTTCCTTTCTTTGTCCAGACCATCTATGTGGCTCATCTCTCTTTAAAACCATTCTTGTAGCTTGGGCTTGACTCACTGTCGTAGGCTGTGAAAGGAGCCAGGCTGTGGCGTCTAACACATCCACAGTCCAAGCCTGTTTTGTGTGCTAGTGTCTCCAGGACCATGGGTGGGTGACTTGGGTTCATTGCCACTCCACATCTTCCTATCTTAAAGGGAGATGATAAAATGTGTTAAAAAGATTAAATGAGCAGACATATGTACAGCACCTGGCACACGGCCAGACATAGTCACTGTTTGAGTTCTGAATAAATCAGACCCACGGTGGAGAAACCTCGAAAGCATTTAAGCTGAGTTTAGACAGAGCAATGCAGGCTGAACCGAGAGGAATGCTAGGAAGTTGGTGTTTTCTGAGAATATCAAAGTTGAATGGTTACGCACTTTGGGGACGCTCAGGACTTGCCGTTTTGTAGCAACAGAATGTAGACCAGTGGTTCTCACCCTTCCTAATGCTGTGACCCATTAACACAGCTCCGCCTGTTGTGGTGACCCCCAACCATAAAAGTACTACTTTGTTACTACTCCGTAACTGTAATTTTGCCACTGTTAAGACATGTAATGTAAATATCTGATATGCAGGATACCTGATATATGACTCCCAAAGGGTCATGAACACTGAAGTAGAGGTTTGAAAAATACAGCATTTGCCCAAACTGGAATTGGATTTGGTTTCAATGTATAGTTGTTTTCCTTGTGTACTCCTGTCCATGTGGCTGGTGAGCTAACTGTAAGTAGTTGGGAGAGCCCAGGCTATGCCCAAAGGACCCTTTTCACACCATCATTCTGCCTCTCTGCAAAAGCACAGGCTGTTTTTCCAGAACATTCCACAGGACTACATGGAGAGAAATCCAGGCTCATCCTGGCCCAGCAGGCCTAGATCAAACTGTTTATCTAAAGGGAAGATAGGAAAATACTTTGGTTCTGTGGGCTACAGAGAGTCACCAGGGCTTATTTTTCTTGTTTGATATTTTAAGTAACTCTTTGAAAATTTGAAGGCCATTCTTAACTAAAACTAGAGCGCAATTAAGACTGGTCCGCAGACCATAATTTATGGCTGAGAAATTCAAGACTCTGGAAGGAAGGGAGGGATGGAAGGTTGGGTTTCAACCTCGATGCACCAGTGCCTTCCTCAGAGGGCAGAGACGTGCAGCCCAGTACTTGCGTGTGATGTTGGAGACGTGGACGCTTTGCTGCCACAGGGCAGGCTGCAGTTGGATTCTTCGTCATGTTGTAGTGAGACCTCGTCACTGCTGTTTCCCATTGGGAGCTGATGAGGAGCGCTCGAAAACAGATGGAGCACAGACTGCAGAAATGGAAAACACAGAAGAAAGAGCTGTGTGAAAGAAATATTTAATCATAACATGAAAAACTCCTAGTGGCAACTTTTCCATTATGTTAAATTGCACCTCATTTCCATGCGTCCCGAGGATGTGTTTAGAAACAAAGGTTGTAATCTTCCTGCTTGGTGTTCATCTCCCGTGCTTTCTGCTTCCCTCCCTTGCAGGACTACGACCTGAGCCAGCTCCAGCAGCCAGACACTGTAGAGCCTGACGCCATCAAGCCCGTGGGAATCAGACGGCTAGACGAGAGGCCCATCCATGCCGAGCCACAGTATCCAGTCCGCTCTGCAGCCCCACACCCTGGGGACATTGGGGACTTCATTAATGAGGTGCAGAGACTCGCTTTCTTTTGTAAAATTTAATTTCATTAACACATTAACATATATTAGCTATATGGAATCAGGTTCTTTATGGTAATTTATGCACATGTATAATGTGTATTACTTGTTTACCCCATTACATCGCTTGACACCACACACCCCCCACTCCCACTGATTCCCCTCCTCTTCCCAACTAGTTCTCCTTCTACTTTTTTGTCTTTCTTTGTGGTGACCCCAAGTGTTTAATTAGGGTTAGGTGCATGAGCGTGAATTAGGGGTTATGTGTAGGAGCATTAGCAACTGCCCAGTAACTACACTATTGAAGAAAATTACTTTCTTGTAGGACATTTTATTGTATGCTTAAGATTAGGTCCCTGTGAGATGCACATTTGGGACACAGCTATTGAATATTAATTCATTAAAATATCATTTTTGATTGTATGTTTATATGAAAAGAAATATGACTTCGGTGACAGGGAACAAGCTTTTTAAATGTACGTACAGATGTACATGTATGTGCAGGTGTACATGGGAACCTACATTCATGTGTTTTTGGAGACTAGAGGACAGCCTGGGGAACATTCCATAGGCACTATTGAATCTCTCATGAGCCTGGAACTCACCCTGTAGACTAGACTGGCTGACTGTCAAGCTTCAAGGACATCTACCTGTTTCCACCTCCCCAGTGCTGGGCTAATAAACACTACTCGGCACACAGACGAACTTTTTTTCACATAGATGCTGAGGATCAAACAGGTCCTGAAGCTTGCAGAGGAGGCACATTATAGACTGAGCTGTCTTCCCAGCACCCTCAATGGTTTCAGTCAGCCCAAAAGGGAGGCATCGGCCAACATCCTGCACTGTAAAATGATGTGATCATACGTTAGGCGCAGCCTATAGACAACAAACAGACCAGTACTGTCCTGCGTTCTAACTTCCTGTATTAGCCTTAATAAACAAACAGGAGTTCTCTTTGCCTTTTTCTATACTGATGAGAATTCACTACCTCCTCATCAACTCATCAAATGACAGTTGGAAGAGTGGCTAAATTAAATACCATGTGACTTGAACACTGGCCTTGTAGAGGGGACTTAAAAGCCTCTGTGTGAGGGAGCTAATTCTCTGCTGGATGCAGCAGACACAATTTCACTTTGAGAATTCTCCGTCATTCTTTTATTCATTGCTCCCAAGAGTCCTCCTATGGCTGATACTAAAGTTTTGACAGAGAATGGCTTGTGCTTCTTCTTTTTAGATACTAGCCAGAATTTTATTGTTCATATAAGATAGTGATAGTTAACGATACTGGCTGAATATATAGCAGGAGCTGTGGTCTCCGCTCAGATGCTGGCCACTCCAAAGTCAACATTGGTCCCTATACATCACAGCGTGCAAGGTGTCCATTGCATGTGGCTTTGATCATGGAGCAGGCTTGATGAGTCACTAGCAAGCTTTCTGTTGGCTGCGAACCAGCTCCCAAATCATGAAGTGGAGACAGTATTAGTTAAGAATGCTGGGCTTTATCATGTGCTTGTTCCACTAGCTCTTATAACTTAAACTAACCTGTTTCTCTTGATCTACGTTTTGCCTTGGGCATTTTTACCTTTATTCTGTATGTCCTACTCCTTGTCTGGCTGGCTGGTGGCTGCCTGACTGACTTGCTGGTCCCCCGTGTCTCCCTAGTTCTTTCTCCTTCTCTCTCTTTTGGTCCCAGATTCCTTCTCCTCCTTATTCTCTCTGCTCATCAGGCCTACCTATCCCTCCTCTGCCTAGCCCCTGGCCATCAGCTTTTAATTTCATCCAGTTTGGTACCTTAGGCAGGCAAACAACACATTTATACATAATTAAACAAATGTAGACAAAACAGATGTAGCACATCTTCACCTAGTTAAGGCAATATTCCACAACATGAGCCTCTTGTTTCCTGGGCTTTATTGACATAATATATAAATGTTAGCAGTCTACTGTAAAGTTTCATATATACTAGGTTTAGAAATAGGGGCTGGCAATTTTGATGAGTGGATAAAGGCACATCCCACCATCTGATGATCTGCATTTGATCCCGGGGACCCACGTGGATCACAAGTGTGCTCTCGAGTCCACATGGACACAGTGGCATACACGTGAGCACACACGTGCATGCGTGCGCGCGCACACACTCACACACACACACAAACTAAATAACGTGTAAGAATAATTATTTAACAAAGTTTCAAAGCAGAGTTGGAGTATTTCTCAGCGTCTGTGACTTTCCATTGCTGTCTGTTCCTAATGAAAAGAGGCTGCTTTCCAAACATGTTGGTTTCTGTTGAGAAAGTAATGGGTTAATTTGTGGCAGATGTCTATTAAGACCATATAGAAGGGAAGAGAGGAAGAGAGGAAAGCTACTATCTCCTCTTTTTCTGTAATCTGTGTTCCGACTTGCCCTGTTCTTACGCAGATTTGCTTAGAGACAGTTGCAGGAGCTTATGAATAACATCAGAGATTTTTATTTATGTAAGAGTACCCAATGGACTTGTGTCTGTATTTGTTGTATATTGTTCTGGAAAAAAAACATTGAATTATCCTCTTGGTTACTGCGTTTTAAGATATAATGAATTTTAGAACTACAGGTGTGAGAACTATATTTTCTTGCAATTAAGAGTTTTGATGAGTGGAATTCAAACCTTAGGAGCTTCTGCAGGGCCCTGTGGTGCAGTTCACTGTGGGAGTCAGTTCCAGCTCTAATATTCTTCTCTTAGAAATAAAAATCAAGCCCTAAGTGCAGTTATAAGGCTAATCATGGTCTGATTTCTGCAATTTCCTTCATTCCCCAAGTTCTTCTTAAACTGCAATCCTAAGGTACTTGCAGTCCCCAAAGGATGGCCCTTTTAAACAGGAAAAGCTCATGCTTTCTCGATCTGCAAGTTTTCTGTAGCCATAAGGATGCAGTGCAAACATCTCGTCTCTGAAACTGTCCTTGAGATGTCTGGACACCAAGTGATGCTTCTCCTGACACAATCCTCCCCAGCCGCCTGGACTGTGACTGTAAATATTCTCTCTGCCATTGGAGAGTGTGAATGTCGATATCCTCTCTTCCATTTGAGGGTGCAACTGTCAATATTTTCGTCTCTCACCTGGGTATATGGGTTTTCTAGAGCAAGGGCTATTTCTTGCTCTGTGTGGCTGCTCTGCGGCATTCAGTACTTTAGATGTATTAAGTGTATTTTCATTTACAGTCTTGTCAATGTGTTGGTGGGGACATGACTCCATCCACCTTCAGTCGAGGAGCCTCTGTTCAATAGTGAAGTTATGCTTACAATGCACAGACAGCCCCTCGTGCCAGGGTTATACTTGTCCCAATCTCATCCCCGGTCCCTCACCAGCCTGCATATTGCAGAGCATTGAACAGTGACTTTATCTGTGCCTTGTACCCCTGGCTTGTAATTGGATTCTGTTCTTCCAGACTCAAACTCACCTTTCCTTGCCATGCCAGAAAGGATCAGTACACAGAGCAGACAGGTGCTGTCCAGTGTCACCCAATCCTACTTACCTGGGGCTTACCCCCAGTATTAGAAACCAGCTGTGGTTCCATTCATCCTCTGAGGTCTTCTGTGGCCAAGGAGATGGGTCCTTATTCCTGGGTGTGGCTGGATGGGGTAGAGCAGATACTTTGGTTAGTGAAGGAATAAAAAGATCAATGACACTTCTAGTCATTTTCAAAATAGCAGCAAATCCATGAAGCTGAGCATTATCTCAACATACAGGAATTAGAAAGGAGACCACAAACAAGCCTTGACGTGTCCGAGGGCCAGGGAGGTGAATGTAGCTGTAGCATGCGCAAAGCCCTGGGTTCAATCCTCAGCGTCTCGTGAACTGTCTGTGGAGGCATACACCTACAGTCCCAGCGCTCAGCAGAGGCGGGAGCATCAGTTCAAGGTCATTCTTGTGTACATAATGGTTTCCACGTCAGCCTTAGTTAGCTAAAGGACACCTTGTCTTTAAAAAAACAAAACAGTGGCAACAAATAGTCCTACAATTAGAGGCAGGAGGAAGTCCAAGCAGATCAAGCAGATCCAAGCAGGTTATGATAGTTGATTATGTGGGCAAAAGAAAAGGGATTAATACTCTCTAGAAGTCACACAATCCTCAGAAGCACCAGGCAGATTCTTCCATCCCAGGGAACCATTAAGACTTGCTCAATATCTTTCATTAACTTGGCAAACAAAAATAAATACATGTATTTTGAAACATTTGAAGGCACCTGGAAAGAACTCCAGTACACTTTGTGAAAACATTGCAAATACATACAAATTTATTTATCTCCAGGTCTTATTTGATTTAGCAGAAGACCAAATGTTCCAAAGGAAGAATAATATAGCAGTGATTATAATTGGAGCGCTTTTATAGATATAAGGAATAGGGACGCTCCCAAGAACATTCTCCAACTTGTTTATTTAAATAATGAATGAGCGTCGCTGTGAATTTCACAAGTGAACTCATTTCTAGTCAAGCAGGTAGAGTAGAGCAAGACACCTGTTTTTGGATTTTAGTTAGAATTTCATTCTGTTTGCCTTTTTAAGCATGACCTTCAGAAGGTGAAAATAGTGAAATAAATTCATTTAATCTCAGCTCCTTAGTAGATATTAGCATATCTCCAATAACTGCATTAATCTCACATGCCCTTATCTGAGAGGAATTAAAATCATGTGTGCCCTTCTGTGAGAGGACTGACTTCTGCCTTAACATTGCTTACAACATCCGGAAGGGCTTTGCAGGAGAATTGGTTGGAGCTACTAAAGCTTAGACTGCTTCTTTCTCTTGTTACTTGCATTTACTTTGTCAGCTTTAAAGCGCTTCATCCTTTCACTGCAAGAGGACTGCGGGGCTTGTCTGAGTTCAAATCCGGCTCACCTCTCAGAACTGGAACTTTGTGCAAGTTTGAGGCCCTTGACGTTTATCTCTGGGTTTCCAATTGTCTTTTTTGTAAGCCGGAAATAAAATTGAACCTTCTTTTGAGGTTGTAGTGGAATCTTAATAAGGTGGCATGTGTGGATGCGGTGTGATGGCACACACCTTTAATCTCAGCACTCAGGAGGCAGACAGAAGCAGATCTCTGAGTTCGAGGCCAGCCTGGTCTACAGAACAAGTTCCAGGACAACCAGAGCTACACAGAGAAACCCTGTCTCAAAAAAACAAAACAACAGCAACAACAAATAGACAGCACATGTAAAATGCTTGGCATAGTATGTGTCTCTGTATTGTTAGAAATGCAGTAACGATTATTTCAGACAATTTTTTATTAATAAAAGATTCTCAATGGTCTTTTAATTGAAATGAAAAATTAAATTCTCTTTTTATAAAAATAATAGCATCTTAAACTCCTTATAACCAAATAGGATACTAATGTTAGCTTTGATATATAATATAAAATGGTATATTAGTATGTCAACCTATATTAGTCCGGAGCATTAGGGAAACAATCTCTTGTAGAAGGGAATCCGGAACTCAGACATTGTCCTGACCAGCAGGATGTGATTGCAAAATAGCCTTGGCAGGAAGGGGCCTCACACTCTGAGGTGATTCAAACAAGGTGAGACAAGAGGTGACTGGAACAACCACAGGTGTGACTCCCATAGCTGGGGGGGGGGGGGGGGGAGCTCAGCAGCAAAAGCAGCATTTGCAGTGGGCTAATGCCTGAATGAGTGGGTGGGTGGAGGGATGGATGGATGCGTGGGCGGGTGGATGGATGGTTGGATGGATGAGTGGATAGATGATTGGTATATTAATCATAAAAATATGTTGAAACATTACAATCACATTGCAGCTAGAAAGAAATGAATATGTAAATAGAAGCTGTGCACAAGGGTTTGGAGAACTGGTGCTTAATTCAGTTGTGAGTGCTCAGTTTGAGGCTAGGGCAAACCGGGTCGTATAGGGTTTCTCCATAAAGCTTTGTACCCAGCCGTTAGTCAGGCTTGGCAAAGCACCATCTTATTCTTCTATCTCAGCTTCTCTCTTCTATTATTTACTTAAACTGTTAATCAATTTTAAGTTTAATTTTCTTAAATAAAGGCAATTGCTTTTATTTCCAGTAGGTGCCTCTGCACCTCTGTTGAAGACTGTCTTTCACACCCCGGGTGAACCTGTCCCTTAGGTATGCCTCCAAAAGCATGTTGAAGGCTTTGCCTACAGGGAGTGATACCACATTTGTGAGAGACCCACAGTCATCCCAGGAAAGGAGCTGGAGTTCTGAGATGAGAAGAACAGCGAGATGTCCCTGTCGCTCTGCTGCAGGCAGGACATGGGGAGCCGAGGCAAAGCTATGACACAAAGACTACAGAAGCCAATGTCAGGAGATCAGTGGCTCTTTCTCCTTCCATCCCTCTTGTGTTCCTCTCTGCAGAGTGCCTTTATAGTTCCCATCAAAGTCAGTCTCCACCCCAAAAGCTTAGGGTCCAAAGTCTATAAATACAAGCTCACCAAGAAGTAGCCACAGCTTATACTCTGCAAAGGACCTGAGACTGAAAAAAAACTGATACAGCACCCAGATAAATTTATCTTAGAGTTCCAGATCTGATCCATGAGAGGAGAACCAAGGAGCCAAGCGTACTTTTCTGCATCGAGTCAGGCCTGGAGAAACACGTGGTTGGTTTGTAAATTTAGTAACAGTCCTTCATACGTCAAGTGACAGGGTCCATATCCAAGAATAAAGGAATCCAGGAGACTGCTCCCTCAGATTTATTCTGCAGTCTTTGACCACAGGGCTATAATTGCCAGTTTCTCAGCTTGCCTATGATCCTTTGAGTAAGTACCTCATTCCGAAATGGTTCAATCTCTTCTGAAGTGCAAACCAATCCTATGCATGTAACAGGGGCTCAAAGTTCCTGACCCCTACCTGGAAAGAGCTTCCCCAAGAATTCCTCCAGATCAGTGATGTCACCCTTCGTGACGCTATGCCCTACTATACACAGCAGACTCACTAAGCATGCCATGGCCTTAACTCCTCTGTAAGAGCAAACAAAGCAAATTCAAACTATCACGGTGGTCAGAAGACCAACAAGAAATACACATTTCTTCATATTTTTAAGATTAAAGGATATTTCTAAGGCTCTCAGAACCAGATATTTAAGCATTAGACTGATCTTAAGGATTACTGAATGAAATGTGTTAAGGCATTTGCTGAAGATTCTCAGAGTCTTCCGCATACCAGTGCGGACCAGAGAGTTGCAGCATGAGTCACTTGGACACAGAGGTCTGTGTCATCACTTTTCGACCCCACAATCAGATGTCCTTGAAGCGCTGCCACCCTGCCGTTGACTCTTTTAAGATAGGGTATATATATCACAGAGTGGCCTTGAACTCTTTGAACTGGTTTTGCAGCCATTCCAAGAATAACCTTAAACATCCCATCGTACTACCTCTTTCTGTGGGGTGCTATGATTACAAGTGGGCACCCCAATGCCTAGTTAAGACAGACTTGGGAAACAAGCACAGTGCTTCTTCCATGCTGGGCAACACGCTACCAATTGTGCGGCATCCCCAACTCATCTCTTCAGAAAAGAATCTTAGAATTGTTCTTAGGAAGTCCTTTGTACTAGGAATTTCCATGAAGCTTGTTGATTTTTCCTTCCAGGGTCTATTTCATGTGTAAACCAAAACTAGATGGTGCTGAACTAAAAGATTCATTTAGTAACTCTAACTGTAGTTAGTCAATTTTGTAGGAAAAGGGGGGATACGAGGCGATAGTAAGTGACTGTGAGCCCCAAGAGGGCAGTCACTGAATCTACCTTGCTCACATCCAGGTCCCCAAAGCATTAGAGTCACAGAAACCCAAACCGTGTGTCTTGCGTTGACAACACAAAGTGAATGAAGGTGAATTCTTTGGCTTTTCAAGAGCTGGGGCTGCAGTAACTAACAGCTATTGCTAGCTTGTGGCAGTGATGGCTGCAATTCTTGCACAAGTTCCAAGCCCATTGGTGGCTTTCTTTCCTTAGTCACGCATAGTTTTCATTGCAAACTCTGGGGAAAGTAAACCTGCACATGTAACAGACTGCCCTCCTGGCTGACCAGACAAAGGACTGTCAGCAGCACCTCAGAACCCTTCAAGTGACCTCTCTTCTTCCTGCTCCTCACAGCGCTGGCCACAACCAAGCTGGACAGCTGGATGACCTCTAAAGTGGCCCCTGTGGCATCTTGGGTGTGTGCTCCCCTGGGGATCACTGAGGACAGCAACCCTCTCTGCCACAGAAAGGAGACACAGGGATCCTGAGAGAGTGTGGGTTGTAGTTCTCAGTCTTAGAACTGCACTGTAGCTTTTTCTAAAAATAAGAGAGGTATAGTCTCGTCCAGAATTAGTTTTGTTTTACATATTGAAGTGGTTTGCTGAAGACTTTTAAAATTTTCTTTAGCAGCCCTTTCTGGGGTAGAAGTAGTATAACATGATATGGGGAAAAGTTGGGCCTAATTATAAATGGTTAGGGTTGTTGGTAAGAAATTCTTGGCTGTGGGAGAGTTGGGAGGCTCTGGCTCTGGGTTTTTTTGATGGGAGTCTAGCAGCTGCTGTTTTATTTCTTAAAATAACTTCTCTTAACTTTTGCTTCAAATGTCAATGCAGGATTTTCTCTTTTCTTTAAAACTAACCATTAAAATATTGAGTGGTACTCATTGTGTTTTCTGTGACCAACACTGGTGAACACTTGAACCCCATGTCTCTTTTGATCTTCACCTTGTTACAGTCTCACATGAGTCCATAGTGGGGGCTCAAGGAGAATGCTGGTGAAAGTTGAGGTGTTGGCTCTGGTCTGATCTCAGAAACACTACAGCATACTGACTCTGATCTTAACTTTCCTGATTCTTCTTTGTTCCTTATTGGTAAACTTGTAACAACTGAACTTGCTTATTTACAAAAAAAAAAATTTTTTTTTCAAAGTTTCATTTCTGGTTGTTGTGGCAAAATAGCCTGACAGAAGCATTTCAAGGAAGAAAGGACCTCTTCGGGCTCACAGTTGAAGGCCTTCACCAGGAGAAGAAAGGGAACACAGGGTGGTCCACCACAGTCAGTCAGTCAGCAGAGAAAGGACCAAGTGCATGCTCCTCAGGTCCCTCCCTCTCTATTTATACAGTCCAGGATTCCTGTGAGGGAATGGTGCCACCCACAGCAGACATGTCCTCCACCTCAGTTACTGTAACCAGATCATCTCCCCACATGCCCAGAGGATCATCATCTTCCAGTTGACTGTTAACTCCCGATCACACATTCATAAGTTAATATGTACTCAGAAAACATGGAAATATTTAAAGATTGATCTCTCGAGGAAGAAAGTCTATGACAAGTCTCCTCATCTTAGGTGCCTACCAGCTTCTGCTGAGCCAGAGCTGTAGGCAAACAGTAATTGCTTGAAAACAACTGTTCTTGCCGTGTTGTGTGCATCAGAATGGAACTGAGAAAATCCCGACCGCCTGAGGCTGGTTTCTCTTTTTAATGTTTTTTGGTGCATAATTAACAATTAGCTGTAGATACTTTAACTGCATACTTAAAAGCACCTGATTTCAAGAGTTAAGAATGTGGATTCTAATTGCTTCCTCATTTTTGTGTTCTTTATTTTTAACACACACACACACACACACACACACATATATATATAGTTTTAGATTGACAAAATTTCTTCTCCTCCCTAATATTTATATTATGTACAAGTATCAAGTCATAGGTTTTCCACGGCCTATGAAATCTAGAAGTCACCC
This sequence comes from Alexandromys fortis, assembly GCF_014885135.2. NCBI lineage: Eukaryota > Metazoa > Chordata > Mammalia > Rodentia > Cricetidae > Alexandromys > Alexandromys fortis. The sequence goes on from NW_026068000.1 coordinate 1,553,580, forward strand.
TACTTTTTATTGAAAAAATATCCTAATTTTCTTTATATGTAATCATTGTATGTGGGAGTGCCTTACTTAAGACAGTTCATACAAGTCTATGTTATGTATTGGGCATATTGCTTCCATACCCCTCAGCCACACCCTTTTCACTCTCTCCTTGCCCATTGGTCTTTGTCCTTCTACACTGACTAACTTCTACCTTCATACCATGAATGTGTTTGTGTGTAAAAACACACACACCGCACAGTTTTGTATACATGCACGAAGTCTAAAAACCACAAATTACAGAAAATACTCACTTGTCTTTCTGAGACTGCCTTATTTTCTGTGACTATTGCCAGGCGGATGATCTACTATGCTAGAAACAGCATACTTAGAATCTGCCCTATCTTTTCACACTGTATCAATTAACTCCACATTTTATGTTCCTCTTAAAAAAGGTGCTTTAATGTGACTCTCTGTGTAATGTAGTAACGCGTCTGGCCTTCCTTCACTTATCCATCAATAGCCTTCCAAAATTAGGTCAATGTCACTTCCTTGGTGAATTCAGAGTCTTTGTGGTAATCTCAGTTTTCATTTCTTTTTTTCAATTTCCTGACATTTGCCTAGATTCCATAGTTCTGATATTTATCATGAGCTTTCTGGTATATTCATGCCTTATAAAATACATTGTAAGCAGATAGTGGGCCATGGACCACTTGGTTCTCCTATATATGTCTTCTTTGATGCACATATAGTTTGTATTCAATATCCCCTTCCGCCCCCACCCCTCACTCTCTGTTTTGGGAGACAGTGTTTCTCTGTATAGCACTGTTTGTCCTGAAACTAGCTGTGTAGACAAAGATCTTAAGATCTTAAATTCACGGAGATCTGCCTGCCCCTGCTTCCCGATTGTTGAGATTAACGGTGTGCGTTACCGCTGCCCAGCTGTATTCAAGTTAACTGGCAAAAATCCCTCTCCGAGTTCTTGTATCACAAGGACCTTTGTATTTCTTTCATAGTCCCTGATCTACTAGTAAGTTAAATGATTCTTTCCAAAAAGCTCTTATCCCATGGATTTTCAATCACATTTATTACATCTTATCCCAAGGAAAGTATTGTTCATGTTCAGTGATTTGATGATTTTGTTGTTTTCATAGTAATTACCCTGTTAAAATTTAGGTTACAGTTTGGTAAATCCTTTTTTTTTGGCCTAGCCATTGGTCTCCATATATCATCCTCTCTTAAGAGCTGCAAACGAATGACCCCTTTTTTTCCATTTGTCAAATATATTCCCCAACCAGTCGCCACCCCTTTCTTTTGTCATGGCTACCCTTAAGATTGTTTCCTTGAAAAAGAGAATTGTCTGACTTAGAGGACCTTTTTTTTTTTTTTTTTTCTTTTCTGTGTGCTCAAATTGCTGTGATCTTACCAATGGAAACCTTTGAGCAAGCTGTGATCCCCAAAGGTCTCTTAGGTGACCTTGTGCCCTGTCAGTCGGTATCCTCTTGTAATTCCTTCCTCTCTCTCTCCTAACCTAGGGCCTTAAAGCTGCTGACAACGACCCCACAGCTCCGCCATATGACTCCCTCTTGGTCTTCGACTATGAGGGCAGCGGCTCCACGGCCGGCTCCTTGAGCTCCCTCAACTCCTCCAGTAGCGGTGGGGACCAGGACTATGACTACCTGAATGACTGGGGACCCCGCTTCAAGAAGCTGGCCGACATGTACGGCGGCGGTGACGACTGAATGGCAGGACGGACTTGGCTTTTGGACAAGTATGAACAGTTTCACCTGATATTCCCAAAAAGCATACAGAAGCTAGGCTTTAACTCTAGTCCACTAGCACCGTGCTTGCTGGAGGCTTTGGCGTAGGCTGCGAACCAGTTTGGGCTCCCAGGGAATATCAGTGATCCGATACTGTCTGGAAAACACCGAGCTCAGCTACACTTGAATTTTACAGTACAGAAGCACTGGGATTTTATGTGCCTTTTTGTACCTTTTTCAGATTGGAATTAGTTTTCTGTTTAAGGCTTTAATGGTACTGATTTCTGAAACAATAAGGAAAAGACAAAATATTTTGAGGCGGGAGCAGCAAGGTAAATGCGACATGCTTCAACACACTTTTGTTACAATGCGTTTGCTTTTGTTAAGATGCAGAATGAGACAAACAGATTAAAAAAATTAACTCATGGAGTGATTTTGTTACCTGGGGTGGGGGGGAAGACCATGAGATAGGAAAAATGTACATTACTTCTAGTTTTAGACTTTAGATTTTTTTTTTCACTAAAATCTTAAAACTTACGCAGCTGGTTGCAGATAAAGGGAGTTTTCATATCACCGATTTGTAGCAAAATTGAATTTTTTCATAAACTAGAATATTAGACACATTTTGGTCTTAATCCATGTACACCTTTTTATTTCCTGTATTTTTTCCACCTCGCTGTAAAAATGGTGTGTGTACATAATGTTTTATCAGCATAGACTATGGAGGAGTGCAGAGAACTCAGAACATGTGTATGTATTATTTGGACTTTGGATTCAGGTTTTTTGCATGTTAATATCTTTCGTTATGGATAAAGTATTTACAAAACAAAGTGACATTTGATTCAACTGTTGAGCTGTAGTTAGAATACTCAATTTTTAATTTTTAATTTTTTTAATTTTTATTATTTTCTTTTTTTTGTTTTGTTTTGTTCAGGGGAGGGATAAAAGTTCTTAGCACAAATGTTTTACATAATTTGTACCAAAAAAATTACACACAAAAATGGAAGGAAAAGATAAAAGGGGTGGCCTGGTACTGGCAGCACTAGCAAGTGTGTGTTTTTAAAAAACAAAACAAAACAAAACAAAAAATGAATAAAAAGAGAAAAAAGAAAAAAAAGCTTTTAAACTGGAAAGACCCTGACGACGGCTTTGCGTCTGTGTTGTGTACCAGATTATAAACAATACACCTCTGACCCCAGCGTTCTGAATAAAATGCTGACTTTGGATCTGGTGGCTGGTTTGAACCTTTTCTTTCTCCCAGAGCTGCTTTGAGTGTGGCAGAAACCCCAAGAATCAGGGGGTCCCTGGGAGTGGGAGCAGCATTGCAAAATCATGTGTTCCTTCTCAGTTCCTTCCTCCGGAAATGCCTGGAGTGTCTGCATAGAAGACAGACACTGATTGACTGGAAAGGAACCTAGTGGCCATGGCATAAACACAACTACATGAATTTCATTGAGCACGTGAAATTGCTAGCTCACCTTTTGTTGGCACCCAAGCTGTTGGTTACACTGAAGTGGGTAGAGGGTGTGGCCTTGGGAACAGCAGTGGACACCTGCTGAGTCTCTCACCCTCCCTGGAGCCACTGTTCTTTGTTCTTAGCGAAGGATGCTCAGGATTGGCTCCTGACTTTAATTCAACCTCTTCTTTAGTTGGGTGTGTTACAGTGAGGGACAGAGACGATCAGCCATGCTAAGTTTTATAAAACTGTTCATATCTCTTAACTATGGTTCATAAGTGGGTTGTGTGAGAATTGAAAGAATCCTCACTATTTTCCTGTCTGCCTTCATGGTCATAGCACTACGTAATTCTTACACTGTAGACTTCAGAAAACACATACAACACACCTCCTCTACATAACTGCTCTGCTTTTCTTAACCTGAAAGTTATTGTATACACACAGTAAAATGGGCTCTTGGTTGCTTTTCAGATCCTTAGATGCTAGGCTCTGAGAATTTCCATAATGAGAACATACTAAATTGGATAATCTTTGTCTAAAATGAATTCATAGACAGTGCCCTCATTTTGTACATCCAAATGAAAACTGAACTGACTTTCCAATTCAGATGTGTACAGTTTCTGACAGGTAGGTAATTTTCTCACGACGTGGCTGTAGTGGCGCACACTTGCAGTTCCAGCAAAGACAAGAAGATGGTCACAAACTAGAGGCCACCTGATCTACATAACAAGGCCCAAGCCAGCCAGACCTGAGTAGCAAGACCATGACTCAAAGCATAAATAGATAGATAAATCAAACATCACACACACACACACACACACACAAAGTGTATGTGTGTGATTAATAGTTCTCAAAACTCCCCTTTTCCCAGATGCCCTCCACAGACATGGCCCTTTATACAAACATTTCTAAACCAAGCTCCCAACAACCAGTGAAGAGTAGTAGATGGGCTCGTTTTGCTACAAATGGATTTTTTTATTCAACTAGTAGTGATGCATGGTTCTTGTTATCCAAACGACTCTATACACATTTGCATATATATTTTATTTTAATTTATATTCATGAAAATGGGGTTACATACTATATATTTTTCTGTTATTTTCTTATTTTGCTAACACTTTATCTTGGACTTTTTTCATATTACTATATATGTATTTCCACTTCATCCTTTTTAACTGCTACATAGAATTCCATAATATGGCCTTAATAGTTTTATTGAATCGTTTCTTAATTTGTTTCCCTTTTTCATGATTAAAAATGATTCCACAGTAAACATGCCTGTGCAAGCCTCTGCATGTGGGAGTATTTTTCCAAATTAGAAGCTTGGGGATGGAATTACATGATTCAAGAAAGCAGAGGGAAGTTAATTAAACATGGCTAAAATTATAAATGTTTAGTGTTACTTCAATGAGCCTTTTAGCTAAAAGAAGCAGCTTTTTAAAGCCAGCAGCAGAATTCAAGACGATCTAACTAAGGCCTTACTCTCTTTTCTGTGGAAATTAGTCATGGAGTCAAGTCCTGGTCGTAGCTTCCAGTGATCTGTAAAATGGCTTTAAAATGTAATATAATAAAGCCTTGAAAATTCTGTTTATGAGTGTGATGTTCGGACCTGATCCAGAAGCAAACTTATCTTGGCCATCCTTGGGAACTTGGGTCTGGCTGCAATGTGAGCAGTGAGCCCACTTATGCAGAGGGATCCTCCTGGTAATGGTCATTTTCTGAGATAAAAATATGTGTGCTATTCGAGGCCAGCCTGGTCTACAAGAGCTAGTTCCGGGACAGGCACCAAAGCTACAGAGAAACCCTGTCTCGAAAAAAAAAAATATGTGTGCTATAAATTTCACCAAGAGCAACAGATTGTCTAGTTAAAGACAACAGTAATTCATAGAATCACAATGGATTACGTGAATCACTTCTCCTCGCACACAGCCATCTGGATGTTATGCCCCCTTAAAGGTTGGCATGAGGGGACCAGTGAGATGGCTCAGCGGCAAACAGCCTTTGCTGACAGAGCACCCAGAGTCAAATCATGGAAGGAGAGAACTAGCTCCACAGAGTCATCCTGTGACCTCTACATGTATAGTGTACACACACACACATACACAAAATGACCATTCCCATGGTCATCAGGAGATCCCCCTGAAGCCTGGCGGGGGGCTGTCTGTTCTTTCTCTGCATGGGCAAGTCATCTGTGTTCTTTCAAGTCTCTCCATTCCCCCCATGGACTTTGTTGCTTCCCCACCCCCCAACTGGCAAGAGCTCTTGACATGCTTGCTTTCCTAGTATTTTGCTAATCTTTTGAGGTCACTACAATAATTTTATAGCACAAATTTTTCATGATTTTTAAAGAGTTTGTTATATTTCAAAGTGAGATTTCTGAGATTATTTTTCCCCAGTGACATTTAGCGCTTTCATTCACCCAGAATCATGATTATAGGAGTCAGCTTCTGAACAACATGTCTAAATGTAAAGGCTGATATTCAGACATCATTTGTTAAAAATTTGAACCTTGTCCCAGTCATCTGACATAGAACCTTTGTCCTATACGTCTCCTTCTTGGTCTTTGAGTCTGTTCCATTGGCTCACAGATTGTCTGCACAGTGCTGGATGATTCTAACGTGTTATTTTGATAAATCATTCCCTTGCTGTTCTTGTTAATAAAACTGTTCTGTATTTTTTCTGAATTTTTCTTGTACATGAATTTCAGAAATATTTTGTCAAGGACTACAACAAATTATATTTCAGGTTTTACTAAGTTGTAGAAAAATAACAATGTCACTTATTCCCATCAAATTCTGTATCCTTTCACACCATAGAGCTTTACTAAGCATCTCATTTTTGTGTTCTCTTTAGTTCTTTTCATTATTCTTAGAAAAAGAATTTTTCACAGGGCAGTTTCTCTACCAATTCTCTTACTGGTTGCTTGCAAGTTGACTGATCTCTCCTATTTCTGCCTTAGTTTACCCTTCCACTAGTTTCCAATCCTTTTCTGGTGATTTCAATATTCCTAAAAAGTAATAATGACAGTTTTTTCCTGTCTCTTAAGTCTAATAATTGGAATTTCTCCTGCACTGGTATGGTAATAAGAATTATTTTAATTTTTCTTGTCTGTAGTTGGAAACTATCTTTCACATTATACATAACATTTACTATAAACAGTAACATAAATGTGCATGTTGAATTTTTAAACAATCTTTGTTACATAGATGATCATTAGTACATTAATTTGGTAGATTATGTTATTGCTCTTAGATGGTCTAGTGTTAAATCTAGTGTGTCCTGGCATGAACTCAGCGGGTCTTAATCTCTTTCCCTCAATGGGCTAATGTGTTTGCTGTTATTTTTCTTGGTAACCTTAAAACACACACTTTTCTATGCCACTCTGTTTCTTGCTACGTTTTAGTCCCAGATTTATGCTAACCTAAAATAATCTATTCGGAAGATTGGCTTTTTCCCCCATTCCCCACAATATTTTATATAAATCATATTTATCTGTTCATTAAAAATTTTGCTAATCTATACTTTTACCCCTGTTGGGTCAGGTTGTCTCAGTAAGTACCTGAATTATTTCTCAGTAATTCAGTTGCTATATTTTTTTCTGATCACTTTTAATAGCTTATACAGTTTTTGAACTTACCTGTTTTACCTAACTTTAGAAAAACTTATGGCCAGGTAGGTGCACTCTGTATCTTTAATAGTCTGCTTCATTCTTTGAGGATTTTTTTCTCATCCCTCTCCCCAGAAGCCCATTGATTTTGTTTCAGTTAGTAGTTCAGATGTATTCTTACTAGGCTGGTCATGGTCCCAGCATTTGGGAACTATAACAACAGGGCTACCAGGAGTTTGTTGCCAGCCTGGTTACAGAGTATGATCCCAACTAGCATGGATTACAGAGTGAGACCCTGTCTCTAAAACAACCACCACTATCAACAAATACAGTGTGCAGATATGTTGATTTGAATATTTTTGTGTATGACCTGTGTCAGCCCAGTAATTTGTTTTACAATAACTAGTATTTTACTTAATTTTGTTTTATTAGTTCCTAGGGGTTTTTTTAGTGACCTCCACACTGCTTTAGATCTGTATATTTCCAGGCAGGGAAAAATATGCTTAAAACCATCGAACTATTATTTTACCGATGGAAAGTGCCTTTCTGAGTGTCATTCGGGGCTTTTAACTTTGAATTTCATTTTATTTGATATCAGCATATGCACATCTGTTTTCTTTCTCTGATTGTTCCATTTGTTGTTATTTTGTTTTTACTGAAGGCATAATTGATTTTAGTATGGCTCTTCAGTGGGCAGAGCGGCTGGTGCATTGTGGTAGAGCAGAGGAGAGGGATTGCTGAAAGAGTAAAGTCACTGTGGTCTGCGTGGGTCCCAGGGCTACACGGCAAGACCCTGTATCAACAACAACAACACGTCTTTGTAAACAAGGCAAAACTATTCAAATGTCATTTCCCTAGAGGCAGTGCCATAGCAAATTGGCCACAGCACCAGGCTTGGCAATCCGGAAGTCGGGCACCTCCAATCTTGTGCTTAGAATGTGTGCTCACCTTGCCCATGGTGTCTCTAGGCCATCAGCAGGTGAACTGACCACAATACTGCAAAACTCAGAGGCATTGACAGTACCAGACCCCATACACTCCATCTCTCCGGAGCCTTAACTCTCAGGGCTTTGCATGGAATTTGTTGCTGTCGCACTGCACACTTGGGGCCAAAGTGTCATTTTCATATTTAAAGGAAATATTGGAAGCAACGTTGGCAGTCCTAAGAGAGTCATATGGTGTCCTGAGCTGCCACTTTTTGACTAATAGGAGATGGCTTTGACAAAATGCAAATCTAGAGTACCAAATCTAGATTTTTGTTATAATGTCTACAACAAACACTGAAGTCAACAAATCCTCCCTCTTAAAAAGAAAATTCAAAGTAAATAAATCTTTTAGAAAAATCCACTGAGTGGAGAACAACATGAAGGAATATGCAGAAAAGGTTTTTTGACAAACTATGCACAGATTAAAAATAATTATAATTCCCTTAACTGCTATTACAACTGATGCCGGTGATGGGTCACATTCTCTGGACTGGAGATGCTGGTATTAAATCAGAAGTGTGATGGATGCATGTCTAAGATACTCTGTGTTCTATATCAACATATATTTAGTGCAATAGATTCATTTATTTCTCTTTTGAAAGTCTGAGCATGTTGATCTCAAGATTAAGACGTTAGAGTATTTCAGGGATGGGAAATGCATGTGAAATTGAAGTACTAAATGATACCAGCTTTAACAATCAGTTGCCTTGCTTTTGATCTTCTCCACAAGTAACTGATTTTGCATACAAATTTTCGCATCTAAGAGTTCTAGCCTTTGTCTTGTGTGTTGATGAAGTCATCAGTGAGACTTTATTCTTTCAGATTTTGTGGGAAGAGTTTATAAAGAGCAAATTTGAAGTTTATAGAGTTTCTCGTGAGGTTTTTGATTCTGTGTGGTCAAGATATTTATAGTGTTAACTGATATTCGGGGTCAAGAAGGAAGCAATATCCCCAAGTGTAGCTTATTTTCATGTTAAATGCTTCCTATATTTAGTGCTTGTTGAAACTCATAGTATTTTCTTGTTTCATAAGTTATTTTAATATTTATTTTTTTCCTCTTTTTAAAAATATTTTTATGGTCTATTTAACTTTATTTTTTAAAATATTTATTTATTTATTTATTATGTATACAATGTTCTGTTTGTGTGTATGCCTGCAGGCAAGAAGAGGGCACCAGACCTCACTACAGATGGTTGTGAGCCACCATATGGTTGCTGGGAATTGAACTCAGGACCTTTGGAATAACAGGCAATGTTCTTAACCACTGAGCCATCTCTCCAGCCCCTTAACTTTTATTTTATATGCATTGGTGTGACGGTGTCAGATCCCCTGCAACTGGATCTTCAGACAGTTGTGAGCTGCCATGTGGGTCCTGGGAATTGAACCTGGTCCTCTGGAAGAGCAGTCAGTGCTCTTAACCACTGAGCCATCTCTGCAGCCCCCTAATATTTATTTATTTTGTTCCTGAAACATGGTTTCTCTGAGTAGCCCTGGCTGTCCTGGAACTTCTGTAAACCAGATTGGCCTCAAACACAGAGGTCCACCTGCCCCTGACTCCTGAGTGCTGGGGTTAAAGGCATGTGCCACCATGACCTCTGCTCACACAATGTCTCATTATGCAGCCCAAGTTCCCTAGACTCATAAGATCTTGTCTTAGCCACTGAAGGAATTCTCAGCCTCCCAAATTTTGAAATTAGAGGTATGATTACCACTGACTACTCCTTAACCTTTTTCTTAAAATCATTTTTTTTAAGTTAGCAAAGCAGTGTTTTCATTATTCAAATAGGCAGCCATTAATACTGTAACACAAATTCCTGAATCTGGGTGTGGTGGCACACTCTTGTGCTTCCAACACTGGGAGATAGAGAAAAGAAAATACGGGAAAAAAAAGCAGCCTTAACTGTAGAGGCAAGTTTGAGGCCAGCCCACGCTATATGAGACACTCCTAAACATGAAGACCCTCTGAAGGACGACCCAGTTGGTAAAAGTGCTTGCTACACATTCCTAGAATTGTAGGTTTAAATCCTAGAAACTGCATAAAAGCCAGGGGTTCCAGATTTGTTATGCAACTCTCTAGGGAGAAATAGGTAGATTTCTAGCTAGCAGCTTAGCTGAGAAAATGTATACCCCAAGTTCAGGATGAGACCATGACTCAAAGGCACAGGCAGAGAGGGGTAGAGCAGGACCCTAGGCACATGCACACCCAGATGTGCACACTAACATGGATATAATTCACACGCACACAGATGTACACACTAACATGCATGTACATTCACACAGACACATGTACACACTAACATGCATATACATTCACACAGACACAGATTTGCACACTAATGTACATATACATTCACACACATACATAGAAGTACACACTAACGTGCATATATATTCACACACAAACACAGATGTGCACACTAGCACAGATATATATTCACACACAGACACACAAAGAGAAATAAGTCTTTAAAATAAAAATTTCAAGGAAAAAGATTTTCAAACATATGCCATTATTAAAAACAGCATTAATGTATTCTAAAGAATTTGGCCTTCAAAGTGAGGTTAATTAGAGTAATTCTATGCATGATTCCAGGCCCCAGTGGCCAGAAAGCTTCCACACTTATCATCTTCACTCCCTTAATTGCCAGCTTTGGAAGATAGTCCCAGAATATACAGGAAACCTGGAAGCATAAAATGCTAAAGATTGATTAAATTGCTAGGAAATGATAGATCCTAAAGAAATCGAACTTCATTACTTTGAAGATTTTCTATATGGGCTTGCATGTTCAAAATGCAGATTTAATAACTCTGCTAAAATCATCCATTTTAGCCTGGCTCACCTGATTTTATATCCACTTTCTAATATTACCATTTTTAATACCATCATTCTTCTTAAGCCCTTTGACTGTGTGTGTAGGAATCTTAAAAAAAAAGGGTCATCATGTAGCATTAAAGTTTAATGATTTGATATACTGACCATAGAGCAAATACATCAAAAATCTTTGTTAGTTGTATTATAATAACAGTACCTCCCACTTTAGTAAGTCATTCAGCACAAGTAACACAATGAAAAATAAATTGATATGAAGATACTTTATAAACCCAGAAGTACTAAGTAAATGTTAGGGTTTGAGTATTACTGACTCAGAAAAATTCAGTATGTGTTTCCTTAAAATGGTGCCCTACAAATTAAAGCCTCAGCCATGTCTGTCTCATGTCCTGGATGCTCCTATTTAGCTATATCAGAGAACAAAATTGCCACAGCCTCAAGAGAGGACAGGGATGGAGCTGTTTTTCTATTTGTCTTTGCTTGTTCACTTTATTCCTCAAATAATATATTTTAAGTCTGTTAAGCTGACTCAGGGGATGAAAGTATCCACTGTACAACTCTGATACCTAGGACTCATGATGGAAAGAGAGAGCCCACTCCCAAGGTTGTTTTCAGACCTTCACATGTGTACCATGGCATGTACATGTTACACGCTCTTTAACATGGTGGCCCTGCTTGTTGGGGTTTCTGTCCTCCCTGGTTCCCACAGCCTGTAAATCCCAAAGAAAATCACACAGGTCTACATAAGTTATAAACTGATTGGCCCATTAGCTCAGGCTTCATATTAGCTCTTATTATTTATATTAGCCCATTATTCTTATCTGTGTTAGCCACATGACTCAGTACGTTTTTCAGTGGGGCAGATCACACATTCCTTCTTTGGTGTCTGGACAGGAAGAGCTTCCCTCTTCCCAGAATTCTCCTGTTCTCATTGTCCCACCTCTACTTCCTGTCTGGTTGTCCCACCTATACTTCCTGCCTGGCTACTGGCCAATCAGCATTTATTTAAAACATAATTGACAGAATAAAGAATTGTCACACACGAATGCTCCATACAAATAATAATAATAAATAAGATAAAATAAATGAATAATTTGTTGTAATTGTAACTTTTTAGTCAAGGGATAGAATTATTGAACAGTGTGGTCAGCTGATCTCTTTGCAGGATGCCATGTTTTGCTCTTTCTGTTTGCTAGGTTGATTCTTCTATCACTGTTCCACATGCTAATTTAACTAGACCTTCAGGAAACATGCCATTTGTGAGAAATTCAAAGCACAGCAGCCTCAATGATGACAAATAGTAGCCACACTTAAGAGATCTGAAGTCAGTTGACGACTGAAAGTGGGAAAGCGTGGCTCCTGTGATAAGCAGTAGAGGATAAGAATGAACTCCAGGGAGGTAGCAAAGGTCCTTCATAGACAAAGGCACCGAGGAGGGTAGAAGGACACAATGAAGAAGGTCAAGTTAGTTGATCACTAGTTCCTCAAACGTATGTGAATTAGAACTTCTGCAGATATTTTGAAAATACTGACACCTGGCTTCCATGCTAAGACCACTGTCTGAGCAACTAAACCTGCAAAGCAAAATTTCTCAAGAAAATGGAGGGACCAGAATATGACCCCATTTTAGACAAGGAACAATTCCCTTGTGGATAATGGCCTAAGCCTGTGTCCAGGGATTCCCCAGCCAAGTTTTACCAATCTGTCAAACCATTTAAAAAGCCTGGATTTACAAGGATGGGAGACCCAAAGTTATAGGATATGGCTGCTGTTGGCAATGTAAGACAAAGGCCCACAATGGATGTGACTTTTGCTGGCCCTGTCCAATCAACGTGCGTCCCATATAACTTCTCCTTGTCTGCCCAATTAGAACACGGATTAGCTCATCTCACTAGAATTCCCCAAGTTCCCTTTTTTTTTTAATTTATTTATTTATTTATTAAAGATTTCTGTCTCTTCCCCACCGCCGCCTCCCCTTTCCC
>NW_026068000.1:1569058-1619931 GCF_014885135.2 Alexandromys fortis
AGAGAGAGAGAGAGAGAGAGAGAGAGAGAGAGAGAGAGAGAGAGAGAGAGAGAGAGAGAGAGATGCAGAAAGAAAAGACACCAAGAAACCATATAAATCAGCTGAATGTCATAATAGTGATGAGGAACTTTTATTTTGCATATATTATTTTTAGAATGTAATGATTGCTACCTGATGAAGGACAGGCCAGACTACTGTGGGACATTCTACCCCAGGTGAGTGACCTTGGGTTATATAAAAAGATACATTAGCATCAGCCTGATTGTAAGACTGAAATCAGCGTTCCCTCATGGTTCCTGCTTTCAGCTTCCTGCCTTGAGTTAATACCTTGCTTTATGCCGTGGTTTGAAGGAGAAATGTCACCATAGGTTCACATGTTTGAGCGTGTGGTTCCTACTTAGTAGCTTTGTTGGGAAGATTATGGAATATTTGGGAGGTGGAGCCTTGCTGTAGGAAACACATCACTGGGCTGGAGGTGGATTTTGAAAGTTTCTAACCTCATGTCACATCTGGTTCCCTCCATCTGCTTCCTTTGCGCTGTTGAGACGTCATCTATCAGCTTTCTGCTCCTGCTGCTATGCCTGCGACTTGCCGCCATGCTTCTCCACAATTAAGGGCCCTTTCTCTGGAGCCAACAACCAAAATAAACTTTCTCCCATACGTTCATTTTGGTCATGATATTATATGCTAGCAATAGTAACTAACACATCTTTCTTCAATCTGGAGTATTAAATAAAATAAACTCTCTCCCCCAGTTTGGTCTTGATTAGAGTGTTGTATCGCAGCAACAGAAGGAAACTAGAGCAGATGAACAAGAAACGTATTGTTCTGCATATTTAAGCAGGACTGGAGTGAGCTAGAATGAGTACACTGGGTTGGAATGCAAAGCATAGGGAGCCAGGAGCCCTTAGTTCGTAGCCCAGGAATACTGGTTGGTAATGAACAGAGCACACGTGAGTAGGAAATCACTATCAACATCCACTCCTGTCTTCACCACAGCCTGGTAAAGACCTCTGCATAACTACCTTAAAAATATTCTAAGATACCTTAAATGCATGGGCAATACCTTTGCAAAATATACAGAAATATTAATTTTGATTTTCTAACCTTTACTGGTGATTATCACAGCAGTTGATCATTATGGACAAGCTGGCAAAGTAAATTTATAACTTCCATTTAGTTTTTCACAGTCAAGAAGAAGTAACACTAAAAGTATAAAATTGAAAATATCTAGGTTGCTCTGAATGATTAATTGTCTGCCAAATACTATTGGTATGTTTATAGTACTTCAGAATAATGGAGTCATTCACATGAATTCAGTTCAGGTTCTAGCAAGCCTTCTTAAAAGGATTTTGATTTTTTAGTATTTTAAATGTGAATTTTGGAAAAGAATCTTTGACTGCTTAAGAGACATTTTTTTGTGAATAGAAGAAATGCTTCTCATTTTTTATGTCAGCCTGGAAAGACAGGTAGTCACTGACAATAGACACTGATTGAACCTTTCTTTCTTGCCAAGCACCATGCCAGCCTTGACGCCTTGAAGATAAATAAGATTTGTCGTCTGTCTTCAAGGACTTTCTGGCCCAATATGGAGATGAGTCACATGACCAGCTAGAGAGTAGTAAGTGCCCTGGCAGAAGTGGTCCTAGTTCCACTGACACTTCTACACCATGAATATGGGATTTCTTTGGATATTTGTCCTTCTCATAGCAATACTTCATATACTGCATCATCTGACCACATGAATGAGAAAGGGTGCATTTTCCCAACCATGAGTAGAAAAAGGCTGTTCCAAGGTTGATTTAAAACAAACACAACCAAGTTGTGATTTCCAAGTTCATTTTATTTAAGATTTATTTTTATTATTCTTATTTATCTGCATATGTGCACGTCTGTATGTGGGTCTGTGCATATGAATGCAGGTTCCTGAAAAGTTCAGAAAAGGACATTGGATCCCCTGGAGCTAGAGTCATAGATAAGTATGAGTTGCCATGTGGGTACTGGGATCTGAACCCCAGTCCTCTGTAAGAGCAGTATCTGCCTTTTCTCGCTGACTCAGACACATTTTACAAACGGTCAAGCTGTTAGCCAGGAACCTATGGCAGAGAAGCAAAGAATGAGGGCCTCTGCTGCTCATTAAAGGGTCATATCATGTCCTTTGTTGCAGAGAGCTGAGAAAGAATATAGAATGAGGAAAAGATAGAAGATTAATTTTCTTCACTATTCACACTTAACACTTAGGCTTCTCTAATGCTCACCTAAAACCTTCAGAGGCTGAAGGCACTGAGAAAATTATGCTGTTGAAGCCATGTTCCAACGTTTCTTATACTGATCATTTCTGTGCTGTAGTGAAATGTTGCCTACAAATCAATCAGGTATGCCCTACCTTCAACTGTGCCAACGCCTGATAGCCTAGAAAGAATGAGTGGCAATGAGTTGAGATGCTGGCTGATAGAGGGAGTCCACTGAAGGAGGAAGGTGAGATGACAGTATCAAGGACTCCTGGATTGTGGGGTTATTCCTTGGGCGGAAAGAGAGAGTTAGGAGCTTCTCAGATACATTTTGAATAAATGAATCCATAGGTAAAGTAGAATTAATATAACTATCATTAGGATAAATAGAAAATCATTCCAAAATGAGAGCTAGTCGTGGTTGACGAGACCAGTTAGCCCTGGATTTATCACATTTGCTGGGTTTTCAGATTAGCAATTCAAGAAACGGTTGCTATGACGTTAAGTAACAGAGCCAACATATGTTACATGTATTTCAAGGTAACATAAGGTCAAGGGACTAGATTGAAAACCCAGCACAGTCATATTGATTGAGTGGCTGTTGTGGAACAATTTCCTAGGTAACTGAAACATTCTCCCTCCTTTGGCAGGAAAGTAACTCAAAACAGCTTCAGGAAGTCCCCGAAACTGACCAGATTCTCTAGTCCTCTTCTTCCCCAAAGTAAACAAGCCAAGATGTGGAAGAGTCAAATTACAGAGAGGATTCTGAGATCAGAACAGCTGCCTGCAAAGAGAAACCAGCCAAGTTGCTTGGAAGAGATTTCAACAAACCTGTCACTGAAAAGGGACACTCTTCAAGTTGTTGAGCAGATAGGCTAGGCAGAGTGTTTTAGGTTCCCAGCTTTTGTGAGCTATTATCCATGCAAGGGTAGATTTTGCAGATATGCCTGTCTCTGAGTCACTTCCGCTCCTATAAGTAACCCCTCACCTGCACTCCTGTGAGTAACTGCCATAAAACTCATTGCTTTACCAAGTTGGACTTTGGTGGTATCCCTATTTTGGTCTTAGTGGGCTTCTTATCAGGGTAAGTGAATATTTGTGGTACATCTCCCCAGGAAAATATTTGTCACACAGCAGTCTCTGAAGAGAGAGAAGGATGCAGAGACAGAGAGACAGAGCACACAAAAGAAAAGTAGAAGAATGTTAGAATCCTTATGACTAGTTAGAGAACAATAAAATCCTCCACAGTGTATCAATATTGTAATTAGTCCATGTGTGGATACTGGAGGACAGCAATCAAGTTGACAGTGAGGAGATCCCAGGACTAGAATGAGGTCCACAAATAAGAGCCTGCTTCCAGTTCCATTCCAGAGTCTGGCATCAGATAGCGCACATGGTTTAAATAAGCTGCAGGGTGTGACTCTCCATGGAGACCACCGTTACATGACTGACCATTGTATCCTCATTTAATAGTGTGGTTCAGCACTTAATGTTGTGTTTCATTTAATGTGTTAGATTTGTGGCATATTTTTTAAGGAAGATACCAGCTTAAAAAATATCTGATCTTTGGGGCAGGAAAGGAGCATGGTGCTAAAATCAGAAAGGTCCCTGAAAGAAAACCCCAGCAGAATCAAAGGGACAATAGGCCACTCTGATTCCTGTGGAAAAAGAAATCTCTTCTTTCTAGTTGCAGTAATGGAACAGACCTTCACTGGCTTGAAAGGAAACCCGCACATCAAAGCACAAATGGCACTCAGCCTGCTCTCAGAATCATGTCAGGAGGCAATGTGGAGTTAACTGAAAACCTACTGGCTTGGCTGATAGACATCTGTGCAGACAGCAGCACAAACCAGACCGAAAATCAATCTCTCTGTCTCTCTGTCTCTGTCTCTGTCTCTGTCTCTGTCTCTGTCTCTGTCTCTGTCTCTCTCTCTCTCTCTCTCTCTGTGTGTGTGTGTGTGTGTGTGTGTGTGTGTGTGTGTGCGCGTGCCCAGCACTGTTGATCTACTTTTCTCTGTTGTACACTGTTTAATCCATTTACTCAATGACAGGTCAGCTTTTCACAGTTGTATGCTAATTATAGTGTTAATTCACTTGTATCTTCTCTTTCACATTATCTCAGCGAGACTGTTCTGTGGATCCCCAAAATGTTAGGGATGTCAAGCAAATTATGTCCACTTGCTATTATACCATTATATCAAACTCAGAAATTATGGTCACTTCTTGCTGGGGTTGGAAAGCCTCATGTTACCAGGTAGGTGTGACTGAAACCTTGACCTCAGTTTGCACTAAAAGAAGCAGTAGCAACTTTAAGATTTGGGTTCAATTCCCAGCAACCACACGGTGGCTCACAGCCATCTGTAATGAGATATGGTGTTCTCTTCCGGCCAACAAGTATACATACAGACAGAACACTATACATAATAAATAAATAAATCTTTAAAAAAATTAAAAAAAAAGATTTGGGGCCTAGTGAGAAGTCTTTAGGTCACTGGAGTTGTGCTTTTGCAGGGGATAATGGTGCCCAAGCACCTTTTAAAGAGGCTTCTTCAGCTTCTGACTATAAGGTGTGTGGTTTTCTCCTGCATACACCATGCTACAATATGCTATCACAGGCCCAAATCAAAGGGACAGACAAATGGTGAACTGAAGACGCGAAAACAGGGAGCCAGCCGAAACCTTTTCTCTTTGCAAGTTGTCTTGGATATTTGTTACATTAGGAAGCAGTCTGACCTTAGTAGAGAATAGTTTGTTGGATGGCCAATAGTTTCCAATCTTCCAGAAAATTTACCTTGAACTGTCCTGTCTGCCATCCAACCTGAAGCACATCTAGCTTGTTTTTCCCCGAAGTATTCATTGACTCATCCATTACTGTAAAAACTTTGTGACGTCAAGGGTGAAATGGATGGAGTGGTCTGCTATTAGTTGCTCATTTGCTTATTGTATTGTTTTGGAGCTCTCACCATGTTTCCTGGGCTCCAGTGACTCTCCCAGCCCTTCACAAGCATGGAACACTGTGGTCATCGAGATTCTTAAACAACACTGTGTTAAGCCTTGTGTCACATAACTTTTTCTCATTGTACTGCCAGTGAGACCCAGACAACTGAAGACGAGGTTTAACTTCGGCTCACGGCTTAACAGTACAGTCTGCCATGGTGGAAAGGCATATCGGAGTTCATGGTGGCGGGAGCATAGGACTGGGATGTCTTACATCTCTATGACTAGATAAAAAAGGTTCTGGGGATTGGAGGAGCGGATGCATCTGAAGACAGCCTGGAAGCAGGACCCTAATATCTGAGACCCACCTCTCAAAGTTCCTCTTGCAAAATCCCACCTGCAAAAGGTCCCACAACCTCCCATAACATCTACCTTATTGCAACAAAAATCATGGTGCAGATAACCAGGGCTCAGGAATGACATACATTGTGATTGATTTCAGAAACAATTTGGCACATAGCTGTTCATTTTATAACGGGAAGGGTGAGTGTAGCAAGAATCTACCTGTATTAAAGTCAGAGTGAGTGGGCTTCCTAAGTTATCTCTCCTCCTTACTTTATTTGACTCATGTATTTATTTTCAAGACAGACTCTTACTATGTAGCCAGTTGTTAGGGAATTCATTATGTAATTCATCCTACTCACAAACTCATAATCCTCCTATCTCCATTTCTTCAGCACTGAAATTATAGGAATATTCCAGCATACCATTCTGAATTTTCTTGTAAATCAAAGAATTCTTTTGATTTAGAAAATACTATTTATACTTATACACTTATGATTTTTCTAGACAGGGTATCTCTGTATAGTCCTAGCAGTTCTGGAACTCACTCTGTACACCAAGCTGATTTTAAATTCACCGAGATCCACCTGCCTCTGTCTTCCAAGTGCAAGGATTAAAGGCACCACTACCAGACATATTTATAATTTTTATATAAAATATCTTAGAAAATGTTTATAAATATTTATTTTATAAATTTAAATATATTTCTCAGGTAAAGATTTAGTTTTTATAACATAACATGATTACCAGAAAATTTTGTCCATGTTTGCTGGTATGCACTAGTAAGTACAGATGGAGTCTAGAACTCTGGCTTCCTGTTTTTCTCAGACTCCTGGACTACAAAGAGCTTCCCCATGCATCAGTATCCTGAGTTCAGCAATGCATCTGTCATTCCTGCCTTTTGACTTAATGGGTGTGAACAACAGTACATCAGAGAAAAGTGCCAGGGTCAGCAATTAATATTCTAGATTATAATGACATATGAATCTATGCACTTACATTTTCAGTAAGATTGCAGTAGAGTATTATTTATTTCTAAAATATGAAAAGAAGCAAATGTTTTGAGAGGTTCATTGCCAGGTATGATTCCAAATGGGCAAAACTTGCTAGAGTAAAAAGAAGGGTTTCACAGGCCTGCTTTCATACCAGAGCCCATTCTAATTTTCCCTAGATGTTTTTAATGATTCTTGATTGGTCACTGACCGATTCTGACAATAGGTTCCTGGAAAGAATCAATGTTGTCTGTCTTCCACTTGTGAATCTCTTGACAAGCTGAAGCTTCATCTGAGTAGTTTGAGAGTAAACTTAGCCACCTGGGATCGCTCCTTCAGGGTGTTCTTTCACCGTGTGCACATTTTAATGGCAGAGCTCTTGCCAAGCATGTGGAAGACCCCAGTCCCCATGGATGCTTTCCACTGGGCTGACTCATATTACATCTTCTACAACAAGAGCAGCTTCATGTTATTTGCTCAGATTCACCCATAAAACAGGAAGAGGCAGGGATAATTCTAGTTTGTCTCTGAAAAGCAGTTATTGTAGAAACAGACCTGAGATTCCCCCTTCTCTGTTCTCAGTGAGACAGAAGTAAATATAGAATTATTAAACAGCCATATGTGGTTGAACACAGAGACTGCTCTGACACTAGGCCAGCTCATTTGTAACCCAGAGACACAGAAACAAGAGCAGATAGCAAGATAGTAAAAGCAAGCCGTGCAGAGGCCCCTTCCTCAGAATTGTCTACTGACAACTCTGCTACTTCATGCAGGTGTACTAAATTTGACACAAGAAGTAATTCTGATAAGATTTAATTTTACTCAATACAAAGGCAGTTCTAAGAACTAAGAGTTGAGAGTCAGGTAGTCTCAAAGAGAAAGGTTAATTTCTTCATCATCCTAGATCCAAGCTTACAGATTTCTTACAGAAGCTGTGATGAAGTTGGGCTCGCCAGTATCCACAGATCGCTACACTGCATCCAGTTGTGATCTTCTTTGATTAGGGCAGTTAACTATCTTGTCTGTGGGTATAAGGATAAGCTTTCAAATGCAGTACAATGTTGTGCTGGCTTGGCAGAGTGTCTTTAGTATGTTCTTTATTCCAAGATGTATGACCTCACCAGCCACATCAACATGACAACTCCTGCAGCTATGGCGCAGGAAACATTGGCAGAAGAAGGGTGGAAAGACTATAAGAGAGAGAACACCAGAGAGTCTGCTGTGAAAGTCTCTCCTAGAAATGGCTGCATCATCAAGACTGGAAGAATGGCAATATCAATGGACCTGTTAACATGGAAGGGGAAAACTGGGGTTCTCACTCCTAGGCAAAGAACTACAGCAATTACAGACTGTTAGAAGGAGAGGCGGAAACCCTTCTTAGCTGCCCAATACAGATCAGCCAGTCTTGGAACTCATACACAAACGGCAAAAAAATTGATTCAGAAAGCGTGTGTGTGTACACATACATATGTTTGCAGCAAATATAATCAAAGAAATGAAGGAGGCTATCAACTTGAGAGTGGGAGACATGGGAGTGTTTCAAGGAAGGGTAGCTGGAAAGCCTGGAGGAATGAAATGGAGGGAGAGTAGTGTGATTCTATTTCAATAAAAACTGTGTGTGTGTGTGTGTTACAGCACCTCTAATTTGTTACCTCTAATTTAGGTATGTGTGTCTGTGATCAAAGGGAGGATGCTGGCTTCACCAGCTATCATGTGGGCCCCAGAATTGAACTCAGATCATTAGGTTTCATGGCAAGTGTCCTCACCTACTAAACCATCTCAAATACCTTAAAGCTTTTAAAAACAGAAACAAAACAAAAAGGTTCTTACCAAAGGAAAATAAATTTCATCAAAATACCTTAGTTATATTCATAATATTAATTATCATAAAAAGGTCATAGTAAATTTTTCCACAACTTGCTTTCTCTTAGACAGTAAGGCCAAGTAGTATCTATGTCATGTGATGAGAAAAAGCCAGACATCATGTTAACAAATTTGCCCAAACAAAGGCACATCCTGCTCTTTATAGGGCAGGTGGCATTAATTTCTTAGGATAAAGAGATTAAAATGAAATATGAATTTGATTCTGGTTCATTTGAAGAAGACAAAACAGTGTCTAGCCTGAGACAAAGGCACCATATGGAGACAAACACAGGCAGGAAGAGGGGATTCGGACCAGGCATGTCGCCAAATATATGATTTTAATCTGCTTACCAGTTGCTAGCTCTAAAGGTCTTTTCTTTACCTCCGAGTTTGCAAGCTACAGTAAGAATATGAATATGTATGAGTGAGGATAAATGATTTAGCTAAGATTTATTCTGTTAGCTAAGAGATGCTAGAGGCAATTTCATATTTGCATTTTTATCATTACCTCCTTAAATAAGATTACATAAATTCTTACTTATCTACTTGTTTTACAAAACTTTTCTGCATAGAATTTTGAAGCAAAAAATATATTCAAAATCCCCAAAACCAACTATTTTCATGAGATATTACTTTCTGGCACCTACAGGATTTGGTAGTTCTTTTTTCATTTTTCTTTCTATAAGAAATTTGAAAGAGTATTATATATATAAGAAATTATAAGAAAGAGTAATGACCATGCAAGGAGTATTTTGATTTTTGATATGAAGACCAGAGACTGATTATTAATGTCTGTATTAAAGTAACTCCATGAGATGCAGTGAGTGAACACACTTGAGTCAAATGCTACATAGATAAAAGTTGCAAAGAAATACAATGTCCTAGTCCAAACTAAATCTTTTTTCTTAATCATAAACTGATTGGCCTATTATCTCAGGCTTCTTATTAACTCTTATTACTTATATTAGCCCATAATACTTGTCTGTGTTAGCCATGTGGCTTTTTACATTCAGAACAGCCTCAAGACTGCTTGCTGAGAGATCAAGCCTCACAGAATATTCCAGTCAGGGCTTGATCATAATTATAAATTTTCTTTAGGTCCCCATATGATTATCAATGCCTTCAGTCAGAAAGAAATCGCTGGGAAAACTATGCCCACATTCCCAAAAAATGGACTATGGATCTTTTCCTCTGTTTAGAGTGTTGGTTACAAGTTGTTATGGATAATGGTCAGGAGAAAAGCTGAACAAAGAATATTAGATTCAGAGTTCTTGTATTTTTTTTTAAAGGGGGGAAGTGCTATGGGACAATGGTCTTTTATCCTGTCACTTGTATTGCTTTTAATAAAACACTAATTGGCCAGTAGCCATGCAGGAATATATGTGGTGACCAGGCAGGAAGTAGAGGTGGAGCACCGAGAATTCTGGGAAGAGAGAAGTTTCAGTCTGCAGTTGTGACCCAGCTGCAGAAAAAGCAAGATGTGACTACCTTGCAAAACTTAATCTTTTGTTATGCTGCAGAACATTATTTTATTTTTTTCTATTTTTTATTTTATTTAAATAACATTTTAAAATTTATTTTACATACCAATCAAAGTTTGCCCCTCCCTCCTCTTCTCCTGGTGCCCCCTCCAAAAGCTTTCCATTTACTCTGCCCACTCCTCCTCTGTCTCCATTCAGACAGGGACAGGCCTCTCATCAGCTTCAGCAAAGCATGGCACATCAAGTTGAGACAGGACGGAGCTCCTCTCATTATGACAAGGCAAGGCAAGGTAATACAGGTTCCCAAAGGCCAGTCAAGTACCAGGCACAGCTCCTTATCTCACTACTAAGGAGACCAAGCTACTCAGTTGTCACACAGATGCATAGAGCCTAGGTTAGCACCATGGAGAAGCCGTAACTGTTCACCCTGATTCCATGAAATACCACAAGCTCAGGTCAGCTGTAGTGGGCTCCCTGTAACAAATCCTCTGCCTCATGCAACCCCTACTCCCTTTCTTTAGCAAGACTCCCAGGGCTCAGTATAGTGCTAGCTATGGACCGCTGCATCTTCTCCCATCAGTTACCAGATAGAGTATTTCTGATGACAATTAGGGTAATCACCTACGTGGATATAGGAGAAGGCCCATTAAGGCACCCTCTCCACTATTGCTATGAGTCATAGCTGTGGTAACCCTTGTGGATTCCTAGGGATATTCTTGGTACCAGGTTTCCCCTTAAACCCCAAATGGCATGGATTTCCCTGGGAAGGGGAAATAGAAGAGATCTCCTGGGTAAACTGGGGCCAGAGGAGTGGAGATGAAGGGATGGGAACCTGAGAGGGTTGGGTGGACGAGGTGCAGAAGGTGGGCTGGATGCAGGACAGAGGTGAAGAGTAACATTGTTAAATCTTGACCCTCTGTGCTTGGTTTTAACCATGATAGGTGGAGACAACATATTAATCTTAACATCTCAGTATCTTTGCTTCACAGAACTACACTTTTGTGCCTAATTCATTGATTTTTTTTTGTAAATAGCCTGTGATGGTTACTACTATGATAATCATGGAAGGAGCAAAGGGACTGATATCATTACAAGGTGAATGAGGCA
Source organism: Alexandromys fortis (assembly GCF_014885135.2). NCBI lineage: Eukaryota > Metazoa > Chordata > Mammalia > Rodentia > Cricetidae > Alexandromys > Alexandromys fortis. The sequence continues at coordinate 1,580,012 of NW_026068000.1, forward strand.
CACACACATAAATGAGAACTTCAGAAACAGGCAAGTTGGATATGTTCCTTCAAGAGCGTCTGTGGGCACGCTGCCCTCTCAGTGGGAACAAGTGACTCCCCTTATGATTCAGCATGTCCTCATGCAGGTATCTCATAGAAGGTGAGCTCTGAGTGAGAAGAAGCTCTTACAAGTGGAAATTCAAGCATTGGATTCAATATAACTGAATTGCTACTGATCTAAATGTATATACACAGGTCAAACAGTGATCCACTTATGATCTGTTACTAATTACACTAGAACAGGAGGATGCCAGGGGTGAAATGTTGGTAAACTTACTGGGAATTATTTCTTCTGCATGACCTTGGCAGTGGTAAAGAATATCCTGGAAGGCTATGAAGGTGGTATACTATCTTTCATAAAATGTTAACTCCAAATTTTGTTACCTGAAACCAGAAAAGAAGGGTCTGTCACCCTCCTCTGAAAGGTCTTGAGACCTCCAGGCCTAGAAGACGGAGATGGGTGGTGTTTAACCAGTACTCCTAGATACCAAGTTGTATCAGTACACCGTCACCAAAAATCCCAACATGGGGGAGGCCTGCGAAAGTCCCCATGGATTTCACTGTGAGTTGTGGACATAAAAGATTTAGGAGCTTCAAGTGACAGGAGATTATGTCTTTGAATCAAATTTTGGATTAACCACAGGTAGACATAACAGATCAAAGAACTAAATGGAAGGTTACTACAGTTGTACGGATAACGTGTTATTGGCCAAGGTCGAAAAACATTCCCTTGGCTTTTATATTTTAAATATATTTTTAAACATTTTAAATAAAAATAGAATTATAAAACGTAACCTTTTTCTTTCCCTCCATCCCAGCTTACTCCCAGGGGTTTCCGCCCAAACCTTCCCTTGTCCCCCGCACTTTCAAACTGATAGCTGTTTTACTTTAATTATTATTGTTATACATGTACAAACACATGTGATGCACAAGTATATAAACATAAAGTCTGGTGAGTCTGTTTTGCTGTTTGTATGTACGTGATTTCTTTATGCAAAGATAACCAAAAAGAATTTGGGTAGCTCTTCAGCTAATGTTCTGTGAAATGAAAACACAGGGTATTGACTAAGCAAGGAGTCAGTGAAAGAAAATGACCCAAACTAAATACCAGGGGAGAAGTTACAATTGAACCCTGTATCTGTAAGTAAGCACAGATCGTAAAATACTTTCGGCGTAATCTTGATTTCCCCAATTGAAGAACCGAAAACAATATTAATGATCACAGAGATTTTTCAGCATTGTTCTGAGTGTGGGCAGAAGATTACTTGCTGGTTCATATTGGCCATAATACTCAGGAATGCCCCCTACCTCAACTCTCTGGTAGCAGCCCAGAATTCAATGTCTAGCTAAAATGTCGTTAAAATTGGAAGCTTGTGTACAAGATTAATAAAAATGGCAATATCCTTCATCACCAGACCTCAACTAAAGAATGTAAGCTTTTCAAGGCACATGAGACCCCTCCCCTGAGGACCTCCAACTGCCAGGTTCCACCCACAGAGCACTCTACATGTCCTAACAGCTGGACCCAACCCCTGCCGGACAGAGTAAGCAGCCTATGTTTTGGACTTGAAATTCCACCAATTCCCATCCTGAAAAGCTGCACCCTGAAAAATCTCCTCCCGAAAGAACCTCTACAGAAACGTTGTCTTCTGCTCAGTTCCCTGCTGATTCTCACCCCAGCAGAAGCCGTCACCCTCATGGCTTTTCCCCTCCTAATAACCTCTCCTCTCCATAGTACCCAACCCCTCTACCTCCTCTCCACCATCCCTTCAGATACCTCCCATTTCTGTGTTCTAGACCTGAAGGATGCCTTCTGTTCTATACCTTTCTATCCCCAGTCACAAAATACATTTGCCTTGGACTGCCCTGGATACTCATCTGTCCACCCAACTCTCCTGGACTGTCTTGCCCCAGGGATTCTGTCATATCCTACATCTGTTTGGACAGGCTCGGACTTCTGACTTGTTCTCCTTGTCTATTCCTAAATTCAAGCTTACACAATGCATAGCTGCTCTTCTTCTTTTTAGTCCACTGCAATTAGCCAGGCTGACCCCTCTATCTTATTAAACTTTCTGTACAGCCAGGGACATATGGTCTCACTCACTAAAGTCCATCTGTCTACCTCTCAGGTTACTTATCTGGGATTCACTAGCACTCCAACTCACAAGACCATCTCCCTAGACATAAAATCATTCAATCACCCACAGTCCCCGCCACCAGGGAAGAAATTCTATCCTTTCTGGGGATGGCCAGCTTCTTATGCTCTTGGATTTCTTCTTCCCCTCCTCTCACTCGCCCCTATATGAGGCAGCTCTTTGCCCTTCACGTGAACCCTGTCTTGCACCCATTACCAAGCCATTTTGTCAGCTTCAACAGGCCCTCCTCCAGGCCCCAGTCCTTTATCTTCTGGACTTAACTTGACCCTTCTCTTTCCAGGTTATAGCAAAAGTGGAATATGCTCTGGGGGTTTTAGGTCACCAACTGGAACTTTTCTTTGTGCCCATTGCATAATTACCAAAAAAAAAAAATTAGAGCATACTGTCCAAAGATGGGCACCTTGCCTGTTTGCTCTGGCTGCAGCTGAACTTCTTATACATGAATAGAAAAGGTTAACCTTCGGGACACACATTGTTGCTTTCTCTTTTCTTTTCAGCGCCTATCCCATCTTCTAATACACAAAGGTCTCCAAACTCTACCCCTTCCAGAGGTCTCTCTCTTCGGGTAGCATTGTCAGAGGATGCTACACTCGCCATTCAGCCATGCCAACGTCTCAACATTTCTGACTGACTCAAGCTGCTGGTCTGACTCTCCTAAGGTGTGTGTGGATCATTTGCTTCTGCGGGGTTTAGCAGCCCACCACATTTGATGCTAGAGTCTATCCTGAGTGTGTGAAAGTTGTCCTGCCCCTTGCTCGATGGCGCAAGAGGTAAAAGAGCCTGTTCAGTCCTGAAGAGTGCTCACTGGTGGTAAGGACAGGGGAGACCTGCCTGGGGGACCAATCCTACAGCTGCCCAGGATCAGGTCTAGGGTTATGACTTGACCCACCACAACATCCACTCCATCTATGAGCTTCTGGAGCAGGTGAAGGGACCTGACTTGCACACTCAAAACTACAGGATCTCCACAACACAGGGTAGCAATAGGGAGAGTTCCGATGAGTGTCCAGCGTTGATAGTTCATTGCAAAGAATCACTGGTCTGGTTCAAAGTCACAACTCAGTGACTTTGAACCAGACCAGTGATTCTTTGCAATGAACACTTGCAAGTAAAGATATAGGGACAAAGGGGTTTATGACACAACTCTGTGTGTCACACTGAAGCTTCCACGACAAGATTTTAATTTTTTTTCCTTTTTAAAATTCTTTTCCTTTTATCTCTTAAATTTTGTTTAATTTGTGGGTATCTGCAGGGGCAGTGGACCAATGTGAAGGGATGGGAAACGAATGGGATCAAGAAACATGACGTAAAATACACAGAATAAATAAAAATATGTTGCAATTAAATCCATTTCTTTGTATGATAATTAAAATAAAGAATAAAATAAATCCAAAATAAGAGAAAAAAATAAGAGTTGGTGTTTCTTCACAGCAATGAAAACCCTAAGATACCCACACACTGAAAATTATTTGATTAACTTGAAAGGGATACAAGAGAAAGATAAGTTAAAATTAAAATACATGAAGAATAGACAGATGTCACAATGGTGGGTAGTGAATCTTTGTTAACACAGAAAGACCTAACTTTTGTCATGTTGTTGGCATACTTTAAAGGCAAAGGCAAGTCAGAAACGTCTAGTGCCTACCTCCTAGGCCTGCCAACATGGGAATTAGTGCTAACCATCATAGTATCCATAATGATGCCAAATGTGTGTGTGTGTGTGTGTGTAGAGACCCATAAGCAGGGATGAGAGAAGGCTCTGCAGTTAAGAGCACTGGTTACTTTGAACACTCTTCCAAAGGACCTAGGTTCAATTCCCAAGACCCACATGGCAGTTCACAACTGTCTTTAACTCCAGTTCCAGGCATACATGCAGGAAAATCCTCAATGTTCATTAAGAAAAAAAAACAGAGAGGATTATAAGCAATTGTGATAAAAGATAAATTAAAAGTCTGGTTTAGTCCTTTATGCTGTCTTCTAAAATCATACAACTTTTCTGCAAGCCCAAAAATATGTAAAATTCAAAGACATCCCACAAATTGAGTAAAATGAAATTTTTACCTCCTCTCTAGTTCATCCATCTCTAACAGGTAAGAAAACACTCTACACTATAGAATCTCTTCATTGCTGGACAGGTATAATACACCATGTTCCCTTTGGTCACTGAGATATCTAATTCACATCAAGGGAAGCCTTGAGGATACAAAATCAAATAACACCCATTGCTTCCTAGTGAAAGCTGCGACAGAATGAGTCAGGACAGAAGACTGGCAATAAGGAAGGTACTACAGAGCAAATGGGTGCACTAGATTACATTCTGGGAGTCATCAAAGGTCAACCCACTGAAGCATCAAGAACAAGACCTATAGGACCTAAGGTTATTGAATGGAAGCATGCATGCAGGTCAATAGGAACTGAAGTTTTGAGTAATAAGAATGAACCAGACCAGAGAACATTAGGAAGCAGGCATCTCTAACAGAGAAACCGCTGTCTCACATAGGAACTCCAGTCCCAGAACCTGGTGGACTGTTGGGCTGTCCAAAGCCGACACAAGGTTTGCCCTTGATTAGCAAAGCCATAGAGTTCTTGTTCTGGGAAATTCTGCACAGTGCTCTCTACAGAGTCCAAAGAGGCAACCTCTCACCCTAGCACACTACTCTCCTGTCTTTTTTTTTTTTTTGTTTGTTTGTAGCTATTCTCTAAGGCAGTTCTCAATCTATGGGGCTGACCCCTTTGGAACTGGTCACAAAGCCCTCTCAAAGGGGTCTAATATCAGACATCCTGAATATCAGATTTCTACATGATTCATAACAGAAGCAAAATTACAGACATAAAGTAGAATTAAAAAATAATTTTATGGTTGGAGGTCACCACAACATAAGGAACTATATTAAAGGGTCGCAGCATTAGGAAGGTTGAGAACCACCTTAGAATCTAAGGAGCTATATCATATTTTACTGGTTATTTTCTTTATTACCAAAAGAAATCACCAAAGATGGGAGTGAAGGCCCATTCATCTGTTTTAGCGCCTCAAGTAAGGGATGTGGCACACAGTAGGCATTCAGTATTCAAAACCAGTGGCTTTCTGTTACATATAAAGTGTGTAAGGGTTGCATTCACTAACCACATCCCTCTGATCACCAGCAGGACCATTTCCCAATTTGCCGACTTGTTCCCTCTCAAGAAACCCTCAAGAATCTGTGGAAACCCTAAATGGCATTGTTCTCAGTGCTCTCAGCACTGTGAGTGTTACAGCCCATCTTTGTCCATCCAAGAGCACGCACTTTTCCATTCACAGAACAAGTTCACTGAAGCGTATGCCACGCTGCCTTCAGGCATGAGCGTCTTGGAAGCAGAAATTAATTGTGAAAATGTTCTGCTCAATTGATAGCGTGCTGTGGCTGCTCAATACTTATTTAAAATATCAACAAAACTTGCTTCTTTGCTTTGACATTTGAACCAGTTATATAATGTCAGACATGTATTTGGATTCCCATACATCTACATGCCAAAGTTGAAAAATAAAGGACCTATTTTTCTCTGAGAATTGTTTCGTGCCTGTATCAAAATACCAAGTTGCCATGGTGACAGCTACTCTTGTAAATAGGGCAACTCTACCCCCCTATAGAAGCAAACACAACACAAAAGGGAGGCAAAATAGGCTAGGCAATGGGGAACAAAAGAGCCTGGGGGAAAATCCCCACCATGAAAGAGATAAGCCTGTTCCAGATTGAAATCGAAGTTGTGGAAGGTGGCAGCATTCACTCTCACTCCTCCTCCCCGAGACTAAGAGCAGGCAGGAAGTAGGAAGCCTTGAAGGATGGACAGTGAACAGCTATGCAAGGGCATCACAGAGAGACTCTGTTTCCTGAGCATAGGAAAATGGCAGCATTCACAATGGCCGTCGAGTTCCCCCAGGGTCTGTTTTGAGAAAAGCATCCAGCTGGATGCTTTATGCGCACACGTTCATTCTGTCCTTACCACACTCGTCACACTTCTGTGAACCTGATCATTGGCCTGTTCTGGAGTGAGGCTGGCACTGCAATTTTGTGCCCTAACTTTGCTGTAATAGCTCAGGGGACACGGAGAAGGAATTTGTGCAGCTAGAGGAGATAAACTGACCATGTGTGTGTTCTTGGAGTGGAGCGGGGGAGAGTCACCTCAGGAGACTCGACATCTCAGCCAGGTCAAGCTAAACTGCAAAGGGAAGGATGAGGGTGGAGCATGCCTTGGGGGAAGGGTGACTGCTGTCAGGCAAGGAAGGTGACTATGCACAGCGTCCCCCTGTGGCAGAGCTGACTACTCAGTAAGTAGTCAGCGAGAGAGTGTGTCAGACTTTCCCTAAGGCCTGCGGGACAGCAAAGGCAGCAAGGGGCAAAAGTGCTGTGGCCCAGAACTGTGTTAACCAGATTCCTCACCCACTTCATTCCCTGGACTGCGCTCGTTTTCGTTATGACTGCAGTGAGATTTCCCTCTCGGAATTATTTTTCTGAATGTGTGGCTAGCTGCAAGAACAATTCCAGAAGAGAAACTTGAATGTTTTTGCCATCAAGGGTCAGTTTTGGTGGGAATGCACGTTCCAGTGATGGCTGCTTTGATGTGGTCCGCACCAGCCCACAGGCAGGAGTTGGGAAATTTGACAGAGGTCAGCTGATTTACAGGGACGCTGTTTATAACAAACTCCATGAAACTGTGACCTGAGCAATAAAGACAGAATCAAGGAAGCTGGTGACTACTTGTCTCTTTCCTGTGGATGAAATTTTTATCACTGTTTTGATGTAACCTTTTCCAAAAAGAAGTTTGTTTCTTAAAATTATGTCCCTTAAAGGAAAAAAAAATCTTACTAAAAAGATTCAGGTGCATGTTCCTGTAGGATTAAATTTATTTTTCCACATCAGTTGGGATATAACTGCCCTCTGAACTTTCTACAGTGATAATAGTGCTAACTATCATCAGATCCAGGAAATCACAAACAGTCCCTCTCTAGGGAATCTCAGAGCCCACATGAGCATTCTGTGGTCTGATTTACACACAGAGTTCTGAGCAAACTGAAACCATGTGCATCACGTTTAAAAAAAATATTAACTTCTTAAGGGTGAAACATTGTTTATGATAGTTTCAGACACTCGGAAAGGAGTCTTATATTTTAGCATCAATAATAATAATAATAAAAATAATAATAATAATTGCAATTTAATGACTAATGTAAGCAATAGCAAAGTATGCTTTCTGATTTATTACTATTCATCTGATTGAAAAATCTTCTTTTTGAATTTTCTGCAATTCTTTTTTATTTGACACCAAAATACTTTGACAGGTAATAAAACCTACCTCTGACAAATTTAACTCAATCAATATTTACATGATTTAATTTTGTCTTGATTGTATGACTTGAGGGTAATGCAGGATTTCCCATCCGTGCTTCTCCTCCTGGTAGGTGCCAATAAGAACTCTCTTCGGTTTGCTCTTCTTCACGCTGTATCCACAGGCGAATGCTCCTCTGCCCCCCTCTCCACAGATTCCTCAACCAGAGCCAGGCTATGCTACTGCCCAGATTGTTTTGTCTCAAAGAAAAGCCTGTTCGTAGGGGGGACTTCCACACTGAGGCCGCCAGCCAGCACTTTGGCATGGTTCCAAAGCCTTTGCATGATTTCATTCATTGGTAGGTGCCCAAACTGTTGCAAAGATATGTGCTGCTCATGGAGACTGTTTCCATTTTGGTTGGAATCTCACGCATTTAGATCGAGTAATATACTGCAGGATTCAAGCATCTTCTTATAGTGAGGTGCAAAGCAATCACTTTACAATAAATGTTCATGTTTTCACTCTCATTTCAAAAACATTACAGTTACCTCTGCACAACCCCAGTGTCCCTCCCAGCCCATTTCTCATGCTGTTACCCTCAAATGTCTCTTCTAGAAGACCCTTCTACTTATGACTCTTTTAGGATTTTTTTTAATAGTGTAACTGAAAATGCTATGACTTGAAATATATCTTTTCGTCAAACATTTTTATTAATAAATGGTTTTAGACTTACTAAAATGCTATAGAATGACTTCAGAATGCATCTATACAGAATTTTCTTAACCCAACTTCTGCAAAAGTCAGCAGTGTACGTAATTCAATTATCAAAGCCAGGAGGCTAACACTGGAAACGTTCCAGTAGCTGAAGTATAACACGTTTCAGATTTTACCGTTTATTTGCTGCTAATACTTTGTGCTTTTTTTCTTATTTTAAGTTCCAATGAAGAGATATGAATACATAAACATTCATTTTTGTATCCCCATCCATCCTACACTCTGTGATGGTTCCTTGGGATTCTTTGTTTAACTTTTTGGACAATACTCAGGAGTTCTTTCCACCTCTGAGCATTGTGTATTTATTGCACTGTAAGTATTACAATGCAATATTAATCCTATTCCTCCCTGTTGCCTTCACAACTTTAATGGGGATGGCTTTTGTGTTCTTCAATGTGTTCCTAGGGCATTCTAGGGATTTATTTACACTCTGGCATCAAAAGCTACTACCAATTCTTTATTACTTGTTTCTACCAATTCCTGGAAAGAACTAGATTTTTTTTTCAAGAAGCTATGGTCCCATGTTATTTAAGAATGATATTTAGAAGCTTAAATCCATATATTGGTTTTTTTGAGTGCTTTGACTGATGTTCTTTCTGGCTATTCCACAGAAAAGCTAGGAAAAACATATGCCAATATGTGTGTGTACATGCACACACATATACATCATATCAATACATCTGATTCAACTTAACATCACAGGATTTATTTTGGTTGGTTCCCATCTGTTTTCATAGTTCAGTGCTCTAATAAATGAATACCCTGGCTCTTGTATATTTAAAGTATGTTTGTTATTTGTTCAGTTATTATCTGAATATAATTTCCAGATTGCTAATTTCCATCTCCATGAGAAAATATTAACACATGAGAAATATTTGTGTACAATCCTGTTCGGTGTTAAACTAAACCAAACAGTATATAGTCTGTAATTTTCTTGAAGTAGGTTTTCTTCTTACTTTCCCACTTCAGTGTGAGAATAAGCATGTGTGTGTGTGTGTGTGTGCATGAGTGTTTGAAGTTTTTCACATGCTATTCAAGTATCCTACATCTTGTATGATTTCCATTGTTTGTTATAGCAGCACAAGAAACATTCATGATTTTTAAATACAAAACTACACAAAGCAGGATTGCTCAACCACATTCTTGAGCTTGCAGGATGGCTCTATGGTGAATGGTACTATCCGCCAAACTCAAGGACCTGAGTTCAATCCCCAGTACTTTCATGGAACAAAAAACTCTCAACAGTTGTCCCATAACCTCACACATGTGCATTACCACACATGTCCCCACATACATGGGAGCACACACACGCATTCACACAAATAAAAATAATTGTGATTTTCATAAGAAAACAATGTTCTTTTCCTTCTATGTTTATTTCAGAGTCCAGGCTACTACTTCTTTTAAAAAACAACTTTCCTATTTATTTCCTGCAAGCAGTTTTTTTTTTTACAAGAACGAGAAAACACATATGCTTTCTCATATTGTCCTCTCTTAAGTACTAATGACGGCACAATATGAGAACTCTTTAATACTCGAATATTTTTCTCAGAAAAACATTCCGGAAGTCACTCCCTATCAACTGATGACTGCTCTTCTCTGTTATTAATGATGTATCATTCTTTTAAGTGGATATGGTATGTTCAAGTATACTCACAAATGTGTACAATTAGGTCATTTCAAACAATGCAGTTCATAAACTTGTGCATATGTGTTTTGTGGCTGGAAACTTCGGTGTAGCATTCAAGATCTTTTCTTGGGTCAAAAACAGGTAGATATGTAACTTGCCAAATCCTCTAGAAGGCCTATGGTAGTATGTGTTTTCACATACTGTGAAAGTGAGAGTGCTTGCTACCCACAGCTGGTAAGCAGAATGCTTTTTGATACTTATAGTTTTAGTTAGTTTGGTAAGTAAAATACTCGAGTTGCTTTAATTCATGAATCTTATTATAATTGTATTTAATTTTTTTCTTTAGCTTCAGGAGCTTTTAATATTGTTCCATGTGTGAATCATTTTGGTCTTTTTCAGGGTTATATTAGAACTTTGCTTCCTTGTCTCTCAACTTTAGGATTTCTTCCATTACTAGCATTTAGTCTTTTGTTTATAGGATGCATTGAGACTACTTCACTCTATCCGCCCTGGCTGAGGAAATTTCTGTCCCGCTGAGTGAGTGTGAAGCTCTGCATTTTGTCACCAGTACTGACCTAGGGACAACACAGAGTGTTGTCTACTTCTGATTGCCAACTGGGTTTCCCTGCTTTAACTCCTATTTTGTGCTATAAAATGTATGTGCATACACTTAGTAGCTTTTTCTTTTACTGCATCTGGATTTTGAATAATTACATAGCTACAATCAATTATAAATAAATTAACCCATGATTTACATGATTTATTTTATGTGCAGTTTCCTGAATCAGTGCAATTTATTTGGTGACATAGTGTGAAATGTAGATCAGTGTTTGTGTTTTGAAGCATATCGTTGTATGTATATATGTAAGAATGAAAACATGAACATGTTCTTGCCATGGCACATATGTAGAGGTCCGAGAGCAACCTGAGGTATCAGTGCATACCTTATACCTTGTCTGAGATAAGGACTCTTCTTGTTTGTTGTGTATTCTAGGCTAGTTGGATCAAGAGCTTCCCATGGTTCCTGACTCTGCCTCCCACCTTACCATAGGAGTACTGGGTGACAGATGTGCGCTATAACTTGCAGATTTTATGTGGGCTCTGGTATTTGAATTTGGGCTTTCATGCACGTTCAGCAAGCACTCTGTTCACCAAGCCCTACCTTTGTATTTTTCTATGACTAAGGGATTATTTCCGTATTCTTTATTATGAATCCAATCTTCATCTTAGTGATTTGAAATGTTGTTCTAATCAAATATTCAATATACCTTGAATATACTTGAGTCTTTCTGTGTTTTTCTGTTTTGTTTGACTGGTCTGTCTACCTTGGCATGCAAGAAGACTGTACTACTTTATTGATAGAGCCTTGGAAATGTGTTTTCAGTGTCTAGTAGAGATGAGTCACTAGTCTTTTTCTTACTGGCTTGTGGCTGTCCCTGCTGATTTAATTGTCTATGTGACCTTAAGATGGTGCTGCCTTTGATTATTTGTTTTATTTTGCATAGACAGAGCTGACTTATGTATTATCATATATATTATTTATCACATTTTCTATTGTTGATGGATATTTCAACTCCTGTTTTTGTTATTTTTTGTTTTTGTACTTAAAATAATTCCTCCCATTGCATCAAATCTTCTTGGTTGCATCTTTTATTGCACAAATACTGTAGAGTATTTATGTTCAAGTGGACCTGTAGGACCATTGATATAAACAAGTTAAATTTCATTAGACTTTGCCAATTTCCTTTCCAAAGGAACCATTGTAGCTAATAGCTCTATTTTTAAGTGCTTCTAAATGTTTAGTGAGACAGAATTTTCTGACCACTATATTAACTATAGTTTGAAAAGTATTTACTTTGTTCATTGAGGACAGAGCTCTAAGCAAGTAATAGATCCTCTCTTATCAATTATTGAGTTATCAGCTTGTTCATTCTTGGAAGTAACTAATAATTGATTTATTATCTATAATATGCTTAATTTTCAAAATATTTTACATGATTCTTAAGGAGGCACATGCTTTTCTGTTGCTTGGTTCAGTGCTGTCTATAAAACATATGATCAGTTTTAAGCTATACTTCCCAAAACTTCTATACCCTTGCTAACATTTGGCCTATTTACTGCTCCTAGAAATTTAGTATTGGGATTAAAGGCATGCACCGCCACTGCCTGGAACCTTCTAGGAATTAAAAAATAAAAACTATAACAAGAATCTGGAGAAGGGGCTGTGAAGGCAGCAAGAACAAAGAGGGGAGACTTGAGAGATTGCTCAGCAGTTAAGATCACTGGCTGTTTTTCCAGAGGACCTGGGTTCAGTGGAACCCCAGTTCTATTCACATAGGCATATGTACAGGTAAAACACCAATGCAATGAAGTATATAGATAACTCTTTTTGACAAGTGGAGGAGAAGGAGGAAGGAAGAGGAAGAAGAAGGAGGAGGAGGAGGAGGAGGAGGAGGAGGAGGAGGAAGAAGAAGAAGAAGAAGAAGAAGAAGAAGAAGAAGAAGAAGAAGAAGAAGAAGAAGAAGAAGAAGAAGAAAGAAGAAGGTGACCAAAGTGACCAAGGAGATGGAAGAGGAAGCTTCCAAGTAGAAAGGAAAAAAGGAGCAGAAGGAATTAGACATGAAGGCCAAGGGATCATGGCCACAGGTAGGTTAATCCATTTGGTAAGAAGCCAGTTCATGTGCCTGCCATCACAGTGACTCTTGATTCTATTAATTTTAACACTGACGTCCATCACTATTGCAACTTTTGATGCCGATCACTAGAGCAAGGTCTTAGAGTTTGCTGTCCACTATGCTTCAGTTTTGTTTAAAAATTTAAATTCTTTCTGAAAGTTTTGTTTTTGAATCTCTGTGTGTAGTACTCTGTTAGTATATGTGCATGCATACATGCCTTGTGTCTTGGCATTTATAAATTTCTCCTTACTTAGAATTGAATCCTAGTGGTAATTTTTTCCTTTGCCTTTACTCTTTCTGCTTTCAGAAGCCGAACTAGGAAGCTAGCACTGCTGCGGAGACACTGGGCCAAAAGCTTTTCTAGTTCTGATCTAAGGAACAAAAAGTGGCTGCAGTCCTGTCATTTTTGTTCCCCTTTTGCTCCAGTCCTCAGACCCCAATAGTCCGCCAAAGGCAGCAGTGAAAAGCACCAGTGAGTGGAGATCAGAAGGACCCACACCTAGTGAGCAGCAGCTTCCTCCTACTGGAGCTGCAGGCTCAAAGGGTCCGAACACTATGGTTTGCTTCTCTCTGGCTTCCCACTACAACGGGGAAGGGATGGAATTTCAGGTTTATGGCGAAAAGGACATAAGCTACAAAGGGTCACTAAGTATCAACATGATGCTTGAGATTGAAAAGTCAGATACAGGAAGTCTATTTATGAAAAGCTGGATTTATTTCAACATTCAAATGCTTTCTATTTCATGCTAATGGAATTTCATGAATTTCAGAAAAAAATCTTAGAGAAGTCCGAAGAAACTTGCCAACCGTGGCCTAATATGACACTCTGGTGGGATGGCTCTAAATACCACTGCCAATGTTTGGAAAACCAAAAACAGTGCATAAGAGTGCTTACAACCTGTAGACTGAACCCATTGGAGTCAAACACCAACTAAAACAAAATTTCAACACTTTCTGTGTGGCTTAAACTACTGATATTGTCCAAGGTGCAGTCCAAAATACAAAGAATTATAAAATTGTAACTTTTATCAGAAAAGGCCATCACATGACTACAAATTATGCGTTAATACAAATATTGCCATCATGTGGCAAAATTTAAAAGTAGCTACTTAAAGCCACTGCAAGGAGTAATGTTGACCATCCCTAAAACAAAGATCATAGAAAACTTTAACAAAATTAAAAACGTGAAAAATAACCAACAGAAAATTTCAAAATAAGAACATTCAATTTCTTAAGTGGAAAATAAAGAATTACCAGTTTTCTAAAAATAGAACTGATAAGGGAAAGACTCAGCCATCTTGAGACAGACCAATAGAAATTATCTAATTGTCAAAGGAGAGAAAATAATATGGTGTTTTAGGGAATAATAAGAAGTACGGAACAAAAGAAGAATTGTGGAGTCAGAAGAAACTCTTTGAAGCAGTAGTCATCCTTTTCTGAAACTTGGCAAAAGGCATAACCTCTAATTGGAAATGCTGCACCCCAGCATCATAAATCAATCAAGCCTCAAGAGGCCACAAACAGAAATATATCCATGATTTAGGGAACAACTGGGATCCCTAATCATTTTGCAGCAGTTCCCAGAGAAGGTAGCAAAGCAATTTGTAAATTCTGAAGAAAATAGAACGTTCATCTTAGAATTTTTCCAGTCCAAATATCTCTTAGAAATTAGTGCTAAATAAAGACATTTTAGACAAAGAAAAATTAAGATAATTATTATTTTGCCTGTCTGAAAGAATTTTTCGTGCAGAAAGTGGAACATCAGGAACAAAGAACTTTAAATATAATAAGTAGCTGGATAGATTCACCAGGCTAGCCCCCCGGGCTCTTCCAATTGTATTCAGTGATGAAATCAAAATATGTAGTGAGAGGTAGGCTTTTTTAAAAGTATGTAGATGATATCATTGGAGTCAAGAGTAGATAACCAGAGTCTAGGGGAGAGTGTCACTAATCGATGCTTAAGACTACCAAATGATAGCGAGGGCTGGAAGATTGTGGAGTGCTAGTGTACAGCAGAATGTCCATGGACCCCAATTATGTAGTGTAGACTTTAAACAGTTAGAAGAAAGGACTGTGAATGCTTTTACCACTCAAAAAATGCTAAACGCTAAGGAGATAGACAGTTTATTCAACCTAAGCAACACACAATGTATGCATATATCAAAATTCCACATGATTAATATGCAAAATTTTATGTTTTCTAGTATCAGCTAAGTCAAATTTAATTTAAAGTAGAACCTTTCTGAAAACAAATGATGTTCATGAACTTCAAATTAACATTGAAAATAACCCTTTGCCTCAAAAATCTTAATATACATACAAATTAGTCCATGTAAATATGATACATGTAGGTATGACTTTTACAACACAAAGGGAAGAGAGTGAAGAAATGTGACATTTGAGTTACACATCTTCATTCTGCATAAAAAGTGAATTGTATATTTTATAATAAAGAGAGCAATCACAAAAAGTAATACAGGGAAATATTCAAACTCATCAGTAAGTTACAGAAGAATAATATGAAATTCCAAAACATTTCAGGAAACCATGAACCTTAAGGAGAACCATCAGGAATAAGGTAAAAAGGAAAAGATAATACATGGTAAACCTAAATAAAACACTCAAATGATTATATTGCATGCAAATATTTTAAAAAACTTCAACTAAAGACACTGAAGTGATAATTTTGAGAAACTTCTGGAGTTTCCAGAGAAGTGGAATGTACGCTGTCTACACATGTCACAGGACCAGTACTCCCCAGGGGAGAAGGGTCTTATCTCAGTTGAGTTAAAGTCACTGCTCTTTTCCTGGCTCACTTTAGCATCCTGTCATATCTCAGGACAAAACACAAATGCAACAAGGATCCGTCTTCAAAAATTACGTTGGGGATGACATAGCTGAGAAGAAGGAGAGAGTAAGGAAAAAAACTACGTTGCTGAAAAAGCTCTTGGGAAGGACACAGCCTCAAGACACAGAACTGATAGAGCAGCTAGACATACATTTCTAAGGAGCTTTAGGGATCCCCAAATTCATGAGGTGAGATAAAACAAGGGCACCAAGAGAATTCTTAGGCTCAGGAATGTACATGTGTTTAAATATTAAACACAGCAACATCTTAGCCAGGTTCCTATGAACCTTCACAAGGAAAGTATCTGTGGACACAGACACACCAGTGGAAACTCTCTAAACTTACACTTGAAGAAGAAAAATAGAAGAAGAAAAGTGCCAGAGCAGGAAGCTCAAAACTATGGAGCAATTGCAAAAGCAGTGCTGTTAATACGGAAGCAACTGGAGTGTCAGAGGAGTAAATACATAGAGTCGTCATGAAGAGCAATTTCCCAAATTAATGGCAGACAGGCAACAGCAATTACAGGCAGCTTGAGAACATCAAGTAGGATTAATAGCAAATAAGACACATGAAGACATGTGTGTATTTAAGCTGCTGAGAGTCGAGGATGAAAGGAAATATGGTGATGGTTGTATGACTCTATTACCTTTGAATTGTCCAGTTGAATTGGGTGAATCTCATATGTAAATTATACCTCCATAAAGATGCTTAAAAATGACTTAGTTACTCTAAGAATTATTAAAAGCAAGTGCTGGTGTCAAGGTAGAAAAACAACATTTATCTACATCAGGGCATCATTTCATATCAGCCAAGACTCTGAGGAGGTGAACTGAAAACAAAGCATGAGCCTCGATGGGGCTACAACAGTCAGCTTCCTGAGCAGAATGCTGGCACTGCTTTCCTGTTCATGGCAGGCGCCCTACCCGCTTTGACCTGGAGGAAGCAACGTGCAAAAAATAAATCAATGTTTTATCTGTTGCTGTCTGACCGTCCAACTTTGAAATAGTGTGCATTTCAACCTTCATATCCCCCTCATTTTAACACACATTTACTCGTGTGTTTACCATTTACTTTTCTACCTAACAGAGAGATTTTGGGGGTCTGACTTAAAGGAAGACAAACTGTTTTGTGATGGTACAGGATTGCACACCAAGGAAGCCTGAACACCCCAGCCAGATAGCCCTGGGATGAGGAAGCCTGAACACCCCAGTCAGACAGCCCTGGGATGAGGATGATCATTCTGTTTAAAATGCACACACAGCTTTTCTCTTTCTAGTCATTGCTTTCACTTCCTTCCAAAGGAAAAAAATAAAAATAAAAAGCCCATTGCCCACAGAGTGAAATAGCTTCCCTGACATTTTAACTTAGGCACGTTGCTTATCTGCCTCCCTCCAAAGACTTCTTGTTGGGTTTATCTGCCTTACGCTTTTTACAGTTTCTGATCTGATTATTGTTATTTGTACAGCCCTGGAGCATTTTAATCTCCAAGGATGGGTATCTATTATAAGGGCATATTGCTTGGAAAGGACGTGATTTTCCAACAGACTTTTGTCCCCTGCTAGTGATCTGCACACAGAATGCATCCTCCCTCTCAAGGCTTTAACCTCTGCTGCCATTAGGGAGGCTTCATGCAGTCTCATGTTCTCACGGCCAATAATTAGCTACAATTTATTAATGAAAGAAAAGAAGCAGCGTGAAAGAATAGAATATTGCTTCAGGAATGAAAACAATCCACTCCAGGTTAAAGCGCTGACTGCGTAACTCTGATATGGAGAAACACCACCGGCAGTTTGCTATAAAGCACTAAAACCCCCTGAACACAAGCTATGCAGGGAGGATGAGCAGGAATGGTTTCACAGACTGACTTACCCAAATCAGATAAGAGCAAAGGGCAAAGAGATTCCTAGCAAGTCAGTCAGCATCAGCGAACTCCTTGGAGGCTATTATTAATATGGCTCATTCAAACGCCTGCCAGCCTGCATCTGAGGCTCTCCACAGAGTAACCCCAGTTCACTATGAATGCGAAAGGGAAGGCCTTCTTCTGTTAACAGAGAAAGAAAGAGGAAGGGAATAGGCAGAGTCTGTGGATTACACTTTTCAACCCAAAAGTTCCTACTCAGAGAAAAAAGAGCTGGAAACATTCTCAAGAACTCAGTAGCCTCAACAAGGTGGGAAACTGGTCCCAGGCTGGAAGCAACTTCATTCCTCTTTTGTATCCCTAATCAGAACTGCTCCATGTCCCTTTCCAATGAGGACAGAAGGCTAAATCTTCTAGAAACACCCATGAGTCTGCAGCTGTGAGGCTGAAATACAGGACTTTGACTAGAGAGTCTAACTCTTGCTTTTTCAAAGAACAGAGTGGCTATGATAGAACCCTTAGATCGCTCCCATCGGGGTTTGCAGTCAGAGAGTTCAGGGAGAGCATTGCTAGAACATATTGTATACATAAATATCCTAGCATGAAATTGAAGCAACCCAAAATTATCACCGTTATCAATGAGGACACAAAACATAGCCCTGGTTACAGTGCAAAGATGATTGCATGGACCAATCTCATTTGAATCACAATGTTAGAAGTTTCTGAGTGTAATTTCTAACTGTGCTACTTCTGCGCAAATTACCCAGCTTCCTTGGAGACTAAGCTTCACCATCTTTCCTGTGCTCTTAATAATTTCTAGCTTGTTTTGTTGATAGGAATATTAGACATAAAGAACGGTGCCTGGCATATAAATTACAGCCTGCACCTGTGTTTTGTATTTCAATTTACTGAGGAACTAGAACTACTTTCACCAGCTGCTTTAGAATTATCGAGCGATAGAGGCATGGCGAATAACGGGGCGGGGCCAAGGGAACCATTTCAGAACAGAGTGTCTATCAGCAGACCACTCATTGTCAGCAAGGTTAGTGGTACCAGAGCCTGGGGAAAGCCCAATATTCTTTCCCACGAATATGGAGGATTAGACCAGGAAAACTCAGGCCAGTGTATTTCCCTGAACTATAGGTCAAAAAGGTATAACAAATGGTAACACTCATGTTTTTAGTTCCCCTGTTTGATTCCACTGTAGCGACAGCTCTTACTTATCAGGGTGATTATATTCTGTAGTCCTGGTTCAGTTTGTTCAACAGATGGTCCAAAGTCAATGACATAGGTATATTAGAGAATATGTGAGTTTTCATTACTGTTAATCTCTTGTTTAATGTGTGTGTGTGTGTGTGCATGCGTGCACGTGCGCATTATTGAGCACACTCTTGCGCACAATCCTCAGAATCCGTGGTGTGATCAGAGGACAACTTATGGGAGTTTGTTCTCTTTTTCCCCTATGTGAAGACACACATTTTGCTGTAACTTTTCAAAAAGAAGAAGAAGAGGAAGAGGAGAAAAAAGTAGGAAAGGGAAGAAGAGGAGGAGGAGGAAGAAGAAGAAGGAGGAGGAGGAGGAGGAGGAGGAAGAAGAAGAAGAAGAAGAAGAAGAAGAAGAAGAAGAAGAAGAAGAAGAAGAAGAAGAAGAAGAAGAAGAAGAAGAAGAAGAAGAAGAAGAGGAGCAACAACAACAACAGCTGGGAGCAGGGAGGTGTATTTGTAAACCTCACAGGGATAACCCTTCCAGCATTTTTGGGATAATGAGACAAGTAAGCAATGTTGAAAATGAAGATTCATACTGCCCATGGGTTTTGAGGGCAGCAATAGAGAATAGTTCCTATGGCCTTGACTGCTACTCCTTTTCTTCGTGAAGTTGATGTGGGTGTGAGTGGATTACTGCATTCCCCAAAGATTCTGAGAAGCTATGAACAGGGTATAGATTTGTCTGCTATGTAGCCAAACCCTTTTCATGATGCTGCATCCCTGATAACAATGTTATGTATGTTGTTTTTCCTGATCTGATCATATTGTCCACTCGGTACTCACTGTTCTTTCCCCATAACTCAGGCATGGGTTAGCTTATTCCACCTGAGTTTCTCATCCCCAACTTTTGTCCCCTTCCCCAAATAACTTAGATCAACAATTTGTATGAATTTGTTCCTCTAGAAAGTGGTTCTCAACCTGTGGGTCATGACCCCTTTGAAGATCTCATTTCCTTGACAATATCAGGTATTCACATTACGATTCACCTCAGTGGGAAAATTACAGTTATGAAGTATCGAGAAAATAATTTATGGTTTGGGGTAGCTGCATTAGGAAGGTTGAGAACCTCTGCTTTTGGGTAATCATGCACATATTCCTTGACCTCCAAGAAAAGGAATTGCCAGGCATTTTTGTACTTTCAGAAATTAAAGATGTTCCAGGCAATCAAATAGTATTTAGTATTCACTGAATGATGCTGATATAATATACATATACTAAACTAGGAAAATAAATCTTTGTTACAGACACTGCTACCTCGAGTTTGTACTTCCTGGGAAATAATTGCTGGGTTATTTGTAGAGTTATGTTTCTCTCTTGTAACCATGGAGTCTAGGTTTTGTTTTTATCATGAAGTTGCTGATGAGCCTGTTCCTTACAAGCACGCCCATTCTTTCTCTGGTTGCCTCATTACCTACTCTATAACTGCTAAAGTCATCTATCTACACTATCATGACCAAATCTTCGAAAATTATTTGCTGTAGTCGGTCATCTCTGGCATTAGAGAGAACCAAGATTCCTGTAAACTTCCCTATGTCTTGTGTGGAAGGTAGTAACAATTAGGAAAAGCTTGCTTGCTAAATGAGTCCCACAATGGGTTGTCATCAGTAACCCAGACAGCTAGTGAGTTCAGCAGAGGCCAAAGAGAGAATCAATTACACGTTCTTCTAAACAAAACCAGAAAACAAATTTATTTTGCAAAAACAAAGAAAATGTTATATTAAAGGATCTATAAAATAAATAAAGATAAGAGGATGGGAAATGTTCACTAGATTAATTTTTCTCTTTGTTTATTTAACTTTTATTAAACTGTGCAATATTCAGTGCCTGAAACATAGAGACTTTATGAAATGAGAGATTCATATATTAACTTTAAAAGAATGCAGTGCTGGGTTTTCTTCTAATGTGCATAGTCATCTTCAACAAGAAGATAGATGTGTCCAAAACTCTAAATGTAGGAGCTCCTCTAGATAAAGAAAAAAATACCTCTGCTTTCTGGGCTAAATATCTCAGCTGCAGAAATCAGTATGCTAGAAGTTTCAGACACCAGGAAATAGACAAGTGATCTTGTTTTCCTCATAACCAAGACTATACAAAAATAAATTCATTTCATTTTGTAAAATTCAAAACTATCGCCAGCCTTTAGAGTAGAATTGCCGGGTAAAACACGAGGTTCTGGTTCATTAAGTATTGAGGGCACACGTATCCTAAATATAGTGTGCTAGACTTACTTGAAGTTCATACTGGGCCAGACATATTCTCTTTCTCCCTCTCTCCTCTCCTCCCCTCTTCTTTCCTCTCCCCTCTCTTTCCCTCTGTGTGTGTATGTGCACATGTGGGTGTGCATGTATTTTTATCAACTCCTTCAGACCATTAAATCATGTGGGGAATGTATTCTCTGACCTATTGATTTGGGGTTACCTAGGCCTCTTATACCTGAATAGGCATCTCTTTCCCTAGATTTCGAAATT
Organism: Alexandromys fortis; assembly: GCF_014885135.2. Taxonomy (NCBI): domain Eukaryota; kingdom Metazoa; phylum Chordata; class Mammalia; order Rodentia; family Cricetidae; genus Alexandromys; species Alexandromys fortis. Next base: position 1,601,031 of record NW_026068000.1, read on the forward strand.
TTCCTTCTAAGATTTTACTGAATATAGCTTTGTGCCTTTGATACATATATGTTGTGTTTTCACTTTCATACAATTCTAGGAATTTTTAAACATCCTTCTTATCTCTTATTGAATGATCCATTCACCATTCAATAGTCTGTTGGTCAACTTCTAAGACTATGAAAGATAGTACAAATAGTTTTAGGTTTATATCAGTACTCTACTATACTTTTAATCATTCTTTTCAAGTGTATTTCTCTTACTTACTTGCGACATTCCATTAGTACACTCCCAGAAGCCTCAGCATCTCACATTCATCAGGTCTCCTGACTTCAAAACACCATGCCAGTCACTTGACCTATTCTATGCAGGTTTGTGTAACTACATTCTGTGATGTTTACATAATGAAGAAACTGACCAACAACACAGCTTAAAACATCTTCCATCATTAAGTAGCAAGTAATGGAAGCTTTACAGTTATCAATATTTCCTGTGCCAGTTTTCTTTGATGGAGTTTCTAATAACAGTCCTGATTGGAGGATGTGGGGAACAGAAGCTCCCTCTTCTGTCCAAGGGTGTGTCTGTCTCAAGATCAGACTTAGGGTGTAGGTTTGGCCATGGGCATCAAACACCATTTCTAGGACATAAACACTCCTGGACTTGTGGTATCCCACATCCTTCTGATCTTCTTTTTTTATAGCCTGAAGACTTCCTTTCTTATTTGAAAACTTTATTAAATTTTGGTAGAGAAATAAACTTTGCAGTATTTCAGCTCAAGGTTTGCTGCATTAAACACAGTTGTACTGTCCAGGTAACTCACGATGATAGAGAGTGATCTCATAGCACGAGCCAAACCTCTCCCTCCCTCCTTCCCTCCCCCCTCCCTCCCTCCCTCCCTCCCTCCCTCCCTCCCCCCCCCTTCTTTTCTTTTTTCTTTCCTTTTCGATTTCATATCACACACATAAGGGTATGGAGAATTGATATATGGAGGACTATAAAGTTTGTGTGGTTCTGTGTTGTAACAACTTTCTAGGTGGTTTTTCTTTGCTCTGATTCCTAATGCCCTGGTAACTGTCTGAAATATGTTGTTGACTTCCAATTAAAATAGAATATGTTGTAGAAATTAAGCTTAGGATTCACCCACAACCTGTTGTTTACTTACATTTGTGGCCCAAACCCTTACTTGGCAGATTCAGAACAGAACCATGCACAAGCCAGGGCCGAGCTGATTGCTTCCGAGGCTCTCCACAGTTCTTTAACATGCAACATATGTTAAAATCTAATTTAAGGAAGGGCAACAGAGCCCTGCCAGGAACTGAGGCCAGGGAAAAAAGCTAACCTCCATTTTTCAACCCCTCATAATCTTCTCAGACAAATACCCCTAGCTGTATCATTTATCTTGTGTAGTTGGGGCACAAAAGTGAATTGGAGAGAAAAATACCGCAGTAAATTTTGGGGTGTTTGAAGTTCCACGCCTGTGGTCAGTTTAATGTCCTTTGTTAAAGATTCTAGCAGCAAGGCTTGCTCAGAAGACAGAGCAAATACACATGACTTGATGAGCACTGCCAGCAGGGTGTGGACTTCAAGCTGTACTTAGGATATCTACTTTATGTGGCACTTCTGATGTGGACTATGATGAATGACTAACAAATTGTAACAACCTTTCTGGCCTACTGCATTGCTGCTCAAGCAGGATACGGAAATGGCTTAATGGTATTTACTCTCCACATCAAGAACTAGATGAATAGTGGATGTTTCCTCTCACTTAATCACAGCACAGAAGCTCCAACTATAATACCGAAGAGCACAGTGTAGCCATTGCCTTGCCACTAATTGAGCCTGGATGTTCCCAAACAGGAAGAAGGCAGACTTCGAAAATCACTGTTTGTCGCAGAATCATAATTTGGACTTCGGTATTGCGTAACTTGTGAGCTAGTAAAAAACAAGCTGTAGGTCGTGTGCCCAAGTCTCTGCTCCACTATTGGATAAGGGGATAAACCACACACTGAAATAAACAGCAACAGATCCATCTTACCACATTCATTATCAATTCTGATTCCAAAAGAAAATTCTGGAAATTCTTTGCAACTGTTTGATCATTGAAAATAATTGAAAATCACTGGCTTAGAGAGCCAAGGCTGGGGACCGCCGAGGTGGCTGGGTGAATAAGGCTGCTTGCTGCCAAGCCTGATGACCTGACTTCCATCTCCAAAACGCACAGCAAAGAAGGAAATAATTGATCCTCACACATTGTCGCTTGACAATCACACTTGAGTTGTGGCACACATGCATGTAGAAACACACTAAATAAATACATACATAATTATAATTTAAGTGTTTTATTTTTTGTAAAAGAGTCTAGAATTTAGACACAGGTATCTCTTTATGAGCATGCAACAATCCTTTGGGTGGTAGATGAAAAACAACGAGCTATGATATACAACTGTTAGTTTAGAATTGCTGTTTTAAATGTTGTTTAGAACATAAATGGACAAAAGTGAAACTGTGAGGGCTTGGGAAGTGGTTTCAGGAGGGAAATGCTTACTTGGCTCAGTGCTACAGTGCTTACTATGCAGAGACCTGAGTTTGTATCCCCAGCGTGCACAGAAAGACTGGTATGGTGGTGCACATTTGTAAGCCCGGCACTGTGAGCAGGCAGAAGAAGACATGATTTGCCGGTCAGCCAGCCTACCCCGGTCAGCCAGCCTAGTTGAAATGATGAGATCCAGGTCTGAGGGACCTCGCCTCAGAAAAATAAAAGATAGAAATAAATAAAGGAATGCCTAATGTGGAGTTTTAGCTTCACATGTGCACATACACATGAAACACCTATACACAATGTGACACACTACACACACACACACTTTAAAAGTTTCAAAGTAAAGCCACTACATTGCTGACTTTTATACTTAACATCTCATAACTTTTATCAAAAAAAATATATATATATGTCTTGAAATATTTGTGAAATGATTAGTTATGTCTGTATAAATGCATTGCAAGCCGTGTATGTGTGTGAGTGTATGTGTGTAGTGTATCGCTTAAAATCTTCTATCATAATCTCTGGTACACGGTAAAATCTTACTATAGCCCTTGTCTTGCACATTGACTCTCCATACTTATTTACCCTGTAATCTGCAATTGTGCCCTTTCATTTACTAGGCTCTATTTCCTCCCTACACCCCACCCCTGATAACTGCTGTATATTTTTAGTTTCTATGTGTTTAACATTTAAAATAATTTTAGGCACTATATTTAAATCACTTCTACCATGCCCCCAACTCCCCCAGTCCCCACGACTACCTCCGAGATTCATGATATATGTATAACCTACTGGGTCCATTTAGTATTGTTCCCATATGTGCGTTCAGGACAGATCTTTCTTTGCTGACTTTCCACATGTAAATGAAATCACATAAAACTTTTCTTTATGAACCTGGTTTATTTCATTGAGAATTTCCTCCAAGTTCATCCAGAGTGTCACAAAATGCCAAAATTCAAGCGCTCCTTTTTTTTTTTGAAGTGTGCCTGCTTGTGTTTCAAACATTAATAGAATTTCTCTTGCTAACAAACAGCAGGTTATTTGTTTTGGCTGTTAATCTGACAGTGCAGATGTCTTTATAGGATTCTGTATGTGCTGTGCTAGCTTCTGCTCCTTGCATACATCCCACAGAGGGCCTGATGGACCAAATGGTATGTTTCTTGTAATATTCTTATGGAATCTGTCTGCTTATTTCCATATGGTTCTACAAATTCATTCCCACCAACAGAACACAAAGTAGATGTGTTTTACCCCAGATAGCATAGTAGCAACAGACTAAAGAAATTATCCCACTCAAGTCTAGCTTGGTGAACAAATGTATTTAATTAGGGTTATTTGCAGAAGTGTAGTTGAAGGCTACTTGCAAGAGCATGACAGACTTATAGGCAGCTATACCACCCAAGAAAAGTATCCCTACCTCAGCAATTACTAATGTCTATATCATCTGGAAGGACAAGGTCCTGTGCTCTTTGGGTTCTCATTGGGAACAGCACAGTGAGTCTCTCATGGGTGGCCTTACTTCCTGAGCCATGACTCCTTCCACAAGGAATGCTAGTGAGCCTCATCTTGTGAGGGTTTCACTGACTTCAAGATGGTCGCAGCCTCTTCATGCTTAGAGGACAGATCTCCACAACAGGATGATGCTGAGCCTGTCATCATTGCTAGTGGCCAGACATTTGCGAAGTCAGTGCTGTGGTCTAGCCTATAGCAGGAAGGACTAGTGTGCAAGTGATAGGGTGCTGGGCTCAAGAGAAGACCACCTGGAATCATGTTCATGGAAGAAAATTCTAGAAAACAAGAGTCTCGATGGATCTCATCCGAGAGGGGCAAATCATTTGGCTATATGATATCTTTGACCATCAATTACATATTTTTATTTTGTTATTTGATTTTAAATATTTTATTATTACTATTGATGTATTTTTTTAACCTAGATTATCTCTAAAATTATCCTTAGTCCTTGACATTACCACTACATCAAATTTAGTGTCTGAAATCGTGGAAGCACTAAAAATGTTAATTAAGAAAAGTAAATATAATGCCTCCCACAATATAACTTATAGCTAATTAAGCTAATACATATAGTCAATTAATTAAGATAATATATGACACCAGGATCTGTTGCGCACTATGCAAGGAGATGGTGAAAGGAGAAAAATACAAAGGGAATCCTGACCTTGTTTCTCACAGTTCTGTGATTTAAAGAAGAAAGAGTGATGATGATCTGATAACGATTTAGTGGAGGAAAATTGCTGTGAGAGCATTGGAGAGGAGCCATGGGTTCTGCTGCAAGGTCTATGGAAAACAGATCATTAGGCCAGTCTACTTCATAAGTCTTTATAGATGCCGGGTGGTGTCAGGACGTGTGCCCATGTAGTCAACAAAATCTCCCACAGGGCTCTCAATTGTCTAATTAAGAAATGCGTGGTTAAGTAAATTAATGGTCATAAAGGGAAGCAAAAAAAAAAAAACCTGTCCCATCATTATAAATATAGGTAGGTTAGGCTCCTAGAATAAAGTGATTGAAATTATGTTCAGACCAAGATGAAATGGGTCCTCTTGGCATTCAAAGGTGTCCCCCCCCAAAAAAAACCCTTTGTTCTTTATTATAGATCATCTTGGAATATTGAAATGATTCATATATATATATATATAGCTATAGTCATATGTGTATGTATGTGTGTATAAATGCATACACACATAATAGCTATATATGCACACATTTATATTGCTATCATAAGACATACTCAGTTTTTGCTATATTTTTAATTTTATTAAAACCAATATAATTTGATTACAATATTTTGCTCAGAGCTGGTGTTCCATGAAGACTTTATAATTTAAATTTTTGACATGAAATATTTTTGGGGAAATCTTTAGTATTGACAATGACTTCCTATACAGTAATTTTTCAAATATGCAGATATTGGTCATATTCAAGCACACTTTGTTCTGAAAACAAGCATTTTGCAGATACCAGCTTAATTACAAACATAATTGTTTCCCACACTTTAAGCCAGTAATGAATGAAAATTAGAACTAGCAGCAAACAATCAATGGTTGGCTATTGCTAAATAGTCATTCTTTTATCAAAGATCTGCTAGCATCTTTATAGCTCCAGAAATAAAGCCTTCATAAATCCCTTTATCCATGGCATTGCAGTGACACCTTTTCAAAAAAAAATAGAGAAAGGTGACATCTCAATATTGGCAGACATTTCAAAATTGTACATTAGCTTCTTATGATTTAAAAACTTTAACTTTGAACCAGCTATGATTCAAATAATTAAAATTCAGCCTTGGTTAATACCCTGCTTTTAAGGTTGTGCCTCCCAAGTTGTCCTAGGAGCTCAGTTCATGACCCTGCCTCCACTTTAGTTGTTGCTATGCTCCTGAGCTTCTCAAGGGTTGGAAGCAGACAATGTACACAGAGAGGTGCATCATCTGCATAGCCAACCCAAGGCATCCCCGTTGCACAATACAGCTGCTCCCTATCCTCTTACTTGGGAGAAAACCTGGGACGTGTAGTTCATACTTTAGTTTTCTGGATTCTTCTACACATCCACCCTGTTTTCCAAAAGCACCAAGAGCTCCCTCTCCACTAGCAATATAAAAGAGAAGAAAGAGGAAAAAGCCTAAGCAACAAGGCAGCCTGAAGAGCAGTTAAGGGAGGAGGGAGACATGATCTCAGTCTGTGCAATTCACAATTCACCCTCCTCTAAAATCTATGGTGGGCCAGTTTGATGTTCTGATATGCAATGCTCACTTGAACTGAAAGGAATCCTTGTGTTATCCTTAGAAATGTAAAACTGTGAGCAACTCACACCTACTCGCCATCTGGATCAGACTCTTAAGATGATCTAGATTCTCATGCCTGGCCCTACATATCCAATGGATGCTCAGTCGTGCCACAAGGACATATGCTCAGCTATGTTCATAGCAGCATTGTTTATCATAGCCAGAACCTGGAAACAACCTAAATGCCCCTCAACCAAAGAATAGATAAGGAAAATGTGGTATATTTACACAATGGAGTACTACACAGCAGAAAAAAATGACATCTTGAATATTGCAGGAAAATGGATGGAGCTAGAAAACATTATTATGAGTGAGGTAACCCAGACACAGAAAGACAAGTATCACATATACTCACTCATAGGCGGTTTTTAAACATAAAGAAAACCAGCCTACAAACCACAATCCCAGAGAACTTAAACAATAATGAGGACCCTAAGAGAGACTTATATAGATCTAATCTACATAGGAAGTAGAAAAAGTCAAGATCTTCTGAGTAAGTTGGGAGCATGGGGATCTTGGGTGAGGGTTGAAGAGGGGATGGGAGAGGCGGGGGGGGGGAGCAGAGAAAAAAATGTAGCTAAATAAAAATCAATAAGAAACAGACAAAATAGATGATCTAGATTCATTGGTTTTCAACCTTGACTTTGCGAAAGCAATATTTTACTCTGTCCTAACAGCTAGTGAAGAAAGTAATGGATTCTTCCTCAGTGAAGACCTTACAGGTCAAGACGTAGGGGGAATGCAGTTTTGGAAGACCATTCAGCACCAAAGTCCAGCAGGCAGTCACACCTTGCTCTACCTCCTTGTTTCCTCCACTCACCCCAGAATCTCTGTGACCTCTTCCTAACTTCAGCAGCTGAGACATTGTTTCTGCAACATGAACTGTGAATAGGCCAATGCATAGGGCAAGAAATTGGCTCACCACTCTCCTCTCCCAAGTCTAAAACATCGTCTGCTGCCTGCTGCTGAGGTCCAGAAACAGCCTGGCACTTGGCTTCCCGAGGTGCAATTATTGCCTGACTTTTGACCCACCATGTCCCTGTGAGGTCAGAGAAAACCATCCTCTCTCCACTGAACACAGTATAATTGCACTCCTTCAAGACAAAAGCAATGCTGCATTGAGAATCTTGCAGAATTAAAAAATTAAGGTTATGCTACTGCTAAGAGTTTTGTGGTAAACTATATTTAAAGAGTTCTCTTGTTCAGGTACATTTATATGTATGTGTTTTAACATAGTCCTTCTGTTCTTCTATTTCATTTGTGAAATCAGTTCTTCAGAAGAAATAGAAGCACCACCTTCAGCCACTTTAAGAAAAGACTGTGAGGAGTGTTTTGAATGTGTAAATTTGGATCCACTGTCAGGTTCTGCCTACTCTTTCTGGAGAACTCTGGGATGGCAAGTGCATAGTCCCAGTGGGATTCACTGTATCTTAATGATTTTGCTTGTGATTTTTCATATCCTCCAATCATTTCTTCCTTACCACCCTGCCTTTAAAACACAACCCTATTCATATATGTCCAGGTTTTTATAAATAACTTACCCCGTTCATATCAGGCTCAAAGAACATAATATAAATTGAATGTGAATATTGTTATCTGCAGAATCGATAGTTTGCGCCGCAGTTCACCCAGGGTGCAGTAAGCAATGCACAGTGACTCGAGGCTGTAGTAGGGGACAGTCTCCTTTTTTGGCATTGTGGCCTAATGTCTGATACAACTTAAAAGAAAGGATCAAGTGACTCATGGCATCAGAGGTCAGTCCATTATGATAGAATGGGCAGGACAAAGCAGCTCATGGCTCCAGGCCAGGAAATCGAGGGAAAGGAATGTGGAGAGAGGTCTCCTGCATTCTAGCACTTTTCAATAATGTCATTAGACTTTGAATCTGTTAAGCAAATAATGAACTTATCAGGTCAGAGTCTTGCCTTCCACAGGTCCTTTGAAACGCCACGATAGGTACATCTACAGGCTTGCTTTACTAACCTCCTGGCAGCCCCAAATCTGGAAAAGTTAGTTGATTGATGCTACACTGTCCCCAGCTTTGGTAAACACTGAAACCCTCACTGTCTCCATTGTTTTGTCTTATCCAATATATCACAAACTTAGCAATATATCACATGCTGCCTTATCAGGTGGCTTTTTTCACTTCTCTTAAATCCTTGTCTTTTCATGACTTTATTTTATAAGGATAAATAATATTCCAGAGCTCGACAGTACTGCAGGTTTCCGTTATCTTATGAAGGGTGTCTTGGTTATGTCTTGGTTGCAATTATGAATAAAGTTACAATAAACATACGTGTGGAGGATTCCATGTGTTTTTAACTATTTCTCTTTTTGGAATAAACTTCAGGCAGTTTGACTCCTAGATCACATTGTAAGACTCTTTTGGTTTTTAAGGAATTGCCATACTCTCTTCCAAATTGGATCCATCACTGGCTTTCCCACAAACAAAACTAGCTCTGTTGGTTCACAACTTTGCCAGTAGTGGTTGTCGGTGTTTTTGAATTTCAGTCACTGCTCTAATGGTGCAGTGATAGTGAGTTATTGTTAAACTTACAGCTTTTTTATTAGAAAAGTCAGTATTGACACAGAACATACAAGTCTAGTAACTATGACATGTCTTTTTCTCTCCTGCCTTTGAAATTTGGGGATTTCTGTTGATATGGCCAGTCTATTAATAAGCACACCAAAGGTATTCTTTGTTCCATTATACGAATAAATACATTCTTTATTTCCAGCATTTCCTTTTTCATAGAATTTCCAACTTTCTGTTCACATTCTATACCTATTATTGTATGCTGCTATATTTTTTTTGTTGTTGCTAGTCTATTAATCTTAATCATGTCTCTTTAGGCTCCTGATAATGGGAACATCAGTTTCACATCTTACTGAATTCACTTCAAATACTTTCTTTTTATTTTCAAACCACTTCTTGCTTTTATGGTATACCTTGTAATTTTTTGTCAGTTGCTATTGAAAACAGGGCATGAGATAGTTTAAGGAACTCAGTAGATAGACCTTGAATGTTGTAGTGATAAAGTGTAGAGGTACGGAGGCTCTTCATGGTCTATGATTAGATCTCTGACCCTGGAGCCCATGGTTCTGAGTTGTGAACTTCCCAGGTCTATCTGAATTTACTCCTCATTCAGATGTGATAGGATGGCTAGGGGAGGTTGGATCCGGGTGCCTCTTTTACTACTAAATGAGCGAGACACTAGTACAACCTCTGAGCTCTAGCAAGACGACTTTTCTTCAGACTATATTTCATTAAAAGAAAGTTTGGTGTATTTCACAATTACTATCTTTTCTTCCCCCTTAATGAAAACAGTAGAAACATTTTCTGTTTTTTCCTGTGAGGTCAAGGTAGTGTTACTGGACAGACAACCATTCAGGTATAGGTCTGCCCCAAGGCAAGCCTCTGAGACATTTTCCATGCTGGCATTTCTTCATACAGATCCTACAGTAGTTTGTAAGTCACAGTTTAGATGTCCAAACCTTGAAACTGTTTCTTCTGGAAGGGTCTTCCATGATGAACAATGGTTCTCACCTTGACACTGCTTCCTCTGGAAGTGTCTTCCACAGTGAGAAATGGGTCTCTGTATTTAGCTTTGTAGCTCTCCAGTTTTAAAAGCAGCTATTTGCCCCAGGGCCTCACAGACTTAAGAATAGGTACTTATTTTTCAGTTACTTCATCTTTTTTTTTAATTTATTTTATAGTGCGATACAGATTCCAGGTTTCTTATGTATCAGATTAGAAGCCAAGAGCATACCAACATACTATTCAAAGGAGATTGGATTGTGGATTTAAAACGCTGTGTTGTTGCTGGGTGTGCTGGTGCCCACCTTTAATCCAAGCACCCCAGACAGAGGCTAGCTGTTTTTTATGAGTTTGAGGCCAGTGTGGTGTACATACCAAGATTTGAGAGACAAGGCTGCATAGTCTCTGTCTCAAAAATAAAAGTAAGAATTAGAGATTGTCTATAAAAATGACTTTGCTCATGAGTATTTCCGTGAAAACAATTTCAATACAAAGCTACATGCATTCACACATATTTCTCAGTAGATAGGGTGTAGAAAAAACAAATGATGTTGTATCAAAAATCTTTTCTACCATAAAATACATGCAAGAAGTAAAAAACTAGTCTGTCATTTTTTTGATTTGATTTAGAAAGCTAGGCCTTCTTGTATCCAAGCTGCCTTTGAACTCTCCATTTTCTTGTCTCTGCTGCTCCCCCAGGTTAAGGACATTATAGACAGCATCATCACACCCCGCTAGTGGAAATTCTTTCTAAGAAACAAGTTATATACTATGGACAAATCTGGGGCTGGGTGATGTTTATGGAGTATATTACTGGATTCTCCAAGGTTGTGTGAACACCCTAATACACTGATGACATTCTGAAGGGAGCAGATAATGAGGACAGTTTCTGGAGCCCCTTGTTTCAGGACTCCATGGTGCTCTCTTTGTATTAGCTAATTCTATTTCTTGTAACAATTTTATGAGGAATGATTTGGGGGCTGGAGAGATGGCTCGTGGTTAAGAGCTCTTGCTGTTTTATTATGGGCACTCAAGTTCAGGTCTCAGTACTTACATTAGGCAGCTCACGGGCACCTAAAACTCCAGCTGCAAAGAAAGTGATGCCCTCCCCTTGCCTCCATGCATACTGACACCCACACATGCATACACACAAAGTCATTCACACCCTCAAAAAAAAAAGCACAAAAAAACCTCCTGCAGCCACCATCTGTGTTGATGTCCACATGTCCCATGTTGCCACCGAAGACCACATGAATGCACTGGATCTGTGCTGTTCTCTCTGGCCATGTTGGTGTCCAAGACCTAATAGACAAGCCCTACCACCCAGGGCATGGCATCCTTTGGGCTCAAGTAGTGGCCAGGACATGTGGACAAATGGGTCCAAGCAGTGGCCAAGTCATATGTGTGTCTGTGGCCCTATGGCTGCCAGTATCTGTGCTGATGTACAGGCTTCTGTCACCATTATGGGCCATGGGGACGTCAGGATCTGTGGATGATATGCCTGAAGCCATGTTAGTGTTCAAGGGTCAGGCTCCCACTGGGCCAGGCCAATCTAAGTTACCTGCCCAGCCAACCAGTGCCAAGATGATATCTGAGCCCCAGACTGTTGCAAAGAAGCATTTCTGGGTCCATGGTCCAGCTATGGTTGGGGTCTGTGTTGATAGTCATAGCCCATGCTACCACTATGGGCGACCTGGATGTTAGGAGTCTAGGCCACCACCTATGACCATGCTGGAGTCTGGGGACCATGTCTCTGTCAGGGCTATACAGACCTGAGTGGCCTGCACTTACACCTGGGACCATGGTGTCCTCCGGGCCTAAGCTGCTGCCAAGGGCCATGTCTGTGTCTATGGCCAAGAAGGTGTGAGGACCAGAGAGGTGACCCTTCCTCCCCTCATCTGCTATGTGGTAGCATGGGTGAGGGAAAGATGCCTCCTACTATCCCCTTGCCACCTGTGGATAGAGAGTGGGAGAACTAATTATTTCCCTCACAGGCTGTCACACACAGGAGAACTGACTCTATGCCTCATCTAGGCAGGGCTCTAGAGTTGACCCTGATGTCATGGATGTAGGTGAGCTGGTCCTGAAGGCAGGAGAGCAGGAGAACTGACTCCTTCCCCTCCCATAATCCCCCTACAGCATTTGGAAGAGTGGGCCCTGCACATCACCTGAAGAAAGCAGTGGTGGTACAGGTGCGGATGAGCCAGACCCAAGGCCATGAGAGCTGGAGAAGTGTACTGCCCTTCGCTGCATGTTACATTGGGTGAGCTAGCGGGGCAGTACTGGAGAGCTCTCCTGAGTGGTGAAGAGGAGGGGAAGATGGTGGACTGACCAACCCAGCTACCACCCAGGTCCAGAACAAAGTTAGCCCACCCCAACATCTTCTACCTCATCTATGAACTGCAGGAGATGTGAAGGGGCCAGACCTACAGATCCAAAAACTGCAGAATCTCCATAACACAGAACAACAGAATATCCAAGAGGACTGCCAAAAAGGCCCTAGCTAGTTTCTATAGTGTAGCAGAAGCCAGAGGCATTGAACTAGATCAATGACTCATAACAATGAACAGTTACAAGTAAAGATATATATATATATATTTTATATCTCTATATCTTTTTAATATATACTAAAGGGTACACTGTGTAACTCACTGGGTCATACTACAGTTTCCATGACAAGATTTTTTTGTTTGAGTGGCTTTTGGTTGTTCTTTTAAATTTTTGGATCTTTTTTTGGTGGTGAGGATTGCAATGGCAGAGGGTGGATGGGAGGAGAAGGGGGGATGAGCAGGATAAGAATGCATGGTGTGAAATCCACAAAGAAGCAATACAAAAAAAAAAAAAAAAAAAAAAAAAAAAAAAAAGAATTAAATCTTTAAAACAAAACAAAAGAACATAAAAACTATTTGAACTGTGGTTTTGGCTCAGTGATTAAGGGCTTGCCTAATGTGTTCAATGTCCTGGGTTACATCCTAAGCATTGAAAAATTAAATAATAAAATGCAACAAGTTATCTGGTCGTGTTAGTGTGCTCTAGATTCTGTTCTAACTGCTCTACTGCAGATAAGTCTCTTCTGTTTGGTGGTCTTTGATTTATTTCTCATTTGTTCTTGTTCTCCATCTTTAATAATTATGTTATTCTTCATCTCAAGAGCTCTAAAATGCAACACTAGGCATTTATGATAATATCAGCTAGTACTTTTGTTCTAAACGCTTATTATTTTATATGCAAGGAATGATAATAAGTTTAAGAAAAAGGCTTGTGTGATCTGCATCTGTCCCAAGTACCTCAGACCATGACTGCATTTAAAGAGTGACATAAGTTTAGATAAGGTCTGTAGCGTGGGCCCCACTAAGTTTGACCAGTGTGCTTAAGAAAGGATGGAATAGAAGACATGAATAGAAGGAAGGTGACATGAAGATACAGAGGAAGTTGGTCATCCATATGCCAAGGTGACAGGCCCCAGAGAAAACAATCCTCTTGAGAACTTCATTCAGACTTCTAGCCTTCAAAACTTTTAGGAAATAAAAATTCCTGTCTAAAGAATCTGTCCATAATGCTTCATTCTACCAACCCTATCAAAATAATACAGAAGTCACTTTTAAGATTTTGCTATAATATGGTATAATATGATAGAGGAAAACCATGGACTTATCTACTATCTTTGTGCCTGGCATCAACAGATGATTGAGTCTAAACAGGCTGAGCTGTCATTATACAAGGATCTTAAAACTTTTCCAAGTTGTTACAACTTTAGGAAGGACAGAAATATAAACAGTAAAAATCTAGGGCATTTCTGTTTACTAGTAACCTGTAACGACTACCATGCGCTTTAGTGCTTAGATCAAATAAGATAATGGCTATAAGGTCAAGACTAATGGATTTGTAGCAATTGATTAGCAGGTAAAAATACAGAGAAAATAAAACACAGATGTAGAACAATCAATGAAAATAAAATGCTAAAGAGGATGAATTTAATGAATGAGCAATGTTTAATGAGAAGACAGGAGATGAAAGTTGGTTTTGTAATTTCTCTTAAGAAAGATCAGCACTGTTTATTATAGATTAAATTGAACTCTGAGAAAGTCCTCTACCCTTTCTCAGCCCGGTGAGGGTTCATTACTGCAGCGAAACGGCCCTAGCATTGATGCATCACAACTCGATTTTCAAGGGAACGTTCCAGAGTTACCTGAAAACTTGACTCTTATTTCTTTGGTGAGGAGGTAATTAACTTTTCCCTGACTTTTACTATTTCAGTCTTTAAAAGAGCAGAGAGTGTTTCACCTGTGACATTTTCCATTTAGCCACCATCACCTCAAGTAGTGAATCCCACAATGTGACACAAAATACTAGTTCTCTGTGCTGTCTGTGGAGACAGCATCTACATACGAGTGCAGCTTTGTCTACTCCAGTGACATTTGAGAAATTTGTGTTGAAGGTCTGCAAACTCATTCCAGACTACTAAGGGTATTTTTTGTTTGTTTAAAGATTTATATATTTATATGTATATGAATGCTCTTCTTGCGGGGATTTAAGTGCACCATGTTTGTGCTTGGTACTCATGGAGGCCAAAAGAGGAATTTGGATCCCCTGGAACTGCAGTACAACTGGCTGACTGTAAGTTGACATGGAGATGCTAACAACTGAACTCGGGTACTTTGCAAGAGTAGAAACTGACAAGCCATCTTTCCAGCCCCTGTTTTATTTTGTCTGTCTATTTTTTGTATTTTTTTCTTTTGTGCCTCAAGCATCTAAAATAATCAAATATTTTAGTAATTTTATAAAATCATTGTAAAAGAATTTTTAAAATGCTAAGAACTAAAGTCAACTAAATGGAAGGATCTGAGAACCAGACCTATCACTATAAAGCTTTAAAAGTCATGTGTGTATGGGTTCACATGCACATGTGGATGTGTGTGTGTGTGTGTGTGTGTGTGTGTGGGTGGGTGTGTGTGTGAAGGAGACCAGCCTCGGGTGTCGTTTCTCCGATGCTGTTCACCTTGTCTTTTGAGACAGCCATTCTCACTAGTGAGGAGTTCACCAGTTAGGCTAGACTGCCTGGGCAGAGCCCCAGGGATGCCCCTGCCTTTGCCTTCCCAGCATGGGATTACATCCAGTCTTTTTATCTTTTTACATCGAGTCTAGGGATTGAGCTCAAGTCCTCATGCTGCATGGCAAGCATTTTGCTGCCTGAATTATATCCCTGTCCCCAGAAAGCTTACAATTTTATATTTGCTATTTAATGTACAGGTAAAAATAACAAGAATGGTTATGTTGATAATGTAATAATAAGTTCTTGACCATTTGCTGAACATTTTTTAGGTTTCACATCATATATTAAAAGTTTCTCAGAGGCTCTATGTGCAGGGTAGTATTTCAACAGTAGAATGAACTATTCATACTTTCTTTGAATTATTTCATTGTAGAGACCTTTGTTTTTATGAGCATCTGGTAGGGATAGTGTTGGGCACAGGGAAAAAATTGGGAAATTGTATTTGAACCATCCATTTCCCCTTATAGTTAACATCACTTTTAAATAGGCTGTTTATGGCTGACTTGTAGTATGGGGGTAGCCTCCAGTCAGTATCCAGTGTTTGTAACAAATTCCAGGAAAACAGCAAGGGCTTAGGAAAAGTTCTTATCTATATGAGAGTTATGTTGGGGAATATTATTTTTAGGTGTGTGACTTCTGTTTACGCTGCATTTGTTTATCTCTGTGAAGCTGTGTTGCTGTGCCTGTCTAAAATACCTGAAGGTCCTAATAAAGAGATGAACGGCTAATAGTGAGGCAGGAGCAAGAATCAGTGGGATTAGGGGATAGAGAGGATAAATAGAAGGAGAATGAGGAGCAATGAGAGAACAAGGAGAGAAGACATAGAGACTAGCCTACCAGCTACACAGTAAACCATGGAGGAAGAAGTAAGGAAAGGTATATAGAAATAAAGAAAGATAAAAGCCCAGAGAGAAAAGTAGTAGGGATAATAAAGTTACGTAAAGCTGGCAAGAATCCAGCCAAGCTAAGGCTGGGCATCCATAACTAAGAATATGCCTCTGAGTGTGGTTTATTTGGGAACAAAATAAATAAAGCCAAAAGGGTAAAACATCAAACAACAGGGTTAGACTTTTTCTATCTGTGGGGCAAAATAAGGAAATTCAGAAGCTGTTTGGTGGTAACTTTCTCTTTTACTTCATCTTGGAAAAATCCTCTGTGAACTTCTCTCTTGCTCCTCTAGATAGCCCTCTGTTTAGTTCTACAGAGGTTCCTCATCGCTCTACACTGCAGCCTCTCTGATAACTCCCCATAGCTTTCACATCTCTACCCCTTCAGCCTCCTCTCTCTACAATGCTGCCACCACTGCTGCTGCTTTCTCACAGCTAATAACTCAACAATTATATGTTACACTTTCAGGGCCCAGCCCATTTTCATAACACATGATAAGTCGTGTAGTTTCTCTTAGACTAGGGATGTCACATTGACCAGCCAGTGAGCAATACCTGGCCATACACATAGCTCTAAGTTGGTAAGGGGTCTTAGACAGAAGATAAGTTGGCTGAACCTTGAACCTGTAACATAAACTGAAGCTGGGGCTATGTGTAAAAAGTCATTTACTGACAAAGTTACATCTACCTAAGTTGCTTCTAGCCTGACTTTGAATCAGCAATAAACAACACCTGGAAAAATGACCTTGTGTATTTGTCTCCAGAGACAACCAGATGTTTATCTCCAGGGACAACCAGTCTGAATCTGCTCTTAAATTCAAAATTAACTTTCTTTGTGATTGAGAATACCACCACCTTCCTATGTGAGTCTGAATAATGAACGATATCTTAGTATTATTTCTATTCCTCAGAATTATATTTTATTCAAAAGCCATCTTCCTGACTATCCACAGCTATATGTGTGCCCAGCTGATGGAATATAGACATGAGATAAACACACAAGCAGTGGGAAGACACCTATAGCAGTTCCTAGGGAAGGAGTGTGATTCTTAGGGAAGAAATGAAGTGGCACATGAGAGAAGTTACAGACAGGAGAAACTGCTCATTTATAGCCAGTAACCTCTGGCTTTTCCAAGTGGGGCTTCCTAACAGGGAGTTATACGTCTGGTGGGTCACCTTGCTAAATACTAGTTGTCATCTACTGTGTATTCTGACAGCAGCTCTCAGCAACTGATGGATTGTTTTTACTAAGGAGCTAGCTCTTTCTGGGAGCTGGTGAGGATGTTTGTTAATCCTTTCTCTTTTATAGAAATATTTAGAATATGTATTTAAATTAGCTATGTTCATATGCCATTCCCATCAAACTGTTGGTCTAAAAGAGTAGTGATCATTATTTTCCATTTGATGCAGCAGGGTGTTCAATTAGATTGTGCTCAGCTGGGTGGCTTTTCAGGTCACTGCTGGGATGACTTCCATGGCTATATTCCAGTGTGACTGTGTGGGAAGATGTGCTCCCCCATATTCCTAGAGCCCTCTTATGGTATCTGTGCCCTCCTTCTTGTATTCTTTCATCTCCCAGGATCTCCCTTGGTTTGATCCACACCATGGATATAAGGTTCTAGGAAGAAGCATATATACACAAAAGGACTCGAGACCTGGGGTAAGAACTGTCTTGTTGTTCCACTTTGTCAGCTAAACCATGTTAACCGTAAAGTCCATATTAATCAGTTTTAATTTGAGTTGGTCTTTTAATATCACCTAACAAAGATTTCTGTCATGCATAAATATTTAAACAGTTAAGATGGTCTTGGTTGATTGCTGATTTATAGATTCTTGGTTGGATATTAAGCTTATGTGATATTTGTTATGTTAGACTTAAAGTAACTAATCATAACATGAAAGTTTTACATCAAAAAAATTGAAGATAGGTATTTGGGGCTGTCTTCAATATGGAAGATTATTCTGAAAATAAAAAGTAAAAGGGATAGATTATAAAATATGCAGCTCAATAGATCCACAATGTTGAGAACTAACATGTATACTATCCTCAGCCGACGAACCCCACCCGTTTCCTTAAGAAAACAGAAGCAATCAAGGAATGCTTCAAAGATTTCTACACACACATGCACACACTATCATATACATAGATATGAAATGTCCGTGTTCTCCAAAGCCAACCCCATATTCACAGAGTAGATCCCAGGGTGTTTGCCTAACTCAGTGTTTTGTATTCTCCGAATGCCCCTTAGATTTTTCTCACCAGTGTTGAAGTGGGCTATATCATACAATTGATCCCTGTTCACTCCAGACATCATGATTCCTCTGCAATAAAACCTTTCCATACTTCAGCTTGCTTATTCTCTCCAAAGTTTTTTTCCTCCTATTTTCTATCAATCTTATTCTAAGAAGTTCTGCAAAGATACAGGAATGTTCAAATGACTTAGTCTCTTTCATCTTTTCACAAGACAGAGCTCTTCCATGACTTCAGATGAATGAATGTCTTGCCCCACAAACATCCTCCTGCAATCTGCAGATTAATTTTCAAAAGACAGTAATTGGATATCTTCTAAGATAACTGGAACAACACTGTCTATATTGAGGCAATTTCTAATCCCACAGGTTGAGTACTCAGATCCTCAAAACTTTCTTCATCCACAAATGCCTGCTGTATAAGCTTGTCACTTCTACCATGCATATAAATGTGGACTTCTCGCAACCACCAGCTCAAGGTCAGTTAGTTTTCCAGACACTATCCCTTGCTTAGTCCTTTATTAGAAAGGATGTTACAAAGAATACAGAGTAACAGCTAACCTAGGGGGAGAAACAGAGAACAATAGGAATGTGAATGCAGTCTTCTAAGCACTTCTATGTTGCTCAGGTATCTGGAGTTTTCTTCACCAAGACCTCTTAGACGTTCATAAGAGTTATGATAACATGTAATCCATCATATAAATAAGCTGAAAGAAAAAAAACCATATGATCATTTCATTAGATGCTGAAAAAGCATTTGACAAAATTCAACATCCCTTTATGATAAAAGTCTTGGAGAGACTAGGGATACAAGGGTCATACCTAAATATAATAAAAGCTATTTACAGCAAGCTG